>NC_135497.1:193478604-193837578 GCF_052857255.1 Amblyomma americanum | reverse complement strand
CCTTCCAACACTGCAACCATCTCCAGCATTAACCCCGTGCTGTCCTCATTGCACCCACCAAACATGATTGTGGAACAGCGTAAGAACACATGAATTACTTCCCTCTTGCACCATCTGTCCAGCCGCCATATGGCAGCAGCCTCTCGATCGTTTCGACATCAAGCCCGCCACTTCACTCTGCACGACGGGCTCCTCTAATGTCGTAATTACATGCCCGACGATCGAAAAGCTCCCCGTCATTCCTCACCATCTATGAGCTGAAGTCTGCGCATCTTTCCATGCCGGTGTTTTGCAAACCTACATTCGACTTCAGTGCCGCTACTACTGGCGTGAAATGTTCAGCTCTTTACGCATGTACATTCCCTCATGCCTTGACTGCCGACGTTGCAAGCCCCCCCCCCCCCCCCCCCCCCCCCCCCCCCTTCCTTCCTTGCAGCACCTTTCTGGCCCGTCGCAGCCATTACTTTGCCTTGCCCGCCCCTTTGATCGCATAGGCATCGACTTTTACGAGACCTTGCCATCTTTCCCTTCTGGTAACCGCTGGGTTATCTTCACCACTGACCATCTCATGCGCTATGCCGAAAAGGCGGCTCTCTGGCGATTACGAGAGCTGTGGCTTTTTTCATTCTCCGACACAGCGCACCTTTTGAGCTTCTGAGTGACCGCAGCCGCATGTTTTTATCATAGGTTGTTCAGACGCTCTCGAAGAATGCCGCATTGTTCACAGAAACTGCACAGCATACCATCCTCAGACCAACGGGCTCACCGAACAGTTTAACCAGACACTCGGTGACATGCTTACCATGTACATCAGTCCCGACCATTCTAACTGGGACCTCGTACTTCCATTCGTCATGTACGCCTACAATACTGCTGTCCAGTCAACCACCGGATATTCTGCGTTCATTCTTCTTTACGGACGTGAGCCTACAAGTATGCTTGGCACAATTCTCCCGTACCATCCTGATGCATCAGACTGAATGCCTGTCTCCGAAATTGCCAAGTATGCCGAAGAATGCTGCCAGCTCGCCTGGTTCTCTCACATCCAATGATCAGAATCGACAGAAAGAGCGCTGAAATTCTGGTCAAGCCCATGTAACCCTACCTACCCGCTCACTTGTTTGGCTCTGAATTCCTTCTGGCATTCCTAGCCTGTCGTGCAAATTCCTCACCAAATAACATGGACCTTACCGTGTTTTGTCTCAAGCTTAACGTGAGGACTATATCACTGAACCATTGACACCCTCCTATGATCTCTGCCGTCTTAGCCGTGAAATGGTTAATGTTAGTCACCTGAAGCGTTATCGTGACCCCATGATGTACACTACACATTGAGTCGCCAAGATGGCTCCTTGCCTCCCCGCGGAAAATTGTAACGAAGATGTTTGGTTTGGTTTGGTTTATGGGGGTTTAACGTCCCAAAGCAACTCAGGCTATGAGGGACGCTGTAGTGAAGGGCTCCGGAAAATACGACCACTTGGGGTTCTCTAACGTGCACCGACATCGCACAGTACACGGGCCTCTAGAATTTCACCTCCATCGAAATTCGACCACCGCAGCCATGATTGAACCCACGTCTTTCGGGTCAGCAGCCGAGCGCCATAACCGAGCCACCGCGGCGGCAATGATGAAGATGTGTAAATGTGATAGCGGCAGTGCTATTGCCGAGCATGCACTGCTGGCTGGCTATAGAACAACCGCCGATGAGCAGACAAACACCGTTCAGTGCCTGGTTCTTTTAGGGCCATTACACCCCTTTCCACACCTAATAAACTTGTGCAACAGGCTACAGCATTCCTTCCTGAAACTCTTTGTCACAGGGTGACAACATCAAAATAGGGGTAGATAAGTAATGAAAATTAAACCTTGCTTACAAGAGACCTTTCATGTAAGAGATGAAAATTCTTCTCCAGCATGTTTCTGTTATAAAAGGGTTAGAATATGTCAAAAAACTTGTGCTATAAATACAGTCGTGACCTGTTAATAGGACCCCCGTTACTATTGACGATTCGAATTATGGACAGTTTTTCTGGGGACCAAGCTTTCTGAATGTATTTACACCTCATTAATATGGTAACTCGATGTCTGGAAAATGGACAGAGTGAAAATGCATGGAGCCCATTGGGACACATGTATTGTTGTCCTGTTTATATAGTCAGCGATGAGAACAAAATCCCGAGCACAGCTTCCAGATCGTCCACGCTTGTATTTTGACTGCACAAAACCAGTGAAAGGCAGAGCGAGGGTACGAATGCTGTAGAAATAGCCTCTGTCTCTCTCTCTCTGTCTGTCTGTCTGTCTGTCTGTCTGTCTGTCTGCCTGTCTGTGTGCGTCTGTGTGTGCGTGCGCGCGTTGTGCGCGCGCACGCACGCACGCACGGTTCCACGCATTACAGTGCCAAGGTACCCGATCAACATCCCTTACCATTTGCCATACTGCATGAATGACTAAAAAAATTCTCTCTGTACGGTATTTTGAAAACCCCAGGCAGCAGCTGCCAGGCGTAAGAGTACAGAGTTCTTGGGATGCGAACAGTCGTAGTAGGAGATACTTCAATGTACCACTAGGCGCTTTAAAGTGTTCAAACCTGCACTGCATGATTTTAAAGGTAATGACAATCAGAAAAAACACCTGGAACTTCCAAGATTGCCCAATTTCCACTTCACTGCCCACCATTATGCACAGAAGCGGTCCGTAATCGTGAAGCATTTCTTCTAGAATATTTTTTCTTCGTGATTTGTTATCATGGACGACTCGCTTTACGGACACTTCTGCTCGGGAACCAAAGTGTACATATTAACGAGGCACGACTGTACTTGATATTAAGGCATCTGAACACAGAAACTGGAAGCTTGATTAAAAAGCGGTAGGGGCTTGTACGCAACTAACAAATCAAAGATGGTGGCAGCAGCATCGGCCATTCTTTGAAGCAAGAAGACGTGCCCAGTATAACCCATGCCCATTTGGACATGCCCGCTTCGTGGGCAATTACAGAATGCGGGCCCAGATAAGCATGTGGATGAATGGTATGATAACGTTACACCCTTTTCTTACCTTCGAGTCTGGGGGAGAAAGGAAGCGCGATGTTTGCTGGCTGCCCTTTGACTGCTGCAGAGACTGGGCTGCTTTTTGCTGTGAATGACTGCTCCCACTGCCTTCCCATGATTTCTGAGAAGCTTCCTGTGTAGAAAGGGCCACAAAAAAACCTTAAGCAGATGCAGAGATTGCGTAACAGGCTCTACAGAAAATATACACTAACTCTGGCCAACCAGCTGTTTGCGTGCGCACAAATACAAAAGCTACAGACAAGCAAAACATCAGTGGAGGCATTTGCTGGAGTGTAACACACATTTCACCATCAAATAGCCACAAAACTTTCATTTAATGTTTCCTCACAATTAATCTCTTTCTGCAGTGCTCCCAGCAGGCGTGGCTGTCAAGAAAATTACTACCATACAAACATGTGCAAAGGCCGCACCAGTGTGCGGGTCACACCTTGTCTTCCTGAAGTAAATACAGTCGACGACTGATTTTTCGGACTCTCTAAGGACCGCGAAAATGACCGAAAAATCAGGCAATCCGGAAAATCAAATTTCACCGAAAAAATCACGGACTTATTACCAATACAGCGGAGGAAGGGGTCAGTTGTGTTACACACGTTCTAAAGCTCCTCATGACTAAATTTCGCCGCGCGACATGAGCACGGACGACGGGCGACGACCGCTTTCACGAGCTCAGACTGGCTGTGCTGCCCTCGGCATGTCACCGATGAGCGGACTGGTTGATACAAAGTCTAAATGGAAAAATAAACACATTGCTGCGGGAACTGCACTGCTACGATGGGCCCGCAACGAGAACGCGAAAATGGCGAAACAATAAGAACTGAGAAACAGCCAAAGCTAGCGCTCTGCCGTCATTGGCCTTCATCATTAGGCCTAGCGACTAGAGCCAAAATCAGCATCGTATCCGGTGGTATGCACTCTACGGTGGCTTACAAATAATGAGAGGCGTCTTGCTTGTCATCGAAACGCCATTTTACGGTTTTACAATAGAAAAGTCAGTGTTGCCGTGCGTTTTGCTGCAGGTACGCTGACTTCGCTTTAAAAAGCACCACCACTTCCTTCCGTGCTCGCCGTCTCCGTGAAGCCGTACGCCCCCCATGGGCTTTGCTGCTACCTCTTTCCGTATTCGGGACGAAAGACTCTGCACAGATGAGTTCCGCGAACTCTGACTACTGTTAAAGTTCGTGTGCCGGAAGACATTCAAGAACAGTACGAATTCAAAACCACAGGGGCGCAATGTGCCGACTATTGCAGAATTCCAGCATCGCGAGTTAAGAGGCTCCCTTTAAACTTGAACTTCGTTTTCTCTGATCAAGTTTTCGATCTCTCCTGCAGTTTGAATTATTGAGGTACCACTTCATACATTATATGGCAGCTTGGGTATTTATTGGCAGCGAGTGCGAACGAGGTCCGAAAATTCGAGCAGTCAGTTACGATGCGTCTAAAATTTCAGGCACTCTTATACGTTGGCTCTATGGGCCATGTCGCGGTGCCGCGAAAAAGTCAGAATAATCAAGCATGTTCAAAAAATAGAGCGAGCGAGCGAACATATATCGTATTTTGAGGAGTAATCCCTGTTTTTGACTGCAAGTAACAGAAGGATGCGTAAATAAAATCATGCAAAATACCCACGTTCTGTTCTCTCTACATTGGCCCTACCTTGCAGTTACCATTGTTGGGCAGCAGCGCGACCAATTTTGATTTTAACATGCCAAAACAGCAAAGAAAGAGTGTACAAAAACACAACATAAAAGCAGCACACGGCCACGCACACAGGAGGCGGGCAACGATACATCCGCCCACCTCCGCTAGCAGGCCCAACTTAGGGTCAGTTTGCACGTGAAGCGCATGCCATGCGAACACACCCCTGCAGCCGCATGTTTTCAGCCGTCCATTGTCATGGAGGATAACACACCGTTATTGCCCCCCACCCGCCCGCTATGAATGTAACTGAAGGCAGAATTGGCGCTAACTTCAGTTATATGTGGCCAAAGGGAGGTACAGGAGCTTTCACAGCCAGGTCAGTATCACTCTCTCCAGCATTTTGTGGCTGTCAACCGCACACACATTGTGGCTTTCATGTGCTGTTCTTTTTTTCTCGAACTGCAGCCAAGTGTTGAAATTTTAGCATGATGGATAAGCACCTTAATAGCTGCACGGCTGACGTTAAATTGAAAGTCGTAGAGTTTGCTCTTGGACACAGCAAGCATGCGGCAGGCAGAAAATTTAACATGGACAAGAGGTGCGCTCGACGATGATTCAACTAAAAAGATGCACTGAGGAACACAAACTGCAAAAAGCACGCCTTCCAAGGTAAGCCACGTAAGAGGGCATCGCTAGGGATTGTGCTTGGCTGAATTCTTGTCTACATGATGGAACTCCGTCTCTACGAACATAGTATCCCGCAGTTTCAAAGTGATCAAGATATCTGATAGCTTGGATAGCACTGAAGAAGACTTCTTGCAGGATGCGCATGCACCGGAGCACAGCACCAGCTCGAAGTCGGAAGACTCTAAGAGTGACGACGATTAAGCATAGAAAAATAAAGAAATAAAAAATATATACCACTCATTGCCTGATTGGTGTGTTGTTTTTACTTGAAAGAACAAGTTTTTTTCACACATCGCATACACCGGCCGCACTGAAAATTGGCGCTTGAATCTGGAAAAAAAACTGCGGCCCTTATATGCATTTATACGCAGTTTTTGCAAAAAAAAACTGAATAAATAATTATGCTACACATGAGTGAACGGTGAACCTTCAAACAAAAAAAATGTTTCTCTTATGCACTGCAATGAAATGCACAGACTTTAAATAAACAATTTCGACTCTGGCAGCTTTTACAATGGTTTTCACTAATAAAACAAAGCAGAAAATATGCTGGTAGTGCAGCCAGTGTCATGCATTATGACCCTTCCTTGCATCCAAGTCGCTAAATGAGTAGACTATATACAGTGATAAAAGTAGCTCGCTATGTTCACCATTAAAAAGGACCTAAAACTTTTCTCTCTGTTCTTTCGTGCCTTCTTCCAATCTCCCACTTCCTCATCTGTCCTATCAGATTCAACTGTAGTCCATTGTCCTATCAGATTCAACTGTAGTCCATCAAAGCATAAAGAAAGTCTCCATTGGCTAAACAGGAGAGAAGAACTTGTTCGTTCATGAGTACACCACCAAGAAAAATTTGTAAAAAAAAAAAATGTACCCAGACAACTGGTTAAAGCACCATGAGCACTACACATGCAGCACTGAGAAGTGCGCAAGCATATGCTCTGGCCTGGGGACATGCTGGCACTGTACTTTCCAACATGCTAGACGTGCTCCAAAGACAAGGAAGTGCCAGCATTAAGAAAATGCACTTTATAGCCACGTTAAGAGACTAATTCCACCCAAACTATTTGCAGTAGCAATTCCCATTTTGTAAATGTCATTTGTCACATCAAGCATAAAAACTGTGCAGTCAAGAAGAAACTACACCATCACCGTTATTGCATGATGTGAATTAAAGCAACAACTGTTTTCTCATGTGAAATGCTACAGACTGCTGAACTACAGTCGAGCCCACATATAACGGCCTCACTTAAGACGAACTTTCACTTATAACGAACGAGACCTGTGCGACCGTCAAAATATACATTGTTTCAATGGCACAAAATCACACATATAAGCCCTGCTGCTGAGTCATTAAGCCCTGCTGATCAGTTACAGCGAACGGACGGCGTAAACCCGGCACCGCTATGCGAGATAACCTGCCTCCGACCCCTTTTGTACGGCCGGCACGCTGTGTGTTTTCCCGAGACTCATCTCAGGCCAACTGCCCACCCCGTTTCGCGCCACTCTCGAGCGAGCTACCCTTCCCCGCCGACGCGCCTTCCAACGTTATTCTTACACCGTGCTTCCAACATTGCCCTCCCGCCTCTCCTCGCAACTCCTCTCCCCTCGCTTTCTTGCAAATCCACGCGTGGCCTCCGTGATGAACCGCGGCGGCGCCGGTGCCGATCCAAGGCCACGCTCCGTGAAGCAGGCCTTCCGTGGGAGACAAGAGGTGGCTGCACTGACGCTCACGGACGCCCCTTATTGGCCTCTCCGCTGGCGCTGTGCATCTGTACCAGCCCAGCGGCAATTTGTGGCAGCGCGTCGTCGACTCCGACATGGGGGTCATGACACTGGTTGGAATGAATGATTATATTTCTGTCGATGACGACGCCGACCCCGCGGAACCGCGCACGGACGAGGGCATCGTTTCTGAAGTGCGGGACGAGAGTAACGCGGAGGAATCGGATGAGGATGAAACTTCGGAGCCAGCACCCATACGCGTGCCTGTAGCAATGAGCTACATAGAGAGGCTCAGACAACTTGTCTATGCCAAGGGCCTCGACGATAGCACGCTTCTGCTTTAAATAAACTGGAAACCTCCCTCATCAGATCTGCGCTGCAGAAACAGACCTCCATCACGGACTTTCACCTTTTTCGCAAAGAAAGAATTTTGTTTTGACAAGCAACTGCCTATAAAGCTGTGGTCCACTTACTACGAACTTCGAGATATAACGAACGGACGCCAGGTGACGCTCATGTTCGTTATAAGCGGGCTCGACTGTACAACTGCCATGGTGATTAGATGAGCACTGAAGCACCATGCTGACACAGTAGTGCATTCCATCATTTCTTTCAAAAGACAGTGAACTACCAATAATGCAATGTTGAAGCAGAGCATGCTTTCAAGGGAGGTTGGACTGGAAGCTGTCCTTGCTGCATATGCAGAAGCCATCCCTAGATGCTCCAGCCTACCGAAGTCATTGACTCCTAGACATGGCAACTGCTGTTAAGAGAGGGTAATAAGCAGTGCAGAGTGTCTTTCCACATACCAGTGGTGGCCAAGCATTGATCAGTAACCCCACAAACCAGCATTAGCGGCAGCGATGAATCCTCTGCTTATTTCTACTTAACCCGCGTAAAGCACAGTTCAAAATTAACCATGTCCACAGCAGTGTACCTGTGAATTCTGAGCTGCCCAAGACTTGCTCCCATAACCAGGCGCCCGAGGATCGCCGTAGGGAATTGCGTGCCGCCCTCCCTCAGGGTGATCTGAAGAGAGGCCAGATGCTGTTGCAGCTGGTCCTGGCGCTGACCACTCCAGTGGCACCAATGGGATGGAAGACTCTGAGCCGCGTTCAAAGTCAGGGGGTCGCTGTGGGGGTTCTGCCAGAGATAGTAACAGCCGTCTCATCACTTTTCCACTCTTTTCATCACCTTTCCAACGCTGATGTAACAAACACTTAGGATGCCACACAGGCACAGGACACTGCATCAACAATGACAGTCGACAAAGCAGAGCACATAGCCTTTTGCATTACGAACAGCATTCGTTCAATTCCACAAAGAAAAGAAGGTACACTGGTTTCTTCCTTTGGGTTATACATACACAACCCAAAGAAGCTGCTGTGCTGCAAAAATCTGTACATAACAAACAAAAGAAAGTTGTTTCACAAGCTACCCCTGCCACATTAACAGCAACAGGCAGATTGGGCAGCCACAATGGCGGAGTTGGCTCTCATACTTAGCCCTCCTTCACCACTGGGCCAAAGTACCCTCACCACATTAGACTAGCAAAGAGAGAAAAAGCAAGAAATAAAAGCACAATGCAAGGAACCTTTGGGTTGAGCAGAAGCAAGGAAGAGGAGAAAGGGAGCATGGCAGGTGATCCTGTAGACAGCCTGAGGGCATCCAGCAGCAAACAGGTAAGCAGAATTCCTCTCGACAAAGGTGAATGTTCAAAAACCAACATCCATAACAAACAGCCAATTCCACTCCTGGGGCCCTTCTCCAGACTACCACCAGAATGCTGCTGCAAGGTAGGACCCAGAAAGCAGAAGGGAAAAGAAAAGGTAAAGGGGGCAAACAATAAGATCAGGAGACTGAGGCAAGGAGGAGCTGGACAGCAGAATAGCACGAGGCGGTTACGTTGAGGCAACGTTACTGCTGGGACAATGTGAGATGTCCTCACCCTCTGTGTTATTAACACTGTCCAGCCAGGATGCAACCATGGTGCACAATTTCCACTTGGACTTGGGTATGCCTTCCTTCACTAGAGTGGAGGGAGAAGGTTCGTAGTACGTAACAAGAGCAGAAAAAAATACAAAAAGGAGAAACAAAAAATAACAGGATGAAAAAGAAGGCGCGCATAACCTTAATAAGGAAGCAAACCCACTGCCACAGCATTCAAGTTTGCTCAGATATTTGCTTGTAACTTTAACAAGCGCAAGAGCTTGAAATCTAACAAAGAACAAATGCCAAGAGAAGTAAGCAGAACTGATGCAAAGCTGCCAAAATAAAATAAAATGTCCCATTTCCATAAAAACTTGTAAAACCTTTAGCGTATTTATATGTTTTCGCAATAATGTATTTGTTCTTTGTTAAATTGCCACTGAGGGTTGTTAAAGGAGTGTTAGCCACCCAACTTCTGGGGGCGTGTTTTCTTGTTTGTAATGATGCATAAGGCATTATTATACATGGGTTACCACCTCGTATTCTCCTAGGACCACTAAATGATTTATAACTGCATTTCATTCTCGTGCTGTTTCGGTTTCGGTTTCAACAGCCGAATGAGGAGACGTCAACGTGTACTTACAGGTCACGTGATACATTAAAAACTGCAATATAAGCGCTGCTTCCTCATTCGTTGTCATTCCGGCTGTTGAGGAAGGCTGCCTTCAGCACTGCAGTAAATTAAAACGTCGAAGCAGCGACTATATGGACGTTTTCCCATGCCTCACGAGACACAAAAGCACTCTTTGATGCCTCAAGCATCGTTCGGCTGTTGAAACCGAAATCAAAACAGTATGACAGGAAAAATTCGATTATAAATTATTTAGCAGTCATAGGTGAATACCACATGGTGATTTGTGCATAGTAGTGTCTCCCACATTATTGTAGAAAAGAAAACATGCCACCAAAATTATGTGTCTATACTCCTTAAAAAACAAATGGGAACGGATGAAAAAAAAACAAAATGGGCATAATACAGAGCACCAGGTGGTCTTATCAAAAATTACCGTATTTTCCGGTCAATAAGTTGCAGTGTGTATAAGGCGCACCACCCTGCAGACTGCAGTGTTTCCAAAAAAATCACAAGTCACATCGGTGTATAATACACACCTGTTCACTTGATAAGCGCTATAAAAGCACATTGAGGATCACTTCATCAGAGAGTGCGATGAAAATATACATTTACAGCAGCTGCCATCAGCAATGCCATCAAACAATTCCTGCGCTCTGGCTAGCATGCCTTATTCCCATGGTCTGCCTTTTTCGTATGCTTATTCAACCGGAAACCTATTTCGGGGCTGTGCCAGTCCCGCATAATTTCTTCACTCACATCGAGTAGTCTCCCTTCTACCTGGTTCCCATTCTTCCGCACTTATTAAACAGCATATTAAACTTGAGTTTTGCTTCCTAGCTCCTTCACCTTGCAGGCGGCGGCATCACGTCATGTTGAGCACAACGCATGACACCCACAAAGCCAAGCGGATATGATGCCAAAATCAATTACTTTCGAGATTGTGGCTTGACCTGCTGGATTGGATGCGGTGGTGGCACGCACTTTGCGTTACTATGGCAAAAGTAATATGATGTTTTCTTATTTTATACAGTGATTTTCTTTTCAAACATAGTTACTGGGCACGGTAAAAGATGGCACGTGGTGGGACATCATTTTTCGCCATATATAAGTTGCACCATTGTATTAGACGCATCGACAAAAATTCAGAAAAAAAAAACACGACTTTAAGCACCGGAAAATACGGTAAACAAATAAAACCATGTAAGGTCAGCAAGACCTGTCAGATAAAAGTGAATTCCCAACAAGTTTTCACACTCATTTCCTCAAAAATATGACCTAGTTGTCTCATATCCAAATCTTCAGTGCCAAGTGCAGCATGAAGAAGTTATACACCTGTCACACGGGCATTTCAAAGGCCTTCGAACTGATAGCCTATTGATTCGACAGCCAAATGAATGCTATGCTGCTACACAGGCAGCTCCAAAGACTATCGAGGAAATAGTCTATCGAGCGAGCAGAACAACACAGAACTCTATCAAGATTCTGAAGGCCTTCAAGAAGTCGTAGCCTACAAGCTAAGAGGTGGAACACATGCAGCAACACACTGAGGAATACAATCAGAGCAGCATAACCGCTGAAAAATGGCAATAACTTCAAGATATGCAGCTTATTATGTAGAAAAAAAAAAAAGACTGGCTGGGTCATAAAACACTCCAGCAAGCATAATATTATTCCTGCCTGTGACACAAGAACAATCAACACCAGCTTCCTCAAAAATGCACAAATGCTACTGTAGCTTGTCCAAAACAAAGAAATTCATTTCAAGAGTGATTAGTATTACTCTGCAACGAACAAAAATTTTCTTTTAACCTTCACAGGTTATACTTGTGGCCAGACTGTTTGTATGCCTGTAAAATTATTGGTGGCGATGATGGCGCCACAGTACATTGGTGTCTGATGATGGAATCTCTAGATGGCAATAGAGTTCACCGTGTACAACAGCACAACTCCCAGTTCGATCACAATTGACAATCTCGAAAGGCTTTTAACTCAATAGCCATTTGAAAGTGCCCGTGTGACAGGGGTGTTAGCCTGAAACTTGAAAAAGCTACATGCATATTGCTGCAGTCTTCCTCATGGAGGCACCACAAACTTTCCACCCCTTACCACATATGTATTAACAGAACTCTCAAGTAACGCACCACAACTGCACAGTCAAGGTATTTTTTTTTTTTTAGACAACAGCAGGGAAGCAAATGAAAAGTGGAAGGAAATGAAGTACAGTTAAAGGAAGGCCTGAATCATAAACAACAGTATTATGCGAGCACTGAAATATGTTTGCACTGCACACATGAAACAACAGTTGCACAAAAAGAAAACTTCCAAGAACTATGAAATCTTGCAGGTGTTTATTCATTTTAATCACTATTTTCACATTTTGCTTTTTATTATTAGACTAAAAGCAATTTATGAGCCATGACAAGCAATTCTAGTTGGAAGCCACACTAAAGGATACAGCATCTACAAATGCCCACACCATTGCTTCCATGATTGTCAGCGGGTGCAAGACGTGCGAACAGTGCCAATGCATGCCAACGACCCAGCGCAAAATGATCAACACAGCATGCAATGAATGTGTCTAATGTTCATTTTTGAAATCCAATGAGTTGTGTTCATCCAGAGTGAAGCACCAGGAATGTGGACTACAGGAATTTTCAATTTCATGCCAAAGTCAGCTTCCCTCTACTACAAAACCTCAATACTAGTTCTAGAAAACATTTAACACAAGGCAACAATCATGACCCCAAAATTGAAGTGACCCAATATGTGAAGAAATGCCTTGACAGTTGTCATGAGTCTTATTAATACAATCCTACTGGTTCAGTAAAGCTTGTTCAGAGTCTAGTTGGCATATTGTCCTTGAAACAAATTGGCACAGCTAAAGCAAGAATAGATGAAGCAGAAAAAAAGAAACGTGTTAAAACTAGTTTCTGATGTTTTTTTAAACCTGCTTAGTTCTGCTGACCTCATTTTCCCACTTATCTAATTTTCCAGAACTTACCGGTACACCCAGCCTAGAGCCTTTATAGTTAGCCAAGCTACAATATGATGGATTAAAGAAGGCAGGAACCATATAAGCAGCACCTAATGGGCTCGTGTATGATCAACAGCATTCGTCCTATCACCCAATGTTATAAAGCTGGAAAATCATTAGGCTCCTAGTTTATTATAACAGCAGTTACCTGTTAGGAAATTGCAAAATTATTTCTAACACGATCAAGCACTAGATGGGAGTTCCTTTGTAATAAATAACCGTAGTTTTAAATGTGAGCAATCCTTTCTGATGCTATTATTTTCAATCACCAATTTGCTTAGCATGAACTAAAATGTCATGGGTCTGTACAGAAACGGTAGGAAAAAAAATGACATGTACACCTTCCATGTGGTTGTTTTTTTTTTTTTGCAATAGTATGCATCTAGCTAAACAGTACAGCAGAAACAGGTAGGCAGTGAGAAATACAAATCTCTAAGTGTACTTTTAAAGAAAAGCAGCTTGATGATTGCTTAACATTCAACAGTCCAGCTTTATGTCAACCAATAGTTGGCTAAAATGTGAATGGGGCCCAGACTACACTACATTTAGCATCAGCTTTAGCAGTCTGCACACTGGTAGCTGCAACACTAAACACACTGATATGTAGTAAGTTTTCATTTATGGTCAATTATGACTACAATGACCTAAACCACTTCAAATCAATGTACTACGAGCCTACTGGGAAGGTTTTTCTCAACGGCAGAGCCCAAGCTCGTAACCACTTGTAGTTTTCCAACAGCGTTGCACACACTACATCTCCCAATGGTGCAATAATTCACAACAGTAGGCAGTGGCCACCTCCCAACTGAAAATAACACAAGTGTGCGACTTCAGCATCCAATATTTGTCGTCATCCTTGAACAGTGAACAACTTGCTAAGTAAACCACTAAAACAATGTGCAAGTTTTGTTATTAATATGCCGTGCTTGGTAAAAACGAACTCCACCATGTCAAATTTATTTTGGCTTTCAGTCTGAGCTTCTCATATACTGCAACAACACTGGGTCAAAGCAAACAAATAAAATTAAACCCAAGCAAACTCAATCTTTCATACATAATAAGAACAAGAGTTTGCCACCCAGAAGCATTACCATAGGTCACTAGTTTGACAGAGCGTCAGCTCTACCATATTTCTAATACAAAGATTTCCACGGAATTAGCTCTTATTGATGCAAAAAGCATTAGCGTAAGATGAAAACATAAGCAAGAGCACATAGCGAGTTTTGATGAGCAAGCATGATTTCAACCATAAAAAACTTCAGCTTGGACAGCTTCTAAGTTGTTTGCAAGATTTCTAATCTCTATTGACTGCTAATGCGCACTGCTGCCATGAGGGGTGACAGAGCGAGAGAGAAATATTTTAATCAAACAGCTCAGATCCCAAATGCTGCCTCAGCGTGAGGTGCAGCAGCACCAGTTTACATGTAGCACCAGACGAGGGTCAAAAACTTGAAATACTACTTCCGAAATTGCTAGTGCTTTCCTGCAGACAAGCACATTCAACACTGCCGATATACAGAAAAACCTCGTTTATGCATTCCTCTCGATTCTCGGTTAAATCGCTCAAAATCGTAAATAATGAAAATGTTCCATCGAGTTACACTGTTTTCCTTCTCATTTATACCTTCCTAGATAATATGGTTTCCCCAGGAATTCATTCATAGTTTTCTCCAATTCTAATCCTGATGATAATGACACTTAATTTTTATGGTGCAAGCGCATATGTGGCCAAAGAGTGCCATGGCACAAGTTGTTTTAGTCTACTCAAGGTGGGGTAAAAGACCCATTTCCCAAGCATTTTATTTTAAATAATTCACCCCCAGTTAAGAAGCAGGTGCATTCGACAGCTAATGCCTTTTCATCTGCCGGAAGAAACGCGCTGCATGTGACGCACAGGTAATGATAAGATCTTACCATGTCAGTTCCTTGCGTTAAGGTATGTCACCACCTTTGAAAACGCGTTTTTTTTGTAAAAATGACATTTTTTTCTTTTTTAGATTTAGAGTCCCCAAACATTCAAAAATATTTTGCAGCAAGAATCATGTTCGTATCTTATTTAGTTGAAAAGTTATAGCTAGCTTTCGAACAGGTGGTGAACAGTTCCGAAACCGAAACTGATGTGGTTTGGTAACAGAAACTGATAATTCAGCGATAATCAACAGCGTATATTGAAACTTTTTTATTATGTTTTAGTCTGATATGTAAAATATTATTAAAGGCAATTTGTAAGGCTTCGTTTTTTTTAGGCATTTCTTTAAATTTCAGCAAGAGGGATGCATGACGCTACAAGCGTCTCTGTTGTTTACTTTGCGTGCGCTTTGTGCTACCGCTTTGAATGCTGCCGGATTCATCCTTTTTATAGGCATTATTTTTAGTAGCAACAGTAATAACATAGGCTGGACGTTTTTATAAGAAAGCATGGCCAAGTTCAGGGTAAAAAGGCGACTGAAACGGAAGTTTCTTGGCAATCGACATACAAGGAATGCTCCGACCGAAGACCATGCGGACATGAATGTATCGGCGAGTGCTGCAAAGCTTGGGAACTTAGAGAACAATTGTGAAGTGCCGCTGCAAGAACCTCTACTGCAAGGTAATAGGATTATTGATATGGAGATCCTATCATCTGTTTTTTCAAAACTGGCCTGCCCGGAATGCAAGAAGACATTGCTCAGATTGGAAGAATGCTCACAGCTTGGAATATCATGTGCATATGCTGTTCTGTGTGATGCGTGCGCATATGCATATTCATTTCAATCGTCGAAAAAGGTTGGAAGTGCTATTGAGAACAACCTGCTTCTTGTCTACGCAGTGCATCAGCTGGGCAAGGGATATTCTGGAGCTGTAACGCTGACGAAAGTGATGAACATGCCATCGCCGCCTTGGCATTCTACCTACCAAAAGATATCTGCTAAGCTCTATAAAGCGGCAGAGACTGTTGCGTCTAAGTCAATGATGAATGCCGCTGCTGAATTGCGTTGTGTTGTGCAAAGTACTGAGTGTGGTGTGTCAGGTCATGGCACATGGCAAAGGCGTGGACATTCATCATTGAATGGATGTGTGACCTTGATATCCATTGATACTGGGAAAGTTACTGACGTAGAAGGCATGCCAAGTAAATGTAGGGCATGCCATTCGAAAAGCAAGTTGAATCCCTCAAGCACTGAATATCTGGAGTGGAAGGTAAATCATACCCAGTGCCAAGCAAACTACACCGGTAGTGCGGGTGGTATGGAGGCAGTACGGCTCTATCGTATGTTTGAGCGAGCAGAAAGAAGTCGTGGTTTAAAATATGTAGACTTCTATGGAGATGGCGACTCCAAGAGCCACGCGGCTATAAAGGACATATATGGCACAAATAGTGTGCGCAAACTGGAGTGCATTGGGCACGTACAGAAGCGTGTAGGATGCTGACTACAAAAGTTGAAGTGTTCCTGGGCTTGGAGGCAAAGGAAAGTTAACGGATGTCCTCATCGACCGGCTGCAGAACTATTATGGTATTGCCATCAGAGCGAATGTGGGAGACCTGCGAGCCATGAAGCAAGCTGCATTAGCGAGCCTCTTTCACTGTAGTTCAACAGATGAAACACCAAGGCATGGTCTGTGCCCTCTTGGCACTGAGAGTTGGTGCGGGTATAACCGAAGGAATGCACTCGGTGGTGGATGCTACAAGCACAAGGGAGGCCTTTCCAATGAGGTACTCAACAAAGTGAAGCCGGTATATGCTGACCTCTGTACGGACGAGCTCTTAAAGAAGTGCCTGCATGGAAAAACCCAAAATGCCAACGAGAGTTTTAACGATATGATTTGGCAACGGGTTCCCAAAGACGTCCACGTGAGCCTGCCCATCCTGCTTTTTGGTTTATATAATGATGTGTGCCACTTCAATGATGGTAACAGAAGTACAGCAGATATTTTGAGGGAAGCAGGCATCGAACTTGGCCACCACACTCTCGTAGCATGTTGCACCAGTGACCAGAACCGTGTGAAGAAGGCCCAGCGTCAATCAACGGGTGAGGTAAAACATCTCCGCAAGAAAAGACGGGCAGCAACAAAAGCCAAAAGAGAGCTCATGGCAGCTAAGGAGGGCCCTAGCTATGAACCTGGTGGATTTTAACTTCCTTGGGCATGGTGATCTTGTTTCTACAAGGATTGAAAAACTTTAATCGTGTTTTTCTCAAAACTTGATTTCTTGCACTTTCTTGTTGCGCAAACAGTTGTAACTTCGAACTGAATAAATATTTTTCAATGCAACTTTGCACACTCATTTCTTTATTACTAACCTGTGCAATGAACTAGGATGAATGAAATCGAATGGTAAGTTTTGATGTAATCATGTTTTATGCCAAGAAATGCAAACAAAAATGACACATTTGTTTGTTTTCTTTGGAATTTTTTGTATAACTTGATTCCCAATTATCGGATGGCAAAGATCCTAGTTGGTTGCACAGCCTGGTTAG
The DNA here is from genome assembly GCF_052857255.1 of Amblyomma americanum. Taxonomy (NCBI): domain Eukaryota; kingdom Metazoa; phylum Arthropoda; class Arachnida; order Ixodida; family Ixodidae; genus Amblyomma; species Amblyomma americanum. Next base: position 193,820,406 of record NC_135497.1, on the reverse strand, counting down.
TTGGCTAACTCTGTGCCAAAAAGTTTAGAATTTCTGCACTCCATTGTCTAGTTATGAATGTTTGCGTAACAGCCCAGTTTGGGCCATTTTTTGTCAATAACAAATTCTAGCATGATATTTTAAACTCTTTTTTGCTTTTGAATATCATATAAAACGATGCTTTATAAGGTCAGTGTGAAATAAAAATTTAATGGTCAAAATTTAAAAAAAATTTCAACCTTAAGCGCAGGCAAGCGCAAAGGCAGAGGCCCTCCCATTTCCGCACCAGCAAGAAAGCGCGCGCCTGCAAGGCAGCTACCCCGCACTTTGGTGTGAAGTTGAGCAGAAGCTATCTTGTGGGGGTGCGATTTCTTGCTTGGAAGCATTTTATATAGTTTTTCTTTCCTTCACAGAGCTACGCCTTGCGAATACCACTGCATGGGGTCACTTCTTGCTTGGAAGCGTTTTATATAGTTTTTCTTTCCTTCACAGAGCTACGCAAATGCCTCGCGAATACCACTGCATGGGGTCACCATGGTTTGTGGTCATTGCAAAAGTTCACCTTAACTGAAACACATGCAGAACAGTTCATCTTAAGCGGATTTTTTTTCACATTGAATTTTATGGAAAACCAACCAAGTGGTCTCGCATTGTTCATTTTTTCTGAAAATACAAGTTCATCTTAGCAGCAGTCTGTACCTATGTGACTACAGAAACTGCATACCTAGAGTACTCCCCCTGAGACTAGAATAACTGCTTCCTACTACACGCATCATAACATGAAGGCTCCATAATGCTCCACTCAGAAACATTAAGACATGTAAAATGCACTTTGGTTCAATTTTCTAATTGTACTCATTTACCTCCTGAATACTGTTCTCACAAGAAAAACCAGATAAAAGCAAGGGAACAACTTTGCTCCTCTACTGATTTACACCTCAAAACAAAACATTTCAGCAGACCACCAGCTTCAAGGCATACTAACAGCAATCAGCTAAGACACAATCAGCAGCACAATTCACATATAAGTGAGAATAATATGCAGCCTACAGCAGCACATTTTAGCAAGCATTAATACAACAGTAAACAGCAAAGGGCTGAGGGTGCTCTGAACCAAGAATACAGACTAGCTCCACCAAAGCAAGAGGAATCAACAACATGAAACACTGTGCAATACCAAAGGCAGGACAGAAATCGTCAAAAGAAAAAGCAGAAAAACTACGCCAGAAGAGGCCACACTCTATTTTAACTCAAAAAAAAAAATCACAGCACACAAAAGAAGACAGAAAGAACAAGAAGACACGGACAAGCGCAAAATTTAGGATGCGCCTGTTGTGTAAACAGGAGCGTCCTAAATTTAGCGACCATCCATGTATTTGCGCTTGTCCTGTCTTCTTTTGTGTGCTACGATTTCTTTTTAAGTACAAATCGCCAACATGCCTAAACTTATTCTCTTCTATTTAACTCCCCCATCTATTAGAATGCCTTATTCAATTAATACCTTCATAAGGAAGAGGAGGAGAGAGACTTTAATGAAACAGGAGAGGAATACCTTCATAAGGTTACTGCACAGGACACTAAACCCCCAAAACAGTGCATTCGCCAGATAAAATGTCCATAATGCATAGCGTAGTACTTTTTTTTTTTAGACACTTGAACAAACAGCGATCATAATCTGATGCAGTGCCTGCCATCACAAAAAAATGCGCGCTTAGAAAATTTTTATTGAGTTGCCCATCTAGGTCCATCTCAACGAAGCAAAAGCTTCGCAATATTTGAAAACCAGCAACTTTGAGGCTACTGTAAAACTTGACCAATAATGATGAATGCAAGTGCTACACAGGAAGGATCACACATGAAGCAGCATTTAGTACTCAGGTGTGTAATGTGGCACTCATATGGAACACAAAGCCACTAAACAAATACTACCTCTATTACACGTTCATAGCAAACCAAGATTATTTGTGAATTATAAACATTTAACAACTTGTACCAATGTTACTAACAAAAGGCTGTTGCTTTCTAACTAAGGTGTAAGTGATCACAGGGTTTTAATCTACAGCTATACCTGAAAGAGATACTCAGTACAATTACATACACTGCCCACGTGTTTCCAAAAACAGAAGTGCAAGGTCTCTACACACCATTCACTGCATTTCATGCACAGTGGGATGCATTTTCTCACAAGAGAAGTTTTTTCAATGAGGCTGTTTTTATTTCCTATGCTCTCAACAAGATTGGCGACATCTGTGACATCAAGCACTAATGGGCTAGTCTTTAGTAGTACTTTGTGACAACAGACATCTACACAACTAAACTTGGTATCAGTAGTGGTAATAACAGTAATAAATTGGTGTTTTGTGGTGCAGCAGCCATTCAGGATATAATGTACCACGCTGTACTTAGCCACTACAGTCACACATGGATCAATAATTAAGCAATCTATTATCATGTCACATGAGTGATGTATACAAACACTGATGGTATCATGAGGGGCTTTCTCTAATTCTATGTATCACAGAAAAATGAAAACTGCAGCAAGGACAAATGGTCTAATGAAGTCTCAGTAGTTTACTGTACAACATGCAACAGCAGCAAATTCAATTTAGAGTCCCTTCAACTAAGCAACTAAGACCGGAGAAAAAAACTGGAATGTTTAAGTTCAATTCCCACTGATAGCATCACGGCAACCCAACAAAACTCACTCTTCGTTGGCAAGGATGCCTGGGGCGGAGGAGGTGGTGGAGGTGATGGAGGTTCCCTAACAACCTTGTTGATGATGCCATACACAGCAAGTGTGATAGCACTATACCAGCCACGCAAAACTAGGCCATCAGTTGGAATCTGTAAGAAAATGCACACACATCAAAAATAACATATCCCTAAGTTTGAAAATGTCTCAGAAAAGGACTAAAACAGAATCTGTGGCAGAAAGATGCAAATTATGTTAGCACAAGCTGTCAACAGAACAGACTAGGTCATAATTGAAGCACACAAAAGTACAGTGTGCAACACATAAACTAAGTGAAAGTGTACAAAACAGACAACCGAACAGCAATCACATTTTAAAGTAACCTTTCTTACTGTACAATGCTCATCCATTCAATGCACTTTCATTAAAGTATAAAGCACTATTGACATCAATGTGAAAAGATGCCATTTTGACATACATAAGCGGCATGAAATGTCCACCAGATATACAAGGGTTAATGGTTTCATATGTCAATAAACAACTGTTACAAATTTTGAAATAAGCATTTGTTGCTGAATTAAGCCACAGCAAAACAAACTTGCTGCAAAATATGTGCAACAACTTCTAACCTAGTGAAGCATGCATTTCATTAAAGGGACTATGCAATAAATTAATTGAGATTATGTAAAACAGAGGAGAGATAGGCATTTCATCACTCGCCACCCCAATGCAAGAATTTTTGAGCTAGCATCAATAACAACGAAGATATAGACGATTAAAAATTATGCTCCTCCTCTCCCCCTCAACTCGTACATGCGAGGCACCAGAAAAAAATAAAGAAAACAGCTCTGGGACTGGGCCCCGCCCATGAATACATCATCCGCTGACGTTCCTTTTGCAAATTCCGATTGTCGCTCCTAGCACCCCAGCAGCAGCGTCGGCGGTGTGACTGCGGCGTGCGTCGGGTTTCTTTGCTTGCCGTCTGTTGTAGTTAGCAGTAATGGACCCCGACCTCGAGGCGCGACTGCTCGCTCTTACGGTCGCGATGGGCATCGAGCCCTATGCGTTCACGCCGTGCCGGTTGAACGCCAGCGACGACAGTAGCGACTCGGCGAGCCACTGCAAGTGGCTCCGGAACTCTCGACAGAAGGAGGCAGCAGAGGAAAATTGAAACCATATGCGCGAAGGCAATGCCCTGGCTCGCGCTTGCCCAAAAGGGTCGCACGGCGGCACGAGCAGACGATTTTAACGGCTACCGGAAGTGTGCCCATGACGTCATGGCTGCTGTGGCTCCAGCGAATGACAGCGTGTGGTGGCCTGGTGACGTCATCGGTATAGTGACGTCTTTTTTCACAATTTTAGTTTCAAAATCGGTCACTACGAGCACACCAATCGGCCCGCGAATTTTAAAAAACACGGTATTTAAAAATTCATAATAAATTGCCGGCTCAGTTCCGAAGACTGATACTTGGTGTGAATGCTTCTTAGCATCATTTCTAAGCATTGAAAACATTTACAAGCGACTTTTTATTCACTGCATAGTCCCTTTTAAAGAGACACTGGCCACAGCTTCATCCAACTTTTGGTTTTAGTAAAAAGCAGTTCTGTGGGCCTTTCTGGCTACAGTGATGTTTGACTGGCAACAAAAGAAGCTTTTATTGCTGAGAAAATTGTATTTTAAAACTTTGCATCATTCGATCCAAACCCGTGATGTCAAGAAGACATAAATAGACTCTGTGATAACCGTTTGGAAGTGACTAGCCAGGCCTCATCATCATCATCATCATCAGCCTTACTACACCCACTGCAGGGCAAAGGCCTCTCCCATGTCTCTCCAATTAACCCTATCCTTTGCCAGCTGCATCCACCCTTTGCCTGCAAACTTCTTAATCTCATCCGCCCACCTAACCTTCTGCCGCCCCCTGCTACGCTTACTTTCTCTTGGAACCCACTCCGTTACCCTTAAAGACCAGCGGTTATCTTGCCTTCGCATTACATGCCCTGCCCAAGCCCATTTCTTTCTCTTGATTTCGACTAGGATGTCATTAACCCGTGTTTGTTCCCTCACCCACTCTGCCCGCTTCCGATCTCTTAACGTTACACCTATCATTTTTCTTTCCATGGCTCGCTGCGTTGTCCTTAAGTTAAGTTAAGCCAGGCCTCAGGTGTCTGCAAAAAAAAAAAAGTTTAGTCTTGGCATACCAAAGCTTTCTTGCGAAAAAGGCCTGTGATGGTGAGACCTACGTTAGTACATAAAAGCTCCATTTAACCTGAAAGTAGCGTCAATTACAATGCCGCAATCTATTGATACATGTCAACATCAGGCCAGGCACATCTTGGAATATATCAGCTACATTACTGACAGACATCAGAAATGGAAATTATGAACACAGCGCTCTGTCAATAACTTAGCGTGCAATAAATAAAAAAACCTGAAGTATTATAAGCTAAAGTAATGCCCCCGGTTTGTGGCAAACCACAACAGAGGCCTCCCAAATAACTTCAACCTACTAGCCCTTCTTCACAAGATCTGGGGCCTCAGCGGTTGAGCAAAAAATTTGTGTGCTTCACAAAAGATTGGCTGAAAACAAATGGATGTGAATTCGACAGGTGCAGTCCACTTCCACAAGGCACCAACTGCACATATGAAGTAGGAGGTGTGCACTTGCAGCTTCCACTTGCACCTGTCACTAACAAGAACTGCACATTCACGGCACAAGTTGGCAGTCTGTTTTCAATCAGTGAAGCTTGGAAGAGGGCATGCATGTGCAAAACACCGTGTGAAAAAGGCAAATTGACATTTCTTAGCAAGTAGAGGTGTGCAAATATAAAATTTACAGTTGCAAAGTGGATACAAATAGCAAATGGTTTCAAATATCAGTGTAGCTAGTTCAAACTAAAGACAAACGCTTTTCCACATAACACAGCTATGAAAAGAAACAGCAAAATGCAAACAAATTTTGTTTTCACTCGCCATCAGCATAATTTACGATACCTTTAAAGGCCCACCAGGCATTAAATCAAAGATCGGAAATCACATAATATTAATAGTAATAGACTATCTTGTAGACTATAATAGTTTATTTGCAATCCTTTGGATAACTATTGCATTCAGTGAAAAAAAAAAGTCTAATTTCACAGTTGGCTTAATGTTCGCATAAAAAAAAAAACCTTACTGAACGCTGTCCTGAAGCACCACAAGATGGCCAGATACCTCCTTACTGCAGGAGTGACATCAGCGGTCAATTATCAGAGGGGCTAGACGCAGGGGACTGCTAGCAAGATGCAACAAAAGGGCTCACGGGATGGACACAACCTGAGCTGTAATACGAGCAGCTGTAATACGCTCCCTCACAACAACTAAAGACAAAGCGTTGGTTGTGCAATGCCACTCCAAACGCAGCATTCACGACGACAAGTAGCCTGCTCAGAATTCACGTATCAGTTTCGCCGGAATGCAAGCCCTGTGAATGGCCCCAAATGCTGTCACGAACTGAATGCATGAAAGCAGAACAAAGCTGTTAAATGCCACAGCGCGCGAATTGTCGGACATGCTGCGACTGCATGGGCTGGCTTCAAGGCTGACATTTCTGCTGTAAGCTTTTTTTCTTGTTCTCTATGGCCTAAGACCCGCAATTTCTTGATTCTAATGATGAAAATTGACAATGGTCAAAGTGGTCACTGCGAAGCAATTGCAGTAGCACACACGCACCCCAACTTCGCCTGTTTCACTACCCTCTACAAACCAGGCCACTTCCGTGCGTGCTGTGTATCTTATCATAGGGTCAGTGATCTAAAACGAAAGGATCGCTACCGGTCAGATTCACAGCCAGTTGTCACCTGCATTGTGGCCAAATGCAATGATATGTTGCACAATGCTGCACTTCATTTTCTGACATGCAAGCGCCCAGCTGCTGCTCTCGATAGCAATCAGTGCATTGATTATATGCAAGGCCTAGCATAATCGTGCACAAGCTTTTGACCTATGCTTGCCAGACGATTTTGTGAGGAATGAGCAAGTTAACTCTCATGACAAGTTGACTCGCATGACAAATGTCGCGATGTTTTGCTGCAAGTTTCCGCAAATTTAGATGAACAGGCAATTCGTAATTTCTCCATTTTTAGGAGGATGGTTGATGGGGCTTTATGTCCCAAAGCAACTCGGGCTATGAGAGATGCCGTAGTGAAGGGCTCCGGATAATTTTGACCACCTGGGGTTCTTTAAAGTGCACTGATATCGCACAGCACACAGGTCCCCAGCATTTTGTCTCCAACGACATGCAACCACCACGGCCAGGATCGAACCTGTGCCTTTTGTGTCAGCAACCAAGCACAATAACCACTGAGCCACCACAGTGGCTTAATGTTTAGGAGGTTTGAATAGTTTTAATAGTGAAAGTGCGGTACAAGTCAAACAGCAAATTCTATTCGCAAATTACTTGCAGTTTCATATATTCACACACCCCTATTAACAAGTCTAAAATCAGAGTATATAGGCCTTTACATATGATCCTATTCTATATATAGGGTGATTTGTTTTTAATGCTAACAGACCTTTATTTTTAAACTCGCCAGCGATATGCCAGGGCAGTTTGTGCAGGTGCAATATACAGCAAAGCAAACATTATATACGAACATGACATTATACAGTTATATTAAATAATTAAAATTAACTGATCAACTTTTTTAGTTTTGATTTTAAGGGGCAATATTATATAGTGAAATTATATAGGCCATCAACATTGAAAGTGAGTACAGTTTTTAAATCTTCTTAACGGGCAATGTGGTTCAAAATTTCTAACGTCAAAAATACACATTTGAAGGCTCACTGAGCAGGCTCTCCTGCATTCATATATATATATAAAAGGGCTTCGCTGCACGTGGTGTTGTCACCGAAAGTTCAATTCTTCTATATATCATCAAATACCTAAACAGCATCTGTATTTGATGCCTAAGAAATATAAACGATGCCATTTTATAAATACGCAATGAAAGAAAGCCAAATGCGTATTTTTGACATTCGATATTTCAAACCACATCGCCAACTAAGAAAATCTAAAAACTGGGCTCACCTTCCATGTGGGTGGCCTCCAATTTTGCAATATATTAATTTGCATTATTTTGCAAGAGCATTTGCAAAAGAAGCTGCATAAAATAGAAGCAAGAAAGGAGTGCTTACCTTCTTTGTCATGAACTGAATTTCAGCATTCTGCTTGTATTCAAAACTGAAAAGTGATTCCAGAAACACTTACTACTCACAAATTAAATGAACACATCACAAATGCATTAACCTTGCATATTGCAAATTTAAAAATGTCTCCGTTATTCTACCACATCCTATTACCTAAGCTAGAAAAATGTAGAGCTGAGAAGTGTGTTCACATTTATGGCTAAATAATTGCAATGCAAAACACTAGACAAATACTGGGATTTACTGCACTGTTCCATGACAACATGAAAACAATACACTAATATCATCCAAAAGCAAAACATCTCAAATGTTTTTTTAATGCAGCATATGCTGCAACCTCTTTCTTTATTGCAGCCTTTTAGCCTAGCGTCAAGAATAAAGTGAGAGAAGTGCACGTAGCCAACAAAAGTATTCTCCACATTCCCCTGCGTGTGCTAAAATGTATCTTGAGTACTTTCATGATGCACCCATATTTAGACTGCAGGTCCTAGCAATACCACAATGCCTACAATTCTGCCAGAAAAACAGTACACAAAACTAAAGATATTACCGTATTTACTCAAGTAATGAACCCACCTTTTTCCCCCAGAAAAATTTACATCAATATGATGGGAGGGTACATTACACACAGAAAAAAAAAATTGTTGACAGATGTTTTTGTAAAAGCTGAAATTTCATATCATACGTTTATCCATCCGTCCGTCCACCTGCTTGCCTGCCTGCTTGCCCTTCTGTCTATCCATTTGTTCGCTTGTCTGCCTGCTTGCCCATCCGCCCGTCCACCTGTCTGAACGTCCGCTTGCCCGCCCACCCGCCCGTCAACAAAAGTCCATGGTCGACAAGTTTTGTCCACACGTTACCCATTTTCACGTCACCATGTATAGCATCGCTTGCTTCAAAATATATCTGCTTGTAACGGCGCGATCTGACTATTTTGTGTTAGTCAACGGCACTAGCCAACCATGGTGAAATAAAGCAAACATGCTGAACACAGGCCCTGAAGGTCAGGTGTGAGCTTTTTACAGCAGGTTAAAAAAAAAAAGTAAATTCTCAATGACAAAACCGGAGTGTGGCTTCATTATATGAGTGGGTTCATTAAGCGAGTAAATACAGTAATTAACACCTCAAGAGAAGCACTAAAAAGACCCACAAGGCAAAGAAGTGACAGCAATAGCCACACTGCACCCACGCTGCTGCTGGAACCATGAGTGCAGCCACTTCTCCAACGTCCTTCGGACCACATCACGACCATATCACGATCATAGACTGTGCACTCTCAAGAGCACAGCAGAGCTCTGCTCTTGACAGTATGCCACCTGGCACTCTCCACCAGGCTTTCAGGTGGCATTAGATGGCACATTCCCCAGCATGTGAGCAAAGTAGGTGCAAACAAACGATTGCGCACTTACTCTGCCACTATGCCTGCTTTGACAACTGAGTCTCTCTGGAGGCAGCACTATGTCACTAGGACTCATGTCCACTAATGGAGGCCCAAGATTCTGGAACCAGGGCCTTAGCTGAGAATGCCATCAGGGCCCTCCTCAAATATTTAAGAGCTACAGGCTTCAGCAGCAAGTTGTAGACAGAATTTGGCCATCCTTTGTTTTCATACACAACAACGAACAACAGGGACACACTTCGAATATTCGAATTAACCAACCACAGCAATAAAATTGACCCAGGCAGAAAATTCCTTGAGGGAACACGCCCTTTACTGGGCAAACCTTTACTGGACAAACTTTGTGATTACCGTGTATTGCAGCGTAAAGTTGACTGGCCAACTCATAGCCCTTGCTGACCAAAATGAAAGTCAACGCTTACCCCCACCCCCACTTACTTCGTCTCGCCGCCACATTTAGTTTTGTGCCACCTGGCATTGCAACTCAAAGCAACAAACATGTAACATTGCAACCACAAGGACAGCAGTCTGAAGACAATGGAGATGAAATGCGAGAAAGCAGTGTCCCACACTGCCTCCACACTCGCCTGCGGCGCGACTCACTCGCGGCAACCTGAACTGCAAATGGTCCTGTAGTTTCGGATTCCAGCGTGAAGCAATTATCGGAATCAGAAGTTTGCCCTCGCACTACCCACCGCTCACAGAATCAATCTACATACAAATCAACAACTTCTTGTGATGCAAGGAGCCCCATGTGTCCTGCCGGGGATGGGCACAGTCACGGAGTGCTTACTACGTGGCGCTCGTCCAAAACTACCTCAGACCCTCAAATAACTCGACTCTGTGTATATGTGGGCCCCAAATTTTAGGATGGTAGTTTGTTTTTTTTTTTTGAGGAAAGGTCAGCCTAACCCTCTTACCACGATATACTACTCAAAGAAATGACGCAAGCTGGAACTAAGCGCAGTCAACCGGTCGCGGGCACATAGCAAGAATGGTTGCGTCACAGGACACACTGACACTCTTAGGAGTGGGAGGTGCTTTGATGCCAGCACCTCCACCGTGCCTTGACAAAGCGCTGAGAGGATATTACTTTGAAACTGGTGTCTATGTCTGCACTGCAGTGAAGCACGTCTTCTCTTCTGCCAGCACATGCTTCAGCAGTCTGCAAGCCATACCAGATTGGTTTTTGTGCTGAGAGTATGGAGTTGGGGCACTTCGCATATCAGGCATCAGCACTGCTGATTGGCATCGCTATGCAGCACCACCTTACGGTTTCAAGGGGCCATCGCTTCACCGGTTTGCAGCGAAATCGGGATCGGACATCTTCGCAGAGCATCTCAGATTTTCCAATTAACCGGGATGGTGCATGCCACCGCTTCGAATTATCCAGGATTACTAATTATCCGAGTTCGAATTATCGAGGTTTTACTGTATGGCTCGGGGGCATTAGGGCAATTACATTCTCTTTGGGAAGTAGGTAAATGTGGGAGCTTCCAGTCACGGCACGCTGTGGCAAATATGCCATTTATGCCAAAGAAAACCCTCACACAGCTACCAGTATCAGCTACCAGCTATGTGTTCACTCTTCTCCACGATGGCATCCAGTAAAATGCCACCACTGCCACATGGCTCAAGGGAAGCAGCAGACACAAGAGAAGAACAATGACAGGATTCCAGCCAGATCAGAAGGAAAAGCAGCAGGTAGATATCTATATATCTATGGCCATTAGCTTCTACTGCAGTAGTGCAGTGTATGCAGACCAATTATACCTCTTGCTAAATATTTCTACACATATCACAAACATTTTTTAACTCCCTCCGGGTAAGGTAGGTATCATTTCGTTCTTTATCCGAATCTTGGCATTACAAGAAAACATCAGCAGCTCAAACATCACACCATCAATCCTTTATTGCTCTCAGTTGAATTCATAAATCTTACCTACTCAACAATTTTTTTTCTTTTCTTTTGGCATATTCACTGTGTATCCGATAATGTTTAGGGAAGCATGCATCATAGTAAGAGAAAGTAAGTGATCTTCTGTGCTAGCAGCATATGAAAAGGAGCTATAAAAAATGCCATTCACCCAGGAGATACCAGCGTTAAGAGAAGTTTTTACTACCTTCCAAGTTTTTCAAAAGTACTTGCGTTCCGCTTGCTTAGGTCATTTACAAAAAACTCTACTTGAAATTCTGAAGGATTGGTGGCCCTGCAAAAGAAATAATGCATATATATTTATTGAACTGGCAATTTTTCATTGTTAATAATACATACTGACCAGGGTATATATCTCTACGCTTATCAATAATTCTTTATACTGCTGGTTTACCTGCACTCAATTTTCAAACATAGATCTGGTTCACGCTTCAGCAAGACTGGCAATAGAACTAACGAAGTTCATGGGCACTTGCTTAGTTTATGCAATATAAATGGAAAAGTTAACTCAGCCAACTTTGTGGACTAGAATAACCATCTGCTGAGAAGAGATGAAACCAGCAACACAAGGAGCTGAGCTTAACAGCTTTGCAAGCTGAGCAGATGTTTTGGAAATTCTGTCCCGCCTGGTCATTTGAAATGAAACAGTAATATGTATAGCATACTAGTATATTAGTAACGTATTGCAGTTTTACTGCTATGTAGCATAATTACTACATTAGTAATGCATTACAGTTTTGCTTCTATGTGAAACAGATTTGTAATATTAATAAAATGCAGGGCATATTACTAGATAGCATAACCTAGCACAGCATAGCATATAGTCCTATTATGCAGAGCATTTTACAGACAGCACAGTAATTGCATAGCAACATGCTAGTCATAATGATGCTGCTGACTGTGGCCCTACTGTGACTCTGCTCATTGCGCCACTAGCCTTGACCATTCCCAGCAGGTGGAGACACTGGCCCAACACACTTGGCTAAAATGTCTCTTCCAAGGACTCGACTTGCAGCCGTTCTCCATTTCTGCCACATGAACTAGGCACGTCCCAACACCAGTATTACTATACAAAGAAGATCTCAAACCTCTGTTCGAAATATCAGTGCAAACAAAAGAGCAGTAGTATAGAAGCATTCTTCACAGATGACTAGACAAATATGTAGATTAAGTGTGCATCAACTGCAACAAAAGAAGGGAAAGTAAAGCTTACAACCTCAAACGCAAAGGTGCATTGATCAGAAATGCTGCCATTTAAAGGTGACAAATACAAAAACCTCTTAACAGTGGCCATACATGCACTATGCCTTATCATTTTGTTCCCCAGCTGACTTTTCAGTCGATACGACATGCAAGATTCTACTGCCTGAAATAGCCAGTACGCTCAATCACCCTAACTCATTCTCACTCTTTCACATTCTCAATTTCATCTATTTCAGTGATACAATGGCTTCCAAACAAGAAAATGCACCATATTATTGGCAGCTTTCAATAGCACTTATCAAGATGTGATATCAAATCATACACTCAGACACAATAACACACCATATTTAATTGTAACAAGCACACTTACACACCAATTGTCGAATGCATCTCGCCTTGCAAATTCCGCTGATTGCAGGCATCTAGCTTATATACTGAAGACAGCACATGAATCCAACAGTTCCGCAATATTCCCATTAACTCTGTTTGTAAGATTCACATCTCTGAAGTGAGCAGCTCTAAATGATTAACAACAGAGTCCCTTTTTCATAAGGCTGCCCACAGTATAAGGAAAAGCAATTCAGATTTTCTAAACTGCTTTCAGCCCTCTTTTAGTGCTCAAACTTCATTTGTTTCAAGGCTGAATTAAAAGTCAATAATGTTCACTGAACTCCTCAATACATGACACTTGTTTATATAAGGAATGGCCATCAGACAACAAAGATGGTCATATACATGGAACTCACCCCAGCCTGTGTCCACCAGGAAAGTCTGCCTGCACCCTTGTTCCTAATGGAATAATCCGAATTTCGTGAATGTAGACAGGCTTTGGGAACTGAACCAAGTCCAAATTTGTCTCCTGGAAGTAGCAAAACATAATGGCGTGATTATGTAAATTCTTGCTGCACAAATGGTTGTTACAAGAATATAAAAGTATGCCATATAATCTGTGTGGTCATCACCATTATATCAGAACAACTTCATCCATGCTAGTGTCACCTAATACCAATCCTATAATAATAGCAAAATTGACACCACAAAGCATTATTGCAGGCTACTTAATACATTAAATGCACTGTGGAACACAGGTAAGTAATGCTGCATAGTAAAAGTACTATGCTGTAGCAAATATTCAGACTTTTTGTTTAGTGCACAAATGTTATCTTCAAGAATGAATGCAAGGAAAAATGGTTTTTGCATCTGATTCCATAGAGGCAGCCAACCTCTATTCTAGGCAGAGTAGCTGTGACCCACCAGTTACTCCCCACATATCATGGGAATGCCACAGAACAGGATACGGAGTTCATTCAGTGCTATTGGGCTCATGAATGCACCTGGTCCAAAGCTTCTTGTCAGCGATTCTCTCTCCATTTGAAAAGCACAGTAAAAAATATGCTAGCATAAATAAGTGACAGCTGGCACCATATACAAATTCAATAGCTCTCAGTTACTAACTGCCCAATAGACTAATGATTAACTTTTAATTAGTTGTCTACATGGCACCTAACAGAATCCAAATCTTGTGCTTGGCTGTACACCAGTTGCAGAGGTTCACAATAAAACTGCGTCTTCTACAGAGGTAAAAAAAATGTTGCAGCCAAACACCATACAGAGAAAAGAGACAAAATAATTGAGAAAAGGTCTTCAAAACTTGCAGATTCTCCAGAGAAGCCATTCAAGTGTTTGTCATGCACTGATGCTTGACAAAAATAGAAGCCCTCCAGCAATAAATGAACATCATTAATACAGTATACGATGTTATGGGAAGTGTTGTTTGAATATCAAGCTTTCAGTAATATGTTTTTGTTTTTTTACCACCAATGATGTGGAGCCATTCACAAACAACATTCAACTGTCTATCACACCAACTGCTCCCTCTTTTCAGTTCAGAAAAAAACCAAACTTTGAGGTTTCAGAGAAAGCCATGAAGGCCTTTGTCAATATTTAAATGGTAAGCAATATGAAACAGGTCACTTGTAGGTCGTTCAATCTAGGAACAAGTTTCAAACAGCCTACACCAAGCACAAGTCCAAAGCCGTTTGTGGCACCTTTTGGCAGCCGAAGAAAGCAGCCGTAGGCAGTAACTCACTGATGGGTCACAACCCATCTGATATACACCACATGTCGGTCATGACACATGTGGTTCAACCTGTAAAACATAGTTGGCAGAGAGTATGTCAAAAAAAATCAACATATGAGGAAGGTAATTCTTAATATGCAATGTTATGAGGCATGTGGAGTTTGACATCCCTAATATCTTTGGGACAGCTATGAGAGGTGCCACACAGTGGAGGGCTGCACATTATGTTCAACTACCTGGGGTTCTTTACTTCCATATTCATTTCACTTCCATCTAAATGCATCCACCATGGACAAGACTTGACCCTGCGAACTTCAGCTCAGCTGCCAGACACCATAGCTACAGAACCATCTCTGCTCAAATGAATCATGCCTCATTGCTTAGCTACCCAAACAAAACCAGCTATATCCAAGCTCTCTCACAGTACTGCTTCCCCCTACAAACGCTGCAGTGAAGAGACAGCTTCCACCATTACATTTAGGACAAATATTTAGCGTTTTGAATGCACTTTTCAGCAACAAAGCCGCATCATCTACTGCTGAGCACAACCACAAAGAAGATACTAGATTTTATTGCTTTGTTTGAATATGCCTAAACCATCAAATGAGAATTTATATGTGGATGCATACAACTAAGAGTTACATAATTAACTGGTTATACAGTTAAATACAAAAAGCATGGGTAGGCTGCACTGTAACAGACAAGATCACAGAACATCTGAAGATATGCTAAGTAAAAACCACTCATAATACAATTTAAGTTGTTTAAAATGACCAAGAACAGAGATGCTCAGGGGCAATAATTTTTGGCACAATCAAAAGCTCAGTGTTCAAAGTGTCCAATTCCACAATGAGTTAGAAATGTAGAAATTCTTTAGAATAACTTCTGACCAGTCATCATCACCATCATCCACCTGGCTATGCCCACTGCAGGACCAAAGGTCTTTCTCATATCTCTCCAATTAGCCTTTTCCCTACTCCGAAAATGAAGAAAATTGTACCAAATTTAGTACAACTTTTTTTGCTCAGTTCATAGAGCTTTTTTTCTTAATAAAATGACGTTATTTTATACAATTCAGTATAGTTCATTTATTTCTCAAATTGCGCTAAAAAATGTTGTTTGAAGAGGGCTTCACTGCACGGCGCTAGTGTCCTGTAGGAAAAGCATCTTGCAGGGCACGATACACTATGAAAAAGAAAGAATACGAACAGAAAATAATCTAAACGGTGTAAAAAACATGCACATGAATAGCGGCTACTTTTCCACACCTCCTAAAACACAGAAGGCCGCACTCATATGGTAGAATTTGAAGCAAGGTGTGACACGGAGGCCAACTCCACGCCGTTCACACCAGTACTGCGTTTCCTTCTCATTCTTCTGTGAAGCATCTTTGTTGCCAGACTGGTAGCACACTATGCATCTCCCCGTGGGTTTTGCTTTCTTCCCTGTGGGAGGGAGTCTTCTGGGAAAACGTCTTTCCTGAATTCTCAGCAAGTTGCATTTTCCTCCCTTTGGCATCTTCTCTTCATCTAGATTTTTCAGCAGCAATTGTTCCACAAGTTTCACATGGAAATCAAGATGACTGTCTTTTCCTCCAGACCTCTGGCACAGAATAAAGGCATTGAATATAGCCGCATCCATGCAGTGTCGAAAAATATTTTTGTAATGCACCTTTTGGCCATTTCTGGTGCAAGGGTAATGACAAATTCTGATTGCATTTGTCTATACCACCCTTAGTGCTGTTATAGTCTAATGCAATTGCTGGTTTTAACCTTACTTCACTCCTTCTGTTGACAACTTCCTCCATTGTCTCAGCATGGACAGTACTATTTAACCATCTTGTCTTGCCATTGCATTGCAAGATACTTACTGCTCTGGTAAGCAACGATTTCCCCCTTTCGGGCTTTTGTTTCTTGAACGGAGGCATACACTTTCGCATGGGCCAGGCTGTTCTGTAAACATCTGTTCTCCATTTGATCAGTGAATCTACTCAATCTAGAGAGTTGTAGTAGTCGTCCTCTGTCACTGTATAGCCCATGAAGAGGAAAGGCTCCAACAATGTCACGACAACATCAGTTCCCACGGGTATTTCCTTGTCTTCCAGCATTCATACTTTGCCCGTGTACAGTATGATGTTGCAAATATAACCAAACCTAGATTTTCTAAGAAAAAAATTTCAGCCTGAACTTGGATCATTTCAGAGGCATGTATTACGTCCACCCAAGTATACCTTTGAACAGCAAGAGGCATTCGTCAACTGAAATGCCTTGCTAAGGTACGTAGCAGAACTTTGTCATTCAGCTTCTGAAGTACAGGCCATAACCTCCGTGCCCTCGGATTTGGATGGGTTGTCTAATCTATCTACGAGACACAAATGACACAGCATGGACAAGTGTGGCCATCTAATGTTAGAAATAAAAGCTAGATGCAATAGGACGAGTATAGTCGAGATCAGTTAACTGTGTGAGAAATTTTTGTTAATGACAACTATAGTCATAACTGGTTACATTGGTACAAAATCTCATGAAGACTACACCTGTCAGCGGGAAGGAAAGGGTTAGCCCCCAGTAGAAACACTATAGAAACACTCAGTTTCGTGTGTCCCTAAAATGGAAACAATGATCAGTGGGTGCAAAGCAACTGCACACCAGAAAAAGTAAGAAACCAAAAACAAATGCAGACCCAGCCTCAAAAAAAACCTCTCAGTAAAAAATATGACCACCATCTTAGCATATGTCTTTAGAACTGTTGTATTACCTCTGCACTAACATATACGCACTTGTAAGGCTAATTAGGCATGCATACATACAACAGCAGTAATGCATATTGGCATGTTATGAGGGTTGCTCTATTCATCCATCTATAAAGGTCACGCCACTTTTCAACAACCTTTCTCAGCAGTACTGAAGAGAGTAAATACTACTAAAAACAGAACAAACTTTTAAATGAACAAATTTATCTATGGCAAAATTTGATCACCTGGTGGGATGCCCCAAGAGTAACAATATTCACTGCAGAACATTGCTACATTTAGCTTTGCACAATTTTTGGTACCGAATGAATTTTACAATTATGATGATAATGACGATCATGAATACCTATGGCACAAGGGCATCTGTGGCCAAAGAGCGCCATGGCATGAGGTTGTTTGTTCTACACAAGGTGGGGTCAAAGACCCATTTTCCAAGCATTTCACCCTAAAGAAGCCAAGCACCAGGCAGGGGAAAGCTTGTACCCATTGTATCCCCGGTGGGTACCCGGCGGCACTGGGGATCGAACCCCGCACCTCTCGCATGCAAGGCGGATGCTAACTTTAAAATTATTCATTTAACTGCTAATATGGTGCCTGATTCTGTGAATACAAACTGCAGCAGTGGCCAAGTGGTTGAGCATCCGTCTCGCATGCGGGAGGTGCAGGGTTCGATCCCCAGTGCCACCGGGTACCCACCGGTGAAACAATGGGTACAAGCTTTCCCCTGGTCTGGTGCTCAGCTTATTTAGGGTGAAATGCTTGGGAAATGGGTCTTTGACCCCACCTTGAGAAATCGAAAATACCTTGTGCCATGGCGCGCTTTGGCCATAGATGCCCTTGCGCCATAAAAATCCATAGTCATCGTCATCATGTGAATATAAGGCAAGATATTTTCATTTCCAATATAACTATGTGACATATTTTGTTCAGTTAAAACCGGAGAGCTATGTACGTTAAAAAAAAGAGAGGAACAGGACAAGGCATTACTGAAATTCATTTATTATTGAATGCATGTGTTCCAGAAAAGTCAGAAATATCTTATTTAATGTCACTATGGTGTTCAGGGGGCTGTTTCATTAACTTATTGTTTTTTATGGTTTATGGGGGTTTAACGTCCCAAAGCAACTCAGGGTATGAGGGAAGCCGTAGTGAAGGGCTCCGGAAATTTCGACCATCTGGGGTTCTTTAACGTGCACTAGCATCATTAACTTATTAAACACACGGCGGTTGCTCGGCGAATACACCAGTTGGGTGCTGAGCACAAGGTCACAGGATTGAATCCCTGCCCAGCCGCTTGTATGCTGTGTGATGTCAGTGCACGCTAAAGATAAATTAATCCAGCGCTCTCCATTACAGCATCTCTCACAGCCCATGTGCAGCTTCAGAATGTTAAAACTCCCAAACCACACCATTAAAATATGAAGTGCAGGAAGAAAAATGAATTTAGAGCAGGTGTTTGAAAAAATACTTCCCATTTCGTGGCAGTGATCATTTTGAGAAATGGATGTCGTCAAGCAAAGGTAGTGATCAATGTGAACTTGTTTCCGGACTGTGGTGCTTGTACTAATGCCACATACACCTATCAAATGATGTCACAGACTTTATGCCCTAACTTCCGGAGCTAATCTTGCATGCCCAGATTTAATGTAATTAAACACCATACTGATGATAATACCACAAAAGTAAATTAAAATAATTAAAATATCTGCCTAAATGTTTAGGTCCATGCAAAACCACGAACAGCATTCGGTATTGTACAAAAATGCTTGGAACTATCTTGCACATAATGCATTTGTTTTTGCTCAGCAAGTAAAAACAAAAAATGTGCTGTAAATCACTGCACTATCACAGTAGCCAGTGTAAATTTAAGGTGTTGGTAAAAGCTGTATAAGTCGCGTCAAAAATGTTGTAGAGACGTCTCGGAAATCAAAAATAAATTATTAGTTACTCGACAGGATGCTGTCTGATAAAACAGCATGCTAGCCTGTAAGTAGGGGTTGGTCTTTTCGATTGAAACCGGAAAAACGATAAAAGCATGCCGAATTCAGTTTTCGAAATTCGGCTTTAACCGAAAAAAAGTCAGTATTCTTAGCATGTAAAGCATAGCCAGCTGGCTGTTCAAAGCAAGTTACACTCAAAATAGAAAATTAATGAAGTAGGGAAGCCAAGGGGCACGATAATGCGAGAATGGTATTGTCAGATAACAACCGCAGTTGTGCGATTTCAGGTATTGCTCCGTTAGCTTGAATGCCTCTGCAGATCGAATGCACCACCTCCTCGCTGCCTTCCACCTAAGCAGTGTGTGTTCACTACCACCACCTGCTTTTCCATCACCATTTTCTAAAAAAAAAAATGTGTCCGTTAAGGAGCTAAAGGGACACTGCGGACAACTCCATGCAATTTTTGTTCTTATACTCCGTTCCATACATAGCAGGCAACGCTGCCAAAGTTAGCGTGCTCGTTCGCTCAGGCTAAGTCTGTGCCCAAAAAGTAGTTCACCACACAACCAAAGTGCACACATGCATATTTCGCTTCGGCAAAACTTAAGTGCCATGGCTGGCACCTTCTGGTTTTGTTTTACCTCTTGCCACAATTTTTTCCTGCGCCTCATTGAGACTTCGAGAAGCAAGAATGACATGCGGCAACATGATACACAGTTGATGGTAGGGTGAATCGCTCTCACTCAATCCACGCCCAAAACGTAGTTTACACTCAGTGAAAATTATAACCAGAGGGCCCGAACACTAAGCGCTTCACAGCTTTGACCGTGATTTCAATGCTGCCACTTCGTTTTGTACGCTCTTTGTTTTCGTCCAAACGCTCATCGAAGTTTCGAGAAGAATGAACGATACGTGGCAGAGTAATATGGTTTCACAGATGCACTACTTCCGCAGCCTCCGCAAAGTTGCCTGCTATGTATGAAACAGAGTATAGTAAAAAACAATTGCATGGTGATTGTAGACTATGCTCATATCTGTTCGGTAGCAAAATATGTTTATTGCTGAGCGAGTTGGATCTGAAGAGAGAGCAACTTTTTCCCACCACTCGATTCAAACTCATGACGTCAAGACAGAAAAAGACTATGATCACCATTTGGAAGCGAATGACAGTGCAGCCAAGCCTTGGGGCCCCACAACCAGAAAAATGCTATCACATCACAGCAGTTTGCTTGTAAAAACAGCTGGTGGTGAAGAAGCTCAGTTATATGTAGTAAAAATTTGAATCTCAATGTCTTCGCGCATTTCCCTCTACTCTTGTCAGTTTTTACACACTCAAACTCCTCTGCCGGCCCCACCACCGGCTGCCGACAGGGGCGGGATTTCCTGGGGGGCAGAGCTTCCTGATACACCTGAGTCATGCGGCTAACTAGCCGCAGCCATAGCAGCTGCGTGACGTCTGAAATTATCTAACCAATAGCCATTTCATAACATATGCAGGCACGTGGGTGCAAGAAGAGGGTGCAAGTATGAAAAGGTCGCCGCGAAGAGCTCACCAACATTCACACACGATTATGGGTTCTCTGGTGCATGTATAAGTGTATTATTTGGTTCAGGTGTTCATGACAACACAATGTAAGGATTGAGCAAGTTTATGTACTCTCCCCGGAAAGTTTTCAGAGCCACTTGAACCTTAATAATAATAATAATAATAATAATAATAATAATAATAATAATAATAATAATAATAATAATAATAATAATAATCTTTTACTTGTCACACATTCTTTATACACATGTGGGCCTGCAGAAGCCACAAGCGAGCTTGAAGGGCAGTGCCCGGCAGCGGAGAGTATCATTCAAATGTAACTTTAATAGGAAGTACACAAAAGTAAATGACAAAGAAGCATAAAAGAAAACTATTTGTATATGTCAAAAATACTAACTCTAATCTATTTTCTGGTATTCAAAGAAATTGTGAAATCTGGCAGTCTGCTTACTGTTAAAGGAACATAATACTCCCCGACTCGTTCACTATATCTGGTGCGGACACTCAGTACGACAAAACGATCGCGTGGGTGTAACACTCGTATAGGTCGGTACTCAAAACAACATTCTTTTGTCCATCTTGCCTTAGTACAATTGTTTGGGTGAATAATCAGGCATTTGTGCAAGAGCGAAAACATCAGCATGGTTTTATCTACAGGGAAACCACAGAACACAGATTTTGATATCACTTTCAGGACTGAGTCAAGAAGGTTGAACAGAAGAAAAAACAGCTCATTCCATAATGTAATACATTGTAGCACAAACTATCCACAATCGGACTTCGTACGCACATAGGACAAAGTGATTTGATTGAATATAACAAACAGACTACTCTACAAAGTTTGGTACAAACACAGTAAATGCGGCTATTCCATAACATGTCGGCGTCAAATAAAATTGCCAAGTATTTTACTACTGAAACATATTCGAGAGGACGACAGCCACTAGTACAGATGTCTCGATGTAAACAGAATGGAGTTTTCAGCTGGACAAGCTTTAGAGGATTATGGAAACAAATTAGGTGGGTTTTTTTAGCATTAATAGGGATTGAATTGTTATAAAACCAATCCACAAGCTTGCAGTCCTGTTGTAGGTTCTTAATGGCTAGATCATAATTAGCATTTTTAGATACTAGCACTGTATCATCAGCATACTGGAGAACACGCGAATAAAGAAGACAAGTCACCCAAATCATTGACAAAAAGATTAAAATGGAAAGGTGACAGAATGAAACCCTGTGGAACACCGCTAGACAGGTTAAGTAGTGCTTTGTATGCCGCCAATTGTGACAACTTGGGAACGGTCACTGAGATAATTATCAATTAAATTAAGGAAAGGTCCGCAAAAAAACATATATAACTTATCATGAAGTACAGAGTGACTAACCAAATCAAAAGCTTTAGACGCATCTAGAAAAAGAGCACCAACAACTTTGTTACGATCAAATGCATTATTAATTGTGCCAGATAATTCATCCAGTACTTTTTGTGTGTCGCGGCCGGTTATGAAACCAAACTGGTTGGTCAACATCGTGACTTTCCAAGAGCTTACTCATTACAGAGTATATATGTTTTTCTAATATAGTGCAATCGCTGGAAGCAAAGAATTTCCGCGATAATTTTGGACATTGTTTCTCTCCCCACTTTTAAAAACGGGAATCACTTTTGCTTTTGTGTAGTGATTATGTGGTTGATAATGTTGACCAAAATCTTTTTTAATACGCCCAAAATGTCTCAAAGAAACCTCAGTCTGACCATCAAAGCCAGGCACCTTTTTCCTTATAAAACTTGATAAGATGCAATGAATATCCTCTTCAGTACAGGGCGGCAAAAATGCTGATTCAAGAACAGAATGACCAGAGTGGCATGAGTATCTTTGTGGCTGTGCAGGTTGTGCTGAGGAAGCAAAAAGCGTGTTAAACCCATCTGCAAGAGTCAAGGATAAAGCACCAAAGTTTTTTTAGATTGTGTCTGGTACTTTTTTCTATCATTGCGTCTCAACTGGTCGATAATAGTCCATGTTTTAGAAGGGTTTGATTGTGCATCATTGAACTTGTGGAAATTTTTTTCAGCATGAATCAGAGCATTGGCTTTATTCCGAGCAGTCCTATACAGCACTCTTAAGTAATCACACAAGACTTTTATGTTTATTTCTCTTGCTAAAATGAATGTCACAGTATTTCTAAGGATTTAAAGATGTATTTTGCTTTCTGCATCATGCTCATAGCTGGTTAAGATCCTTTTGTCACCAAATGACTTCAGCTCTGAAGAAAACAAAATATTAACAGTTACCTTCCTACATCTGTTTCAATGCATGGCTAAAAATGACCTCCTCAGGCAAATTTTTCATCAGCTCGTAGCTGTTCTCAGTTCAGGCCAAAATTTACTGAAAACTTTGTAGATGAGGGTGACAGTGGTGCCATTTGTACATGTGATCCTTTTTTTTTTCTTCTAATTTTTTGCACGTTTACTCACCATTTTACCTCAGTCTTCTTACAAGAAACACGGCACACGCATTACACTAACAACATTACTGTTCTGTTGCAATAACATTTACAGTGTCGTTGGTTACTTCATATTATGCCTATGTATGGGATTAACAAAACTGTTTGTGCTAAAGCAAAATTGTAGGTGATAAAGTATGCTGTAGTGGTGGGCTCTGAACAAATTTTCACAACAATGAGATTCTTTAAAGCGCCCATAAAATACCAAAATATAATACCAAATACAAAATTACAATACACAGGTGTTTTTGCATGCTGCCTCCCCCCAAAATGCAGCTGGATTCGAATGTGCAAGCTGATAAACAGAAGTTGAACGCCAGAGCCATTAAGCCACTGCGGTGGGTATACACATACATACATGCTCTTGCACCTCATCAAGCAACAAACTGTAATCATACATGCAAGGAGACTGTTGCACAGTTATTTCCACACGTCTTTTGGTATAAACCCTGTAGAGGATTCATTACTATTTTATATACTATATTAAGTGCACCAAAACACATGCCCATCAATGAAGAAAAACCAATACTACTACTGGTTTCAAAAATGGCACTTAGAAAATAATTTTGTTGGCAATGTCCAACCTGTCGGCAGCCAGGAGAATCACCGGGTTAACATTTTTGATATGCTCGCCTCTCATTGACAATCACATGACATTTTGCCATGAAAACTGGCCGTATTTTGGCATTCTGACAGCCGTCTTTCAGAAAAGAAAGCCCTCCAGATGTTTCAGGCCGTATCACAGCATTAGAAATTTTCGTCAATAGAAACTTGACTGTTGCTTAGGCTGCAAGCGAATGCGAGCAGGGGCATATCTCGGCTATTTTTCGAAACTGAAGCCAGCGCTATTAGGAAGAATTAGTGACCAACTAGCCCAGCACCACTTCTACTGAAGTATCTCGGCTATCTTTCTGAGAGACAGAGAGAGAGTTCTAGAGAATCTACAGGTGCACCAAATAACACCAACCTTTACAGTTTATAACACGTAAAAAGAGCGCAATGAAAAAGCGAATAAAGTGCAAAAGACTAAACCACGGGTTCAGTTGGCGAGCTCGAAAGTCCCCACGCGCGACCTGCGAACTACTAAACAGCACTGCGGAACTTTTATTTGCACTTCGCGCAAACTATCGTTCATTGCTCCCGCTTTAGGTTGTGTCGAGCCGCGGGAACTGAAACCTTTTAAACTTTGGGCTCCGAAGTATTCAGTAGCTGAGAAGGGCAGTGCCGGATCAGACAGGTAGCCAACGCTGAGGCCAAATGAACAGTAGCGGGAGAATCAGTAGCAGTGAAACAGCAGAATAAAATACCAGCGGCGAGAGCCGAGAAAATTTCACCGCAGCCCGGAGATTCTACCGCCTACCGCCACTCTTCCTAACAACACGCGAAGTTCGAGGTAGTACGAAGCACCATTTGGACAAAATGACAAATAAATGACAACCAGAAATCGGAATTTCGACCGATCTGATGCCTGACCCACAAGACTAATTAAGTTATTTACTACGCTCATGAAAATTTCAAACAACGTAGCTCGGCGATCAAAGAACGACTTCCATTCCATCCAAGTAATGGCACGCGCTGAGGCGTTCGACTTACTCCGACGGTTACTCTAATAAAGCACATCAATAAATTCAATGCCTACCTCATTGCTTTCGTGTGAAAATGTGTCAAAAAACAGAAGTTCGCACGCATCAGTCATCTTGTCCGTTTCCTTTTTGTCGGTGTGAACAAACAACTCAAAGAACCGCACCAAATGTGTCAAAACACGAAAGCGTCCATTTTGTTAACTGAGGTCTCATCGGCGAGGTGCAGATGATGATAATAGCATGTTAGCAGCGCTACGGACGGAAGCAACCAAAAGTTTAAGGGGAAGAGTGGAGTAGAAGGAGGTGAAATTTTGTTTCATAAAAATGAACTTATTTTAAGCTTTTTTTTTATCGAGCGTGTTTTTAGGTTTTAGTTGATACACCGCATATCGGAGTTTGTCACTCGCAAAATATATTTTTACCTCTATTTTTCATAGCGTGAGGCGGAAAAGTTGGTGTTGCCTGAAGTGATCACATCTAATTTGGCAAATATGCATTAATTTTGGCTGACAATTTTGTATTTCCTTATGTAATGTCTCGGTTCCGGTTTCCTTCATTTCTAATTGGACCGAGTACGCTTGCTAGGAGCTAGGTGTCTCGCTGTAACATGGAGGAAGGTAAGAAAGTAGTTTTCCTTCCTCCATGCGCTGTAGCTTCTACCGCCAAACATAAAATTTCCAACAAGCCCTGAACCAAATATAATTTCAGCTCATAAAAACCTCTTGGTGCACCGATGGAAGCGGATTTCGCCGGAGCCCAACGCAAACACGTCCGCTCCCGCCGGCGGCCATCGCAGAATCTTCAGGTCAACAGATGAAGATACTGGGGAGCCATGAGCTCTGCAGTAGCTGCCACAGAATGACTTCGCAAAATCACGTAATTTGGGAGTGTCAGGACTCTACTGGGGCTAAATCGCAAAGCATCCCAGACCTTGCCACCTGGGAAGAGCTGATCCGGAGCCACGACCCGGATCAGCAAAGACTCCTCATCCGTCAGGCGGAGACAGCTTACTACAAGACTCTCTCCGCGGTCTCCGGTGCTGAGAGCCGGCCGGGAGGCATCCCCTCCTAATTGCTGCGCCCCGACCGTGAGGCCCCATGATGACGGGAATAAAGTTCATTCATTCATGGCGCATTATTTCTATTCAGTATGGTCTCCTATTGTTATCTATTTGCTTTCGGGCCAGAAAGATGAAAAATTACATTCCGGGCGCTCTTGACGGGTCATCAATGCAGCTATAAAAAAAAATAGTTTAGAAGAACTTCTTGTTGGGCTAGTTGGTGCACTGCTTTGAAGAACCACGTTGCGCATTCAAGAGACAAACACGGGAAAAGGCCAAGGGGACGGAAAGAGCGCAAACTATCAACAGTTTATTTGTGTGAAAGTGCCTTATATATGCATAATCACAGCCACGAGATCGAGCGGCCGTGTCACAGCAAAAGGACAAGGGGAATGAGAGAGGGGGTAAAGCCGGTCATCTCCTGATCAACAACAGGTGCGCAGAAATTTCTTCTCCTTCTTGTACAATTTGACAGAAGTGTCGCTCATACATTTATCGCCGTTTTCTTTTAAATGGTAGGCCTCCAAAAGCTCACGTGCTGTTTTGTTTTTACTTTTTCCCAGAATTTTTATCTTCTTAAGCAGAGGCTCGCATCCACTGCAATCAAAGCAATGAGCGGGCAGATTCGCTCCTTCTTTATTTCCAATTGATCGGGCAAACAGGCCGTTGCGTGAATGAACGCGCAGGGTATTGAATATGCCCGATCAATTCGAAATAAAGAAGGATCGAATCTGCCCGCTCATTGCTTTGCTTGCAGTGGATGCGAGCCTCTGCTTAAGAAGATAAAAATTCTAGGAAAAGCTCATATTACTTTGCTTGCAGTAGATGCGAGCCTCTGCTTAAAGCTTGTTTCACATGCAAGCGAACCGCTCGCGAACTCCGCCGCCGCGGCGCATACACCCTCTCTCGGAAGCCCCAGCGGCTGGAGCGGCGAGGTTCGGGCTAGAGTCACTAAATAAAGACTTTATTTGGTGACTCTAGTTCGGGAAAGTTGGAAATTTTCTCGGCGGCGACGCGGCAGCACCGCATCTCAACCAATGCCACGCGAGTTTGTACGCCGCACGTACGAACTTTTGTTTAGGAAAGAAATTGTATAAAGTGCTGTTTAATGCTTAAAACGCAATAATTCTATTTACTTAAATAAACTGAAAGGAAATGACAAAATAATGCTTATATAGCACGCTTTTATTGTGTTTGCAGGCCACCAAAACCGGTTGAAGGCGCGTATCTTTTGCCAAGCTAAACATTTTGACAGATTTGCCTGTCTGGTTGGGTTTGAAGACATAATAAACTGCACGTCTCCAACCAAAATTTTAACTTTAACCCAACGTTTCGAAGCCGACTCGGCTCCTTCATCAGGGGTGACTGAGGGCAGTAGCTAGCGTCATTTAAGTATGGAGGAGAGGGGGGGGGGGGCGGGAGGTGAAAAGAACGACAGCTGTGTCGGGAAAGGCGCGGGGGAGGGGGAGGGGGTTTAGGCTGTTAGTCACGCTGGCGCACTGCAGGGAGGTGCTGAATGGCGACCTTTTTTCGTTGCATTGAAGAGCGAAGTCCCTGGGCATATACTGGGGGCAGGTTTCCTTTTGTGCGGTTGATATTGTTCGGGGTGGTTCATCCGGATATACCCGGATTGCAGAAGGAGCCTCTTATGGTAATTTGTGTCGGTTCAGAGGATGCGGGTTTCTTCAAAGTTGATTCTATGGTCGGAGTCCTCGGAATGTTCGGCTACTGGATTGCGCTCTCTTGCGAATTTGCGGCCGTCGTTCGTTTGTTGCCGAATTCTTTCTTTGAAATTTTTGGTTTCGCCGATGTAGCTTGCGTCGCAGTCGGCGCATGGAATTTGGTAGACAATACCATGGGCTCTTTCTCTCGGCGGCCGGTCTTTGGGAACAGGTAGGCAAAGCGCAACAGTGTTTCTGGGCTTGTGCGCAACCTGGAGACCCGATTTTTTCAGGATTCGGGCGATGGTTTCGCTGACACCTCCGACATAAGGTAAAGTGACGTATTTTGGCGATGGCGTTGGTCGTTGTGTGTCGATTTCTTGACGAATGTTGTGTTTTGGACGTCGAATGGTTTTTTGAATAAAGTCTTTTGGGTAGCCGTTCATGATGAGTTCTTTGCTCCAGCATTCTACGGACTGCCCAAAGTCCACAAACCGGGGATCCCTTTGCGCCCGATTATCGACTTCCGGTGTTCCCCTCTTCGCTCGTTGTCAGAATACCTTCACAAACTAATATCCCCAATCGCCGGAAAAACAGCGACCCTTATCCGTCATTCCAGTCACTTCATCGAACTGGTGTCCCAAGCCACCCTTGAGGCCGACGAATGCCTTGTCTCCTTCGACGTGGTGTCCCTTTTCACAAACATCCCCGTGAAGCTTGCGGTGGCCGCTACCCGTGGCGCCCTACAACGCGACGACACACTCAGCGCACGAACCCCGCTGAGTGTAAATGATGTGTACCGCCTCCTGGAGTTGTGTCTATCAAACATACTTCTCGTCAAACGGGGAATTTTACCGACAAGTGAAAGGAACACCAATGGGAGCATCCATCTCTGTCGTCATGGCCAATTTAACAATGGAACACGTCGAACAACGAGCCCTCAACTCATTCCACCCGAAACCAAAGATTTTCCTCAGGTATGTCGACGACTGCTTCGCCGTCATCAAAAAATCTGAGACTCAAAATTTCCTTCGTCATTTAAACTCCGTAGAACCTGACATTCAGTTCACGCTAGAGGTGGAACAAGAAAACTCCCTGCCGTTTTTGGACGTCCTCGTGTCTCGAAACGACAATACCCTTCAATTTCCGTATACCGCAAACAAACCCATTCAGGCCGGTATCTCCACTTCTCTTCGAACCACCCGACAGTCCATAAAGCATCAGTGGTGAAGACGCTGTTCAGAAGAATTGAGACACACTGCAGCACAGAACGTGACAGAAAGAAAGAACAACGCACGATATTCAAAGAACTCATCATGAACGGCTAGCCAAAAGAATTTATTCAAGAAACCGTTCGACGTCAAAAACACAACATTCGTCAAGAAATCAACGCACAAAGACCAACGCCACCGCCAAAATACGTCACTTTACCTTATGTCGTAGGTGTCAGCGAAACCATCGCCCGAATCCTGAAAAAATCGGGTCTCCAGGTTGCGCACAAGCCCACAAACACTGTTGCGCTTTGCCTACCTGTTCCCAAAGACCGGCCACCGAGAGAAAGAGCCCAAGGCATTGTCTACCAAATTCCATGCGCCGACTGCGACGCAAGCTACATCGGCGAAACCAAAAATTTCAAAGAAAGAATTCGGCAACATAAGAACGACGTCCGCAAATTCGCAAGAGAGCGCAATCCAGTAGCCGAACATTCCGAGGACTCCGACCATAGAATCAACTTTGAAGAAACCCGCATCCTCGGAACCGAAACAAATTACCACAACGCCAACTACAATCAACTTATACCACTGTGGGCCAAGCTGTATCATATCCCGACTATGTGTAGGGCCCCGATCAACCCTCCCTCGACGCCCCCATTATGGAGGTTGAAGTCAGAGCAGCCCTTATCAAGCTCCGAAACTCAACCCCTGGGGAGGACCAAATCACAAATATCATGCTCAGAAATCTAGATGACCGTTCAATTTCCCTTCTCACCGACTACTTCAATGAGTGCTGGGAAATGGGGGCGCTACCCGCTGAATGGAAGCACAGGAAAATAATTTTCATTCCTAAACCAAATAAGCCCATTAACGCCCAAAACCTCCGTCCCATTTCGCTGACTTCGTGCTTGGGAAAACTGTTTGAGCATGTCATCCTCACCCGTCTCACGCAACACATGGAATCCCATGGACTATATCCCCATACTATGGTAGGATTTCGAGCCCACCTCTCGGCACAGGACGCCCTACTGCAGATTTCACACGCTATCCTCAATGACATGTTACTTCACACCAGAGAAATCCTGGCAGTCGATCTCACCAAAGCATTCGACAAAGTTACGCACAGCGCCATCCTGCAGGGCATCCAAGAGCTGGAGTTGGGGCCTAAGACCTGCAACTATATTCGGGCCTTCTTAAACGGTCGCACAGCCTCACTGCATATAGATGATATACAGACCCCCCCCCCCCCTTCACACTTGGTAATGTTGGTACCCCGCAAGGAGCGGTGTTATCTCCCTTCCTCTTCAACCTCACCCTCATCCCCCTGGCCAAAGCTCTCAGCCGCATTCCGCACTTAGGACACACACTTTACGCGGATGATATAACGGTTTGGACCACATACGGCTCGGATGGCGACATAGAATCGACCCTTCAGGAAGCCGCCACAACTATAGCTGCTCACGCGGCAAACATTGGGCTTGAATGCTCCCCCACAAAGTCAGCACTCCTCATAATCCGCCCGCGGCGCGTCCCTACCTCCCCCATCACGATCTACATGCATGACACTCCCATACCGCAAACACCTACCCTCCGCATTCTTGGCCTGCATTTACAGGACACGGGGGAAAACAACCTTACCCTGAAAGCACTAAAACAGTCCACTTACTCCGTCATCCATCTTCTTAGAAGGGTTTCACATTCACGAGCCGGTCTAGACGAAGCAGACAATCTCAAGGTGCTGCCTGCCTTAGTGCTTAGCCGCATTCTTTACGCCACTCCTTACCTGAACCTCTCCTGTGCGGATAAAGACAAGATCAATGCCTTAATCCGCATGGCTATCAAAGCAGCGCTAAACCTACCAAAGAGCACTAGCACGGACAGGCTCTTCAAATTAGGAATGCACAACACTATACAAGAACTTATAGATGCACATCGCTACACACAGTACCTTCGTCTGGCTGGCACGGAAACCGGACGATATATACTGGATTCTCTGGGAATTCGCATACCGGCCCACACGACAGACTTCATCTCTCTCCTTCGCGCCATACACACCGCGCTTATCCTAAAACCCCTTCCTAAGAATGTCCACCCTGAATACAATCAATCCCGCCGCGTCGCGCGAGCAAAAGCTCTTCATAAAGAATATGGCACTTCAGAGGATGTGCGCTGGGTGGACGCCGCATGTGGTCCAGACCGTTCAGTAGCTGTGGTTTACCATCCAGCAGCCCCCCCATTTACCCATTTCATAGACCCCCCTTGTACCCCGGAAGAAGCAGAGGAAGCAGCCCAAACCAATGCGGCTTATATACTTAGCGATTCCAAAACAGCCGTTCTTAACTTCGCCCGCGGACGCGTCCATCCCCCCGCGTGGCAGATATTGAGAATGTGCACCCTAAATCCCGATAGGCGTATTGAGCTCGTGTGGGTGCCGGCTCACTCTGGCAATCCCGGAAATGAGGCCTCCGATAACATAGCCCGAGGACTTATTTGCCGGGCAAATGGCGACCCCAGCCGGGATTTCTCGAGGGAGCGGGCACACACGTTTTCAGAATTAACTCAACAAGCACGCCTTGCCCGTCGACTCTATCCCCCTCCCTACCCCCACCTATCCCACTCCCAACAAATCCTCTGGAGGCGACTCCAGACCCGAACTCTTCCTACCCCTCAGCGTCTCTCCTACTTCCGCCATGTTTCCCCAGAGTGCACTCTCTGCGGAGCTCCGCACGCCACCCTGGACCACATTCTCTTCGGCTGCCCTGCCGATCCTCCCCCGCAGGGACAGCCCGCCATCGGTACATGGGAGGAATGGGAGGCCCTCCTTGCGTCGCAGGACCCGGACACGCAACTTCGCTGTGTGAACCGGGGTGCCAGTGCCATGGCCCTACGTGGCCTGGACACATGCGCGTAATGTGAGGGCTGTGCGGTGGCCCTGAGACCTTGCACGGTCCAAACTCGCTTGCTTAATAAAGTTTTCAATCCATCCACAAGAGGCTCCTCCTGGAATCCTGACATATCCAAACCACCCCGAACAATATCAACCGCACAAAAGGAAACCTGCCGCCAGTATATGCCCAGGGACTTCGCTCTTCAACGCAACGAAAAAAAGCCGCCATTCACCACCTCCCTGCAGTGCGCCAGCGTGACTAACAGCCTAAACCCCCTCCCCCTCCCCCGCGCCTTTCCCGACACAGCTGTCGTTCTTTTCACCTCCCGCCCCCCCCCCCCCTCTCCTCCATACTTAAATGACGCTAGCTACTGCCCTCAGTCACCCCTGATGAAGGAGCCGAGTCGGCTTCGAAACGTTGGGTTAAAGTTAAAATTTTGGTTGGAGACGTGCAGTTTATTATGTCTTCAAACCCAACCAGACAGGCAAATCTGTCAAAATGTTTAGCTTGGCAAAAGATACGCGCCTTCAACCGGTTTTGGTGGCCTGCAAACACAATAAAAGCGTGCTATATAAGCATTATTTTGTCATTTCCTTTCAGTTTATTTAAGTAAATAGAATTATTGCGTTTTAAGCATTAAACAGCACTTTATACAATTTCTTTCCTAAACAAAAGTTCGTACGTGCGGCGTACAAACTCGCGTGGCATTGGTTGAGATGCGGTGCTGCCGCGTCGCCGCCGAGAAAATTTCCAACTTTCCCGAACTAGAGTCACCAAATAAAGTCTTTATTTAGTGACTCTAGCCCGAACCTCGCCGCTCCAGCCGCTGGGGCTTCCGAGAGAGGGTGTATGCGCCGCGGCGGCGGAGTTCGCGAGCGGTTCGCTTGCATGTGAAACAAGCTTTAAGCAGAGGCTCGCATCTACTGCAAGCAAAGTAATATGAGCTTTTCCTAGAATTTTTATCTTCTTAAGCAGAGGCTCGCATCCACTGCAAGCAAAGCAATGAGCGGGCAGATTCGATCCTTCTTTATTTCGAATTGATCGGGCATATTCAATACCCTGCGCGTTCATTCACGCAACGGCCTGTTTGCCCGATCAATTGGAAATAAAGAAGGAGCGAATCTGCCCGCTCATTGCTTTGATTGCAGTGGATGCGAGCCTCTGCTTAAGAAGATAAAAATTCTGGGAAAAAGTAAAAACAAAACAGCACGTGAGCTTTTGGAGGCCTACCATTTAAAAGAAAACGGCGATAAATGTATGAGCGACACTTCTGTCAAATTGTACAAGAAGGAGAAGAAATTTCTGCGCACCTGTTGTTGATCAGGAGATGACCGGCTTTACCCCTTCTCTCATTCCCCTTGTCATTTTGCTGTGATTATGCATATATAAGGCACTTTCACACAAATAAACTCAGTTGATAGTTTGCGCTCTTTCCGTCTTCTTGGCCTTCTCCCGTGTGTGTCTCTTTTGAATGCGCAACGTGGTTCTTCAAATCAATGCAGCTGCGCCACGGCCTTCGTCAAACAGTTCCGATCCTAAAACGACACCAGGATCTTTGTGAAATGAACACTTATTTTGCTGCATATAAACCCAAAACCGATGCAGTAGCCTTTGCCATCTGGCGCATCGCTAAGCTCGTTCCGCGCTTCTTAATTTGTGCGGCCATTGTTAATGCAACACGGCTCACAGCAGTGGTTGTCGCTACCACCGTTCACCGTCACGTGAAAAATGTAAATTACGAGCAGGGGCTAGATTACGTAACTGTCAATTAGGAAAATTGTCAAAAACTTGTCACAAAGATGTCAATAAACCTCGCTCCTATTGGTCGGTTGTGGCCAGCGGCCATATTGCTTTTTTGCGTCATGGGTGGCTGCTGAGAAGTGATGACGTTCCACACCTAATTATGCAGGCGGTTATTGACAGTTTTTTGTCACAGTTTTGAGGCTGTCAATTTGACCGTTGAGTTTGTGACAGAAAATGGCGGCGGTGTACGCAGCGATACGACTGAGGCGGATGCGCTGGCGCGATCTACGGCGAAGGAGGGCGCACGAAGACGCGTTTGATTTGCCGGACGAGCTGTTTCGACGCCTTTTTCGACTGCAGAAGCAGACTGTGGAGTGGTTGTGCGACGAACTCGCCGATGAACTGGGAGGTTTGCGTGCGAGTGCGCTGTCGGTGCGGCGGCAGGTGCTGTGTGCACTGCGGTTCTTTGCCACGGGCGGCTTTCAGGCTGCCGTTGGTAGCGAGGCGCACGTCGGCATCGCACAACCGACGGCGAGCAAATGCGTACAGCGGGTGTTGGAGGCAATTTGTAAAGTTAGTGCGCAGAAGGGGTGGGTTCCGTCGTCACCTCTTTGACACACAGCTACATATAAATAAGACACGCTTATGCTGGCAAAGCACTTTATTTTTCCCAGCAAATGGCACTTCGTGGTCGTCTTCTGTTTCCCAAGGGGTGTTCCCAAGGAGAAAGAAACAGCCACTCGTCACATACTGCAACACCTCACCTTTTGGCATTTTTGTCATCGATCGAAGGAGCCGAACAACACAGACTTCAACAAGCTGTCTTCGTCGATTTCGTACCAAGCGCTTCTTGCAAGTTCGCTCGGTAGTCACGTAGCCTTCACTGCATTCGTTGAAATTTTTCTGTGCACTTAGGTCAACCGCACAATAGCTCGATTCCAGACGCCGCGCAAAAAATAACACGGCGTGAAACAGCTGCTTCTGTGCAAAGCGGCCTTTCTACTGCCGTCAGCGCACCCCCGCGGCACCGAAAGTTACCCACCAGTCAATTTAATAGCACAACTTCGAACACTTTTTGTTTTGCTTAATATTTTCGAAGTTTAAACAATGTTTTGACAAAATAAAATATTGGTTATTTTAATCGTTGCTTATTTCTCATTTCTTTTTACAAAAAATTAAGCAAACGGCCCTTCGAATGCTCTCGGGGCGCTGCCCTGCTGTAATTGGCTGACTCCTCGTTGCGTCACGTGGTGACGTCTTATCGTGACGTCATTTTGACGTCACTGTCAATAACTTGTGACAGTATTTGTCACAGTTGCGTAATCAAGCCCCAGGTGTCATTCTGATAAACCTTACACAAAAACTGTGCGAACAGGCGAAACGCGTGAAAGCAGCGAAATTACGAACAAGGAAAACATGCATTTACGAACCTCGCATGCGGAACATTTATGCATCAAACACTACACTACAACATATCTCCCAATGATTTACAAGCATTCCTCCTTTCCCCGACGTTATTCTCAGCACCCCAAAAGCCCAATGTCCTATTCCGCGGCCAACTGTGCGTTTTGTTCGACAAGTATTTGGCACCGTGCCGGCTGCAACACGTCGCTCACAGTGTGTTAGAGCACCGAGAACAAATGCGCCGGTACAAATTGCGTGTCTTCAGAAGCGTAGAAGACAATTTTCGGCGCACCAGGTCCTTTTTTCAATGCGTGTTTACATTTTTGCCCGGTCGTTTTGAAACCGCACTACCTTGTCACTATGCGGATGCAATGCGCTCTTTCACTATAGCAGATGATGGAGTCTTCGAAGCACAAGTTTCTAGTTTTGAGCTTTTCATGCGTTCTTTTTTCCCGGCAGTCCTGAACAGTACGCGCCCTTACTAACAACGCGAGAACGCTCGCTTTCGACACGTTTGCCCATTTTTTGTTAAAGTTGACCATATTTTACTCGACCGTCAACAAATATCCCTGGGAACAAGTTGTGTATTGTTGGGGGCCATAAAAAACTTCGCGTCCCGTAAAACTCAACGCGCAACCATGCGGAACTAACCGCCAGGCATAAGCGCTCCCTGCCCAAGGCCACCCATTCTCCTATCCTGCCCGGCGTCCCCACTCACTGCTGGGCCGGTGTCCCTCCGAACCTGGGAGGACTCGCCGCCAGCCGGGTTGCACACGTCGTGGATCAACACCACATGAACGTTCAGACCATGAGTGGGGACCCAGGGGGCCTGCGTGCCTTGATTTCTCTTGGAAGTAAAAGTTTCGCAACATGTTCGTAAAAAGGCAGAGACAGCTAGAAAAAAAAAAGGCAGGAAGTTTAACCAGAAGAGAAAGATGGGGTGAGGCAGGGAGAAAGGAGAGAGATGGATGAGGTGAGGAACAAGAGAGTCAGGTAAGGACTTGCATGCTGTAAAGTCGCAATGTTTCGCGCAAGCGTGACGTTGTCAGGAATCGAAACAGCGTTTTGCAAACCTCCAAGCCAAGAGTACAGCACAGCGTTTGTTCTTCGCTGCGCAACACACGACACTCACAAACAACATGTTATTCTCAACCCACCCACAAGTGCCACAGGCAGGGCGGTCAGCCATGACGTTAAGGAACTAGTACCGACATTTTAGACCAAGCCACAGACGACACATCGAAG
The DNA here is from genome assembly GCF_052857255.1 of Amblyomma americanum. NCBI lineage: Eukaryota > Metazoa > Arthropoda > Arachnida > Ixodida > Ixodidae > Amblyomma > Amblyomma americanum. Next base: position 193,784,388 of record NC_135497.1, on the reverse strand, counting down.
TTGCTTCACGTCGCGCTATGCAAGGCGGAAGACAGATGTAGTCCAGGGTCTAGAAAAGGGAGGCTTCGGTCGAAAAACTGGCCCGAATTTCATGCGTCAAGTGTATACGCTCCTACGCAAACATGGAAAACTTGGTCTCTGCCTCAACCCTTGAGGCAGGGGTGGTAACATGAAGACCATCGTTGTGGGCAGATCGGGCGGCTTCGTCCGTGCGGCGATTTCCCGCATGTGATGCCGCAGTGTCCGGGCGGCCATTCTGAGACGAGCAGGAAGCTATCACCAAAGCCGATGGCCCCAAAGTACCGGACCCATCCTGGGACCCTTCAATCATGCGTACAGACATGGCAGATGACTGATCAGACCATTCGGGCAACCTTTCGTTGTAATATATGGAAAGAGCAGATATTTTTTAGAACATAACCATTTAATCACGGACGTATCGTGCATTCAAGTTAACCTCGCCTTACCACCCGCCGCGGTGGCTCAGTAGTTACGGCGCTCGGCTGTTAACCCGAAAGACGCGGGTTCGATCCCGGCCGCGGCGGCGTAATTTCTATGAAGGCGAAATTCTAGAGGCCCGTGTGCTGTGCGATGTCAGTGCACGTTAAAGAACCCCAGGTGGTCGAAATTTCCGGAGCCCTTCACTACGGCGTCCCTCATAGCCTGAGTCGCTTTGGGACGTTAAAACCCAACCAAACCAAAACCTCGCCTTACTGTTAAACCTGACCATAACCCCCACCCTCCCTCTGCACGACACACACAAAAAGGAGGTAGTCGACGTCCCGTAATCAACGGGAAATGCATGAAGGTACATAATTCGTTGAAAATCGCGAGGCGTGTGCGTGATGCGGACAGAAAATGAAAGCTAGTTCCGATTCTTTGCTTCAAACATGTATCCATTCCATTTTGAATCGCAACACAACGCGAAATACTGCACCCCCAACAGAATACTTGCACAAACGAACAGTGGGAGGCCTTGCTACTTACCTCGGACTCTGCTTTGCAGAAGGAGATCGTCAGCTGTGCCTGGGCTGCCGCCCAGGCCAAGGGACTCCTTTAATCCCACCCCACCGTAATTACCAATGACAGCTTTCGCCACCATCATTACCAACTAATAGCACCGGCAGCAGTGCTGCAGAGGCACCACTGCATGCGCTACAAGCTACGGACCTCGGCCATCACGTCTCTGTGCAAAGAAGTCTTACTTTCCGGCGTGCACTACTTGGATTTATGACTTTATTTCATACGACAGCGCCTCCATTGATGTCGATTGCGCTCCCGTTGACGTAGGAGCTCCGGGGCCCGCACAGGAAGGCGACGACGTCGGCCACTTCCTCCGGTCGCGCTGCGCGGTTCAGCGCAGACTTCGCTGCGTCGCGCGCCTTGTCCTGCGCGCTGTTGCCAGCCGTCATGGGCGTGTCCGTGTAGCTGGGCAGCACGCAGTTGCAGCGCACGGCCTGCGCCGCCAGCTCGAGCGCCAGCGACTTGGTGAAAGCCACCATGGCAGCTTTGGAGGCCGCGTACGCACTGTAGCGGGGCGACCCGCTGCGCGCCCAATTGCTCGCCACAGTCACCAGCGTGCCGTCGGACACCCGAGCCGCTTGCATGGCCCGCACTGCGTCCCGGCAGAACAGGAACGTGCCCTGCGCGTGCGCATCTTGCTTACGTTGGCAGAAAACGAGGCTCTGCTTGAACGAAACATCACACATGCTTCATGTCTGCGTGTGCGGGCGGGTGTGTAGGTATACGTACCAGTCTCAGCATACGTAGGCGCGCGGAAGGGGAAGAGAGGACACGCCTCTTCCTGGGGTTTATATCCATTTTAATCCGTTCGGATTAAAATGGATTCGCATTAAAATGGATATGAACCTCAGGAAGAGGCATGTCCTCTCGAACGCATTACATATCCCTAGCTATCCTGGAAAAGCCGATGGCTCTCTGAAGCCTCGACCTTTGATCTCTGACCTTTGAGATGAAATTACATGGATACGGTGTGGATATAGGGGAAGGTCTAAAAAAATTTGGTTTAAAAGAAATTGTCTAAGGACAATGTAAGGCAATGTCTAGGCAAGAGTCAAGCGAATTCGAAGGACACTAAGATAATAGGCAATATGTAGTCAAGCTGGTTCGAAACCAAGTGCTTTCGCACGTCATACTCGGTTTATGGCGTTAAAACTGTCAATTAAAAAAAAAGGAGGGCAAAAGCACAGAAAATTGGAAGGAGGGCTACAGTATGCGAAAATTTGGCGCCCATACGAGGCAACCCTGCGTAAATTTATGGTCTAAGCAGTTTGAAAGTGGTCTTGTTAGGCTTAACTGCATGAAAGCGCTCCATCGCATATCATTTTTAGCTGTAAACAAGTCGTGTCAACATCAGATGGAGCAAAGCTATCTGCGACAGATGGCTACAGGCTTGTGGAAGCAGGATTCCCTGGGACGATGCTTTGCAGCATATATAGCAGAAATCCTTGTGCTGAAAATTAAGTGGGTCAGAGAAATTGAAACCGGGCCTGAAGCTGCTACCAATGACAAAAATTTCGCGGTTGTTCAGCACGAGCAGCTGCTGAACCACAATTTTATGAAGACTGCCAAGAGGCACGGCGTCAGGATCATTTGTACGGCGTCTAATAAGGAGAGAAGTATTTGCGCGCGAGACAGGCAAGAGAAAAAAAAAATCAAAATGGTCAGATCGTACGCCAAATAAAGTACTCCCAGTGCTCTCAGGGAATTGTAGTATATAGTATATCGCATTCCCCTGTCTTGTGGAAAACAATACCTAAGATAGTCAGGCAGGTGCCTCATTGATCAGACAAAAATCTTCAATACAGTCTGCCCTGTAGATGGTCGCTTTTACGGAAAAGCAAGTCACGCGTCCGCCGGGAAGCGCTAATCACTCCGTTTCATTTCAGACACAACCAGCAACTTTCGTATCGGTTCGCGAGCGTACGCAAAGCGCGTTCAGAGTATAGGACAGCCGATGTTTCCACAGAAGCGCGCTTGATGCCTACATGACATCAGCGAACCTTGAAGTTGACGCCCATGACTTCGTCGAAGAATTCTTCGGACATGTCCACCAACGCGGCCGGCTTGAGAATTCCCGCGCAGCTGACCGCCACGCTCAGCGGCAGCGTGCACGTCTTCGTTATGGCCGCGAAGAAGGCCGCGACGCTCTCTCCGCTGGAGACATCTACCTTGAACGCCTGGTGAGGGTGCCCCACACCTGCACAAAATCCGAGCACAGATCTTCACCATGCCACTGGCCAACCAGCACTTGGGCGATGTGAGGGAGTTTACTCCTTTGTACAAGTTCAGAAACTCCGGCCCGATATCTCCATGCCACATCCATTGGGCAACCTTCTGAGACTTAAGAAATAGTATCTGGAGGCCCATGGTTCACACAGCAACGGGTTTCGAAAAAGAAAAAAAAACGCGTGTTGAGGGAACAACGATGCCTATATAAAAAAAATAGGCTGATCCTGGCAAACAGAGCCGAATACCTTTCCATCGGGCGAGAAGGATGTTGAAGCGCCTCTTCTCCAGGCTGTTGCAAACCGGTTCCGCTGCCGCTTCCACCGCACTAGCGCGGGGCGCACACAACAGCCCAGAGAGGCTCACAGAAGGAACAGCGGGAAAACCCGCCCATTCAGGAAAACAGGAGTTGACACACCTGGCGTAGTACTTGGCCACCTCCTGATTCATGAACGCACCCTTTAAAAATCCCCAGCGTCTGCGAATCAAATTACCAAGGCTATACGGTCAAACATGTGACGCAGCGAAGGGCGCTAAGAATCATTGGATCCGGAGAAGCCGCCACTGGACACTGAACTTTCGGACGCCGCGGGTATTTCAGAAGCAGTAATAAGTATAGTAGCGATGAACAAGCGACTGTGCAGCAATCCACAAAGTGTAATTCCTTCAAAGAACTATAGATTCCAAATTTTTGCTTGCATATTTTCTTCTTTCAAACGATGCGTTAGGCATTCCTATACATGGAGCACCCTGTGGTATTCGTGTACGACCGCTAAATAATTTATAATTGAATTTCTTCTTGCCACTGCTCCGGTTTCGGTTTCATCGACCGAACGACGACTGTGACGTCAAGTCGATGATTTAGTCACGCGATCCACTAGAAAAACTATAATATAATCGCTGACAGGTCATTTTTTTGTCATTGCAGGTCCCGGAAGAGGCTGGATTAAACGATCTTTTTTTTCTGTTTCCAGTCGCTGAAGCTTGCTCCGAGACTCGTGCGAGTCTCTACCTGAGTGCGATCGAGGCTTCAATTTTTACGAAATCCGCGTCCTACAATCTCCTATCTGCAGTGTACGCCCGTCTTGCCTTTTTGTCTTGGTCTCCCAAACTGCTCTTTACATACATTTGCTGTATGTAAAGGGCAGTTTGGGGACCAAGACAAAAAGGCAGGACGTGCGTACACTGCAGATAGGAGATTTTACGTTGCTTCGACCCCGACAGCGGCGGCCGCGTTTCGATGGAGGCGAAACGCAAAGGCGCCCGTGTGCTGCGCGATGTCAGTGCTCGTTAAAGATCCCCAGGTGGTCGAAATTAATCCGGAGCCCTCCACTGCGGCGCCTCTTTCTTCCTTTCTTCTCTCAGTCTCTCCTTTATCCCTTCTCTTACGGCGCGGCTGAGGTGTCCGCCGAGATGTGACAGATACTGCGCCATTTCCTTCCCCAACAACCAATTATTATTATTATTATTATACGTTTGCTATTGTTTATCCATGCTTTTATAATTCTCGGAATGTTTGGCCAAGGTGTCTTGATCAACTTTCAGCTTGTGTTATGGTCTTGTTGCTTAATTTTTTAAGATGTCTTAGAACTGGAGAAAACCTAAAGTATTGGGATGAAGTGGCCATCCTTATATGGCGATGCCGTAGCGCTATAGTGTGCTTTACACAGCCCATACAGCGTCTGCTGCTTGTCTTCATTTCAACACACTGAGTACATTGAGAACATAAAACTAACGGTGCACGCAGCTGTGCGCGCAGCATCAAATATTGCACGCATGACCTATGCGATGACCTCATGCTAAATAATCATCCTCATGATCGTCATCAAAAAGAACGCAATGCGTCAAATCAGAACTGACAAATTACGAAGTAACCTTTCGGGACCTTCCCTGGGACGCACTTTTTTGGACACAATTGGTTGGGTAACGTTTTTGCATGCGTTCGGGGAAAACGAGCACCTCCTGGGGAGATTCCAAATGTTATTGTGGATTAGGTTTGGTTTGGTTTATGGGGGTTTAACGTCCCAAAGCGACTCAGGCTATGAGTGACGCCGTAGTGAAGGGCTCCGGATAATTCCGACCACCTGGGGCTCTTTAACGTGCACTGACAATCGCACAGCACACGGGCCTCTGGAATTTCGCCTCTATCGAAATACTACCGCCGCGGCCGGGATCGAAACCGCGTCTATCGGGCCAGCAGCTTATTGTGGATTATTTTGGGGACATCTGACGAGGTTTTGAGTTAGTTCGGATAGAGAAGTTACTTCACGTCGCCGTAGGCAGGGCGGCTACCGGCAAGGTTGTCTGGCATACCAATATGGAATTAGGAGTCGTTTGTGATGTTAACGGCGGACCAGAAATGACATAGCAAAGTCGCTTCACGTCGCGGTAGGCAAGGCGAAAGACGGAGCTGTGGTCCAGGGTTCAAGGAATTGAGGCATCAGTTGAAAACTTGCCTGAGTGCCGTGGGCAGGCGTGAGCACCCACGCAAGCTTGTGAAGCCTACTCGTTGCGTCAACCCTGGACGTAGGGCGGTTACAATGCAGTACGGAACAAGTCGAATTTGAATTTTTTTTTTTGCTAAACAGCATAATCACTGATCGGGCTCTTGTTGTTTCGCGTGCTCCGCCAACAGCGACAAAATACTGCAGTTGTTGACCCAAGTAAAAAAACCGAGTAGCGCTTATAAGAGCGGTTTCGGATACGCACACAAAATGGAACTATCCGCGTGAGATATACCAAAGATGGCACTTTACATCTCTCTTAATTAAGGGGTACGGAAGGTGCTTGACAGAAGCTGTAGTACATTCTGTCATCAAGAGAGATACCAAATGAACTTGCCAGCAAGCTTCTTTAAATATTCGCGCCTCGGAATTCATCCGGCCCTTCGGACTGGACGCCAGAGGTCGCGGCCTCTTCATTAACAAAAACACAACTGATTATTCTAGTTACAAACATTATACTCATGTAGCAATATTGAGCAGAATTAGCATCACTCACCTGGAAGCGCAGTGGCTATCTCTACTGCTCCGTCGAAATTGATATCGCCCACTACGACGGCGGCGCCTTCCCTCGCTAATGCGAAGCAAACCGCTTTGCCTATACCGCTCGCTCCTCCAGTGACTGCTGCCAAGCGGCCGGTTAAAGACATGTTGCCCAACGCCGGCGTGACGCTGTATGCTTCACTTGTCTAATTCACAATCGCTAGAAGCGGAGGAATTATTCTGCTAGAGAGCTTCACTACGCGAATTGCTTCGCTGCTGTCACCGAGTTCGAGGTTTGGCACGTGCATCGGCGTTTGCCAGTCGGCTATCACGCATGCGCGAACAAACTAAACGTGAACGACGTGAACGCGCGAACGGCCGACGGCTGATGTCGGAGCTTGCGGCGCTTGCGTCGCGTCATCCCGTGTGCGCCCGCGTGCCTTGCGGACGTTTGCCTCGCCATTTTATAAGGGACAACGAGCGGGAATTATGAATTGTGTAAAGGAATGGGTGCGCTGCTAATAGCTGCATCCTACTACCTCCTCCCACCCAAAAAAGAAGAATGGGTTTAAACGATTCGGGTGATATAAGGCTGCCTCAGACGGTGCAAGCACTGCTATTCCGCGCTCCAATCAACTCCATCGGCTCGCTTAACCGAACAGGAATGATGAGAAGCAGCTAATAGCAGGAGGCTCTAAGTGCGGTGAGCTGATCTAACTGTTTAACGAATGTTCAGCCGACAAAAACAAAAACGGGTGTGCACAGCAAGTGTACTTTCTGAGCAAACGCTCAGGCAAAGCTGCTCGAGATATAGGTCATGCGGTTAAACGGGTGCTGCAGCATTGCTATATGGCTTCGCGAACCATGGCGCGTCACTATATCTGTTAAGGTTGGTGTTAGTTCGGGCCGTGGGAGCCCCGCGAGCGAGGAGCTCTCAACACGGTTGCTGGTGGAGACAAAGTGTTTATTGCATAAAGGGGAGAGAGAGATGGGGGGTGGGGGTAAAAGAAACCACTTCCGGTGCAGTGGGAGTACAGGCGATCAGAGGGAATGGGGAGTGCGTCATTCGACGGGGCCGTAGGGGTCGGGTGTCGTTGGGAAGACGCCGTGCTGTTTTCTTGGAAGCGGCCAGCCCATGCTAAATTTCTTAGAAGCGACAGGCTTTATGCGCGAAGGAGGCAAGGGCTGCTGCGTCACTTGGCCAGCGAACATGACAATATCCATTTTTATTTCAGAATTAGCAGCTATATATATAGGCTTGCGCGCCAACTCACCAGACAGAATAACGGGCCAGACCATTGGCACTTCTCAGCAACAAGCAGTTCTGAACCAAAGTGATTACAGTCGAGCCCACTTAAAACGAACCTGACCGTCGCGCCGTTTGCGTTCGTTGTATCGATCCGAGGGTCGTAGGGGGACTTTGCATTTTACAGTCAGAATTACAAAGTTCGACGAAGCCGGCGTTTGTTTCTCAGATCACGCCGCTTTCATATCATATTACGGCGCTTTCCAAACTCTGAAGAGCGGTTACACGTATATTTCTCGCCGAAGCCAAGCAACAAGCTGCTTTAAGCACACGATTAAACTAATAGCGGTCAAAGCGTTCACGGCAACCAGTGGCAGGTCCGGCCTCCTCGTCATCAGATACTTGGCAGTTGAAGATTGGTGGTACTTCGAGTGAAATGGCTTCGTCAGTGTGCCACTTTCAGTGCCGGCGCCGTGATCCGTACCTCACGAAGCCATATCCCAGGAGAAATTATGTCCAGCCATATAAGCACCGACAAAGTTTGTTAATAACCCACATGTATCTAATCACGCGGATATTCAACAGCGTTTTCAGTCGTTTATTGGCCCATAAACCATGCATGCTTTACGGAAGCAAATTCCGATGCACTCCGCCGTCAGTCCCATCCACATATGGCCTTAATCATTTCCACAGTGGCGAACAAAGATATCCGAGCCGGAACGTCGCCATCAGCTGTTATCAGCATGCGCTGTATATCATCGATGTACAAACCGTGCATAGTGTTCCATGCACACAGCTGAATGCGGATATGCCGCATTGTTGAACGGTGGATGCTTTTCACTTGAGTAGAATGTTATCTTACCCTGCGTTCTTGACCTATGAAAAGCTGACTAATAGAAAACACTGTATTTTCGGACAACTTTCGCTTAACCCATGCGAATGTGGTCCTTCATAAAGCTACCAGCCCTGCTCGAAGGGGAGCTCTCTCTTTATTTGAAAACAATATGATTCCATATTTCTCACTGATGTACGAAGTCTCCTCGCCATGTATAGTAAAGCTATAGGTCAATAACAATGCGCTCATATGCGCTAGGACGCTAAGCACCGTAGTGCTTACGGGCGGAACAGGTTACGCTAGCGCTAAAGCCGTCGTTTTTAGAAATTTCTCTCCTTAAACTGTTGCCTCACGAGCCACTGTAAAGGATGTTTATAACCCGATTTTTTAGCATGTGCACAGCTTGAGTAGGCACTTATCGCTGGTACGAACCAGATTTTGCGCTTCTTGTTTCTGCAAAATTTCCAGCTGCTACACGTCTGTTTACTGCTTAATTGTTGTATTTCTCTCTCTATTTTAAGAGCGAAGTTACGTCATGAAACCGTGGGCCGCGGTTGGGTTCGGAGTCTGGACCGAAATGCCGGCGTAGGGATGGGCCCAGTCTATATACCGGCCTATGCAGACTTATAACGCCGAGTATAAAGTTATGTGTTGTAGCTTTCCTCTAACCTAAAGCCTGCGTTGTGCTGTTTAAGCAATCCAGTTCAGCGGCTAGCTGAGCTATTTCTACAGCATTTTTAACCAGCATCGCTTTCTTAATTGCTATAGGTTATATAGTCAGTCTCCGTGTTCCTTTATTTTGGGCTCATAGGAAGCGTGGGCCGGAGATGGTGGAAGGGACATTCGCAATTTTATAATCGGACGGGCAGTTTTAAGCAAATGAAAGTGACGGCGGTAGACTTTGCTCAATGTGCTTTACTTGTTTCCTTTTTAAAAATAAAGATGGCCAGCTGATATGAAGTACTTTAATGCATGCCACCAAGGAGACTTGCATCTGTCAGCGCCTGCCTCGAGCACCGTTAAAAAGTTCGCCACGTCCGAACAAGAGAAGGACCCCGAAGAAAGCTTCGAGAGATTGCGTGGTGCTGACTCTCGAACGCGCAGGACTATAGCCTTTATCATCTGTCCCACAGATTGACTCGATGTCAGAAAAGCAGAGGCTTGAATTTAAACTAAACACAATCATACGTAGTCATGGTATGTTTTTGAGCCATTCTGTGGAAGGGAAGGGACCTACTCGCTCCCGCGACTTCCCCTTGTCGCGTATGCTGCTTGTATGGACCCCGGAGTTCCCGGGTTCGAACCCGACCGCGGCGGCTGCGTTTTTATGGAGGAAAAACGCTAAGGCGCCCGTGTGCTGTGCGATGTCAGTGCACGTTAAAGATCCCCAGGTGGTCGAAATTATTCCGGAGCCCGCCACTACGGCACCTAGCTCTCTCTTCCTTTCTTCTTTCACTCCCTCCTGTATTCCTTCCCGTACGGCGCGGTTCAGGTGTCCAACGATATATGAGACAGATACTGCGCCATTTCCTTTCCCCCAAAACCAATTATTATTATTATTATTGTATGGACCTCCTTCACCACGCGACGTCACGAAGATGCGGTGGAGCTGATGTCAGTAGCGACTTTCGCATGGTAGGCATACCCGTGGCTACCGCAGCTACTGTCGGCTGCATCATGCTGGCGCGCTGCGTCATGGTTATAAACAAAGGTGGCGCTGCGTTCGGCAGCGACGCGGGGTGTAAGCAAAACGCAGCACGCCTAAAGTGTACTAGAAGAGGACACTTTAGCACGCCTATACTGCGCCAAGCGAAGCTGCCTTCGAAACCAACTTGTGTATGCGAATATTTCAAATTAAGCGTACGCGTCGTCGTCGTTTTTGCCCCGCCGCGGTGGCTCAGTGGTTGGGGCGCTCGACTACGGATCCGGATTTCCCGGGTTCGAACCCGACCGCGGCGGCTGCGTTTATATGGAGGAAAAACGCTAAGGCGCCCGAGTGCTGTGCGATGTCAGTGCACGTTAAAGATCCCCAGGTGGTCGAAATTATTCCGGAGCCCTCCACTACGGCACCTCTTCTTCCTTTCTTCTTTTACTCCCTCCTTTATCCCTTCCCTTACGGCCCGGTTCAGGTGTCCAACGATATATGAGACATACTGCGCCATTTCCTTTCCCCCAAAAACCAATTATTAAGCGTACGCGTCGCTTGCGGTTAGAAACATTTTTGTTGATATTCGGAGAGTAGCTCTGCACTTTTTCAGCCTGTTCGCCAGACGGAATTAGTAGGCGCAGCGCTGCGTCGGGTGAAAGCGCGAGGTATGGGGAGCAACTAATCGTCCACAGTTCTCAACTTATGGGCCGATCAAGCATATCCGATTGCTAGTGCAAGGTAGGACAACGTGATGCACGACGGAAATCAGCTTTGTCACACGACGAACCTTGTAATGTGCTTCCTATTTTCGTCGCGAGCTGCTTTGAACAAGGCAAATGCGATCCGAGAGCTCCACGAGCGCATGCATAGACGTTTTCCTCGAGCTCCAAACGAAATTTACGCTCTCTCCACTAAGCTATAAATATTTGCTTATTTTAGAATTTATTCATGCGTGCGCATTCTTCTTGATCGGAGTGGCTTTTGGCGTGGAATTTGCTGTATTCGCTGCAGGTTCTGATCGACCTATACAATGCGAAAATTCAAATAATTTGGGAAATCACACAGCGCGACTTTGTCGATATCCTAGCGTCGTTGGACCGGTGTTGAAACGACACATACGCTTGTTCCAATTCGCGAAAATGAAAACAGAGAAAAAAACCGTCGTGCGTAGTCCGGTGCTTCTTCAAGCGCGGCACGATGTAAACGCTGAAGGTGACTGGCGGCAGCTTTTTGTCTTTTTTCTTGCGCGAAGTGATGCTCGGGACGTTGTCCGGGTGATAAGCATATGAAAATGGCCCCCTGCGTTCAACTTACGATCCCAAGCACACGGCATATCGTACCTAAACTTACGCTGAGAGCATGACAGAATGGGAACGAGTTGCAGGCGTTGATTTTTGCACTGTTCACCATGCGACCGAACAGCAACGATGCGAAGTCAGAGACACGAACCAATAACTTATTAGATTTGAATGTAGAAACGCAATGTAATAGCCCAATGGTTGAAACGAGCTCGGCGTAATAACCCATGAGCTCGGCGGTAATAAACAGTCGCGAAGCCGATTCGTCGCCGAACAATTGTCTTGCTCCTCGGCCCCTGCCCGTCGCGTTCGCGCTGACTGCATTAAACTTGTGGAAACTTATGCCGCTTCCTTTATTCTGCATTGCGGCTTAACCAACCGCACCACAATTTGTCGGCACGCCGTGAATTGTGCCCAAAAACACGCAAGCGTGGCGCACCCAATGCGGAATTAAGGTCCCGCTTTTTGCCTACACAACGAAAGTCACTGCTGGCGCCAGCGCCGCCGCATCTCTTTGACGTCACGGCCTGACGCTTGTCTATTGGCCACCTGCGTCGCTGTTGGATTCGCGTAGTAGCATAAAAGCAAATTTAAATTAGCCTCGATAGGTTTCTCGCACATAAATGCCACATTAGGGAACTGTCTAACAGGGAATGGGCCGCAGTAGTAAAGCGCGAAGTCTGGGAGTCGATCGGCACTGCCACTCAATGCACTTAATAGCACGCAAGTTACTGCGTTCATTCACCTGAACATCAGGATAGTAGGCTGATAATTGCGCAAGGAAAAAAAGACATATGTAGCTGCACACGTATTTATCACCTTGAGCCGGAGTGCACGGGGCGCCGGCAGGTTCACTCGCCCCCAAGGAATATGCGTTCTTTTGTTAATAGCACACCATGTTTTAATGGCGCGTTTTATGGCATTTATTTACTTGAAAGGGTTTTTTTGAAAGGACCTACGTAATTATTTGACTCAAGAAGAAAGAAGTCTGGTTAGTTGTGTAAATCTTGCGCGGTCGCGTTGGTGTGCTTAGAATAGCGTACCATGTGCTAAAAGATATGCTTTTTCATTGCATCATGCATGTGTCATGTTTCATGATGTAGTCCATGATCGCGAAGCTTGTTTGGAAAGAAGCAGCCGCAGCCTTGCTACTGACAGACACGTGGCGAGACTGAGAGGGGACGCGGCTGTGAAAAGTTCCTTCGTTATTTATGCATTACCCGCCGCAGTGGCTCAGTGGTTAGGGCGCTCGGCTACTGATCCGGAGTACCCGTGTTCGAACCCGACCGCAGCTGCTGCGTTTTTATGGAGGAAAAACGCTAAGGCACCCGTGTGCTGTGCGATGTCAGTGCACGTTAAAGATCCCCAGGTAGTCATAATTATTCCGGAGCCCTCCACTACGGTACCACCTTCTTCCTTTCTTCTTTCACTCCCTCCTTTATCCCTTCCTTTACGCGCGGTTCAGGTGTACAACGATATATGAGACAGATACTGCGCCATTTCCTTTCCACAAAAACCGATTAAAAATTTATGCATGCGATATGTAACTAAATTTGGCGCAAATGTGAAATTGCTACGCTAGTTCCAGTAATGCGTTTTATTTTTAACTATACCTGGTGCAGCTCCTGGGCAATTATAATTAACACCCTCGTCAAGTCACCCCAAGGTCTTAAATAATTGAGTAGAAAGTGCGCATTTTTTTTTTTATGCTAGCATGTTCACAAAGCCCTGTTCTATATGATGACGCTATTAGTTTATTTTTTTAGGTGATCAGTATTTATGCATGCATAGCTATATGAAAACGTCTCACAAAAATAACATAGCACTTCATGTGTAGGAAAAAAATCGAGAGATTTATTACACTCCTCAATGTCTCGGGAATCGTTTGCGACAAATAGAATCATTCTATTTTCATGCATTACGAAATTACGAAGGTGCGAGTGATATGCCAATCGTAGAAAATGTGAAAGGTCAGAAAACGAACCTTAACGTCTATTTCCCCGTTTATGGCCTCTTCACTTGCGCTTTGGTCGAAGAAATGCGGCACTGAACTCAAAGAAAGCCTCGAAGAAATCAAAGAAATTACCTCACAATTTTCGGCGACCACAGGTCTAAAAGCGTAATTTATAAATTTTACTGAATATTTTGCTATAATTTTTCGTCACGGAACAGAAGAACACAGGGCTAAGAAAGAAAATTCCAGAAATCAAAAATTTTCACCAAATCGACCAGTTTAACAAGGGAGAGAGAAGTCGGCCTGACTGGTGCGTGATCCTGCGGCTAAGCGAGACAGAGGAGATCGGGGACACGACGTTGTCCCCACTTTTCGCACAGCGCGACACGCGTATCAGCAGACGGTGAGCGCACGTCTGCTCCGCCGAAACAACGCCAGCACTTCCTCTCACAACTGGCCCGAAGTAAGATCATTCTGGCTAGAGCATAGTGTCAAAAACTTCCTATTTTATTCAATGCCTAACGTAGAAATCAACGGCAGAAACGCTTTCTGTTTACCGATAGCCATATATACAATACACAGTGGCGATCTATTTCTCTGAATACGCCGCACGTGGCCAACGCGAGCTCGTGTACTTCGAGAAATTACTAAGCTGAAAGCATCAACCATTGCTGTCATTCGCAGAAACTGAAAACGCGCCAACAAGCCTTGAATACCTGCGCTCAACACCTCTCCGCGACGCCACTCCTTGGCCTTTTGCCTACCGCGAGTCCAGGCCGGGACGATCTCAGGAAGGGGGGGGGGGGGGGGGGGGGCATGTATGCTGTGCCCCCCCCCCCCCCCCGCGATTTACGCCACCGTGCTTACCAAACACCACCGCTTACCCCCCGGGCTCGAACCCGGCCGCGGCGGCTTCGTTTCGAGGAAAAACGCTAAGGCGCCCGTGTGCTGTGCGATGTCAGTGCACGTTAAAGATCCCCAGGTGGTCGAAATTATTCCGGAGCCCTCCACTACGGCACCTCTTCCTTCCTTTCTTCTTTCACTCCCTCCTTTATCCCTTCCCTTACGGCGCGGTTCAGGTGTCCAACGATATATGAGACAGATACTGCGCCATTTCCTTTCCCCCAAAACCAATTATTATTATTATTATTATTCGTTTCGATGGCGGCGAAACGCAAAGGCGCCCGTAACTATATGTCAGTGCACGTTAAAGATCCCTAGGTGGTCGAAATTATTCCGGAGCCCTCCACTACGGCACCTCTTTTTCTCTATCGTCTTTCACTCCCACCTTCCTCCCTTCCCTTCTTGGTGTCCACCGAGGTGTGAGACAATTACTGCGCCATTTACTTTTCTCAAAAACCAGTTTTAAGTTTTTCTGTGCTTCTGTACACGAGTGCTTCGTGCACAGAAACACGCCAACGCGACAGTTTGCGGCACCTTCCACCAATTCGCGTCACGAGGGGGCGCGAGGGGTGTGGCGCCCGTACTGGGCGCGGTGCTCAGGGGGGTGCAGCTAGGCACGAAGTGGGAGGGTTGGGGGGCGAAATGTAAACAATTATTAAGTGAAAACGCGACAAAGGCGTGGAATGCCTGTCGCTGAGACGCAGAGTGGCATGTCTCAAGACTGCTGTACAACGCATGCCTTGGCTTATGCCAGTCTCCTATGCCATTGACTTAACGTCGACCAGGGCATTGCATGTACTCTCTTGTTTACTTCATGGTAATGTTCAAGGCATGCTCAGTCTCCTTTACCGAGCGTGGCCCACTGGCAGTATCGCTTCCCCGGTCTTTTGAGTGCTTCTAGTTCATTTATCGCATGTGCCTTTCTCGGTCCTCGGCCCGGCCCTGCGCCCTAAATCCGCCTCACACTTTGAAAACGTGAAAATGCGCGGAATGCCTGCAGCTTAAAGAAAGAATGGCAAGTATCCGATCCCTATGGGTTGACTACAAAAAAAAAAAGAAAAATGAGTAGGAGGGGGTCCATAGCGAGGTCCGGATGCTTTAGGACATTCAGAGGAAATATACAACGTACGTACTGTATTTATGTGAGTCTTACCTTTTTCTTGCTCTGAGCAAGACAAAGTTACTGTTAAAACAAGATGCACAGCTCGCCGTACAGTTTAAAAACCTAGCCTGGCGACGCATGCCGTCCCCCAGTTGCAAATGGCCGTTCGGCGCTAAATATTTTCTGTGTTTGCATGACATCAGTGCACTTTGCTAACTTTGTAGTCTGGATGCGGAAGTCGACCTGCTGGCTGAAAGGGTGGGTTAAAAATGAAACGTAGAGAACACAAAGTAAAATGCTTTCACCTATGCACGTGGCCTGTAAAAAGCTCTGTACCGATCTACAACGCCGTGGGATTGACAGCATTGCAGGAACGGGTTCGGGTACAGTCAGCTGAAGGGGCGTTCATTGCTCCGTGAACTCCCATTATAAGACCGCGCTTACCACCATCGCCCTCCTTGTACCAACGCATGCAGCTCAACACCCCAAGCATGACGAGGACTACCGGATGCAACATCTCAGGGGCGATTTCCTTTTTTTAGCATGCTCTAGAAACATCCAGCAGAGCTGACCAAGGGACTGTTGTGGGGGTAGCGGGATCTACGTTTCCAGGAGTCGGTTGTATGCGCGCTTATGTGCCTCAAAGCACGCCCAGATCGGGGCAGTTGGGTTCGTTTCTGATCTATGACTGAGCACATGAGTGGGAGTGTATTGCATGCTTAATTAGAGAAGTCAACCCGAGAGGGCAAGGATTAAGGGACATAAAAGTTTGCAGATGCACCCACATAACACTCGGACACGGGTGTAGAAATGTTTTACCTGCTGTAGAAATGATGTGCTGGGCCAATCTAATGCAAAGAAACTCGGCAACGAATATTGTCGTGTAATCCGGGACTAGAATTTGCACACTTTTTTTTATGCAAGTACAGTTGAACCTCGTTATAACGAAGTTGAAGGGGGCCGGCGATTACTTGGTTATAGCCGCAGCTCCGTTAAGCCCGTGTTGACCGAGCTTCCATGGGGAATCATCATTCCTTCATTATACCCATTGTCCTCCCTAGTTACCGCAACTAAAAATGTTCCCACGTTTTCTCGCGAGCTCGTCCCGTCCAGCCTTGGATCCTCTCCCTTGCCCTAGCGTGGGCTCATCATTCGCTCGTAACCTTGCTGGTGAGT
Organism: Amblyomma americanum; assembly: GCF_052857255.1. Taxonomy (NCBI): domain Eukaryota; kingdom Metazoa; phylum Arthropoda; class Arachnida; order Ixodida; family Ixodidae; genus Amblyomma; species Amblyomma americanum. The sequence goes on along the minus strand of NC_135497.1, from coordinate 193,767,993 downwards.
CGGACGACCTCCATTCCTTAGCGTATATTGTCGCTAGCCGGCGTTATGGCTGTTGCAACAATACGTGTCTTGTTTGTGTCGGCACGTGTCGTTCCTTTGTTCCCTCAGAGCAAGGCCCGCCGGTCGGCGTGCGCTCAGTAGCGCTTGCGACCACGGGGTGGGGTCGGCCGCTTAATTGGACTGTCAGCCGTAGTTAAGCGTGGGAGAACGTATTTATTCGCCTATTTCAACCCCACAAAAGAAGCTCATTTACATGCAAATGTTATTGTTATCCATGTGAGCTGCAGTACGGACGGATACACCGCGCAAGACTTCAGGAACGTAAACCTGCGCAAAGACGACTAAGTATGGGCACGGCCGTATGCAAGGGTCTGCAGTGGCGCCGCTCGACTGAACTATTTGGACGTCTCGATATCTGACGCTCGGCAACTGAAGGACTTTTGCACAGGCGTTATTCGAGGCGATTCCTGTGCGGCCGTTCACTCCACTATTTGTTGGCATTCGACACTTGGGAATAGGGCCGTCAGATGGTTCTGCTTCGGCAGCCGCCTGAGAAGGTGTCCGAGATGCCTAAGAGCGGTGCTCACCGAGTCGTGCACGACACAGGTCACATGTTGACCCCCGCAAGCGCCAACTCGGTGTGCGCGCGTCAGCCGAAACCCGTCTGTGCATGCGCGCGGCGCGGAATGCGAGTAGCACGAGGATCGACGCTCCGATATATGTTACTCTATGATGTCCCCGCCAGATATTTGGCGCTCGCGCTACATGCGCCTTGGCGCGTTGGAAGTGGGGCCAGCTTACAATAACAATCGGAGGACCGCGGGGCTCTCAGTGACTTTTCTTTTATGCTTGAAGTTCTTTCAGGTTCCCCCAAATTTTCTTAGAATCCTTTCAGCTACCCAACTTCTTTTGTTAAAGGCTTGACATTCCTTCAGTCGGCTCTAGAGGGGAGCGAGCCAGTACCAGGAGCATGGAGATGCATGTCCCTCGCGCCCGTCACGGCGAGGCGCTCCGCACGCATGCCCAGGAAGTGTTCATGGAGTTCACGCGTCGTCACAGAGACCTGCGAGCGCCTCGTGGAAGACTTATGACTCGACTAAACGCTATGTGTTCCCACCACAGCAGTTTTCGACCGTAAAGGCAGTGCGGGGTCCTGCTACAGTGCGTGGTGCGTCCTCGAATACCGGAAAAGAAAAGCGGCGCGCCCGCCTCGACGCGCGAAGACACTGAATCTACCCGAATTATTTCTTCCAGGCGCCTCCGCTGGGGCGTATCCGCCACCATAAGTATTCCCGCCTCAAGTGGTTCCCATAATAGTCTATGTTCGCATTAAACAGCTCCCAATGCAGCGGAAACGACCCTACGACAATGAAGCACCGCCAGGGATCGAGGTATCTTTCAACGCCTGCCGCTACGCATGGACACGATCGAGTTGCTGCCATTCATCTTTTGTAGGCGGCGCGGATGCCGCCGTTACAAGCGTTCACCTTCGGGTTGCCCTTAGACCAAGCCACGGGACCACGCTGGTTGGCTTCCTGTGCAGTCGCGGTCTGCACATGGTCAACTGAACACCAGCTGCTTTGGTTAACTGCGCGCCCACTTGTCAGTGAGGAGGCGACCAGAGTACAGGGCACTTGCGGGAAATTTATCTCTGTGATTCAGCCGAGGAAGACTATATGGAGAGAGGAGCGCCGTAAATTAATACCAGACTTCGGCAAGCTGGAAAGGCGAGTCAATGAGCGTCGTTGACTCCAACCAAAGGCAATGCCCAACCAGCACATGCAGAACCAGCACATGCCCAGTCCTGTGTCAGTTCCCCTCACCATTGAGACTGGAGGACAGTTATTTTCGGTTCTACAACTGACGAAAATAATACCTGTCGGACTAGTGAAACATGCACGTGGCAAAAATCTGAAATGAATTATTTCACACAGACACACAGGTGTGTGCTGAACACGCATGTGGGCCCTGCTTGTTGCGGTGCTTTTCGCCGGATGCGCGACGAATGTACAGACGCAAACAAGCGAGATTGTAACAAACGTTTCTCCGTTTATTATAAAATATAGGAAGGACGCCCAAGGCGCGTACATACACGTAAGGGGGATTCGACATAAGGTATCTCCACCACATATCTTGCGGGCACACATTCATAGAGTCGCCCTGGTAACAAAGTCGCACAATGGCTCATTATTCTTCCCCTCTGAACAAAGTGCAGGAGAGGTTAAAAAGCACGTCCATGTTAGAAAACAATGCCCGCTCGCTCTCACGCTCGCACAGACACACACACACACACATAAAATGGGGCAGCAGCCTTTGCGTCATAGGGTCACGTGCACTGTATACATCAAACATGAACAAATGTGCTACAAACACACAGGATGCGTGCACAGCCACGAGCACTGACAGGCCGACCGAGTCTCCCTTTTTTTTTTTCGCAGCACTCTCTACTGGTACAGCAACCACGGATTGCCGCGAGTGAGAACGAACCCAACGGGCAGCTGTCTCCGACAGCTGGAGAGCTCCTACACACTTGAGCACTGTCCATGCCTGGAGGATGAGCGTCCGTGGTTGTGAAAAGAAAGGATTGAGGGAGGAGGCTGTGCAATGCCCCCCTCTCCCCACCGCAAGGGGAATGCGCCGCTACCACCGTTAAAAAATTTTCACTAGACAGTCTATTGATGCATGGGATGTCTACTGACTGTCTATGAACTGTCCAAGGAATCCTTTGAGAGGGCATGCTTGCATGCATACCCGTGTTTCCCTTGCTGTGCTGCAGTGGTAATTTCTAAACTGCAATAGCGTGAATAAACGAAATGCCATTATTGAAAAGTATTATACAGTCAAAATAAGAGTTACAAATTCATCCCTGAAGACATGATGAAAAAAAGAAAAGAAAATATGACAGGTGCCAACAACAGACCAAACTTTGAATTTCTTGGCAATTTTTGTTTTTTCACAAGGGGTCTATTTCAGTAGGCAACAAACAAACACCAATTTGAACACTAGCCCAACCTTGAACGGCACCACTAGCTTGTGCAGGAGATTTTCGAAGCATGTGAAAGTCTCCTGCACGAGGCACTCGCGCACAGCTGCACTGGGTTACATTCATGCGTGCACATACATATTTGCAAGCACATCGATATTAGTAAACGAGCATACATCTCGCCAGTTACTTTTTCGTCTCCGTTAAAATGGTGTGTGACATCTGCTAACAAGAGGCAAACTGATGTTTATACATCACCAGCTCGGGAGATAGCATTGCTGCCCGGACACCGGCCAGACATGTATAAGAAAGTCCCGGTGTGGTTCTTGTTTTCCAAACAAAACACTGACCATTTCTGTTTTCATCCTCACTTAAACCCAGATGCCTCTACATCGCACATAAAACAGACACACACCACCCTCCACTGAAATTACAAAAGAGGACACAGTGGCTTTGCATCCCGGAAGTTGCTTAGCTTTTGTTTGTCAGCGCAATTAAATAAAAAAAAATGCATCTGAATGGGTTGACCTTTTCTGAAGCACAAAAGCGGCAGTCAACATGGGCCAACACCGCCGGAAAGTCCTCATATGCACATGCGCACGTACATACATATGCGCATGCACACACGCACACACACCACAGCATTATGACAGAGAAACTACACACTACTTTTTTGTTTTCACTTTGACATGGAAACGGAAGGCAACGCATTTCGTGCCCGCGACCAAACGCATTTTGCATAAGAACACTTTACAATGTAGCCTCAGTGCCAGACAGGCATCACGTGAATGAGGAAACGCAAACAAGCACGAGCCACTCTGCGTTGGCGGTAAGCTCTTCTCCCCATTGGCTAACAGCTCATGGCGGGGTGAAAGTGCTGGGTGAATTAATCGCCCTCGCAAGAGCCACCTTTTGATTCTTCAGCAGACAACAGCCACACTCATTGAAGAGGCCTGTCAGTTTCCTCATTGCCTTTCCTCCCACATTTTTCATTTCTACTTGTTGGCATGATGGACATGCTTGTGGTTCTCCAAATATAGGACACTAAGTGATAAAAAAGTGAGCCGCTTATTTACGCATAACCAAGAAATTAAAATACCAGAGCGAAATTCATCTGCCCATATTGCAATTCCAACAACGTGGGAGAGAGCTGCTGCCGCAAAAGCGGCCACCAATAGAGAGCGGCACCATCTAGGGCACCTGTTCAAAACAAAGGAAACTACTCCAGCCTTGTTGAGAGAAGTGTCCCAAAGGCGAAAAAAAAAAAAAATGTTGCGAGCTAATCCCTGCAGCTAATCCAAACCAATATGCCTAGCCCTGCCCATGCTGGCATCAAAATGACCCTCAGCACTCTGCTGTTGTTCCCTATCAACACCCATATTTCACTATATATGGCCACAGCAAAGCAGTTAGTGTAAGCTCTGCACTGTTGCCCAAAGGCAGATAGGTTCGTACACCTTTGAAAGGCGGAAGGCCTCTGCGAAGCTGCTGACAGTGACCACTGACGCATTTATTTCATTGCCCCTGCAGTGTCGGCTCTCTTTGAAATGACTTCTCACACCACACAGTCCTCGCAAACGTTGCTATAGTGCAACACCTTACCCACAATTAGAAACAGGGAAATAAAAGCAGCCCAATCACATGTCACAAGATTTGCATTACGCTTTGTTTTTTAACAATGTGCAGAGACCCAGCATATCCCCGCTGCGCACGTTCCATGCTCACATATAGCTGCAGTGTTGCAGCATTCCCATTAGTGGCACCATTAACATTGGCCCAGCAGCAAATGGCTGGCACGAAGCTTTTGGTGTGGGTGTTACGCACATTAGTTAAAACAAACCCCACCAGCTGCCCTAGGAATGTATTTGAGAAGCATTAGTGTCAAGTGCACTGGCCAACGACACAGGCACACATATGAGCCGCAGGAGCAGCTATTTGGCTGCTTTTTGCATCCAGGTGAGGAACCTCATACATGCCCACCTCCTCAGACATCAAATTCCTGTGTGCTGCACAAAACGGGCATTCACTCAATTAAAGCAACTCTAATCTGCACAAAGCATCAACAGGCAAGTGTCAATGAGTACTTCAAATTCGTGCCACACATGACATGTGACATTTCACAAGACAAGCTTTTCTTATTACGCAATTTCAGGGGGCACGAAACATGCACGTAAATCAGGCACATGGAAAAAAACTTGCAAATCCTCATTGAAAATTGACTCACTGAAACTATCTCCACGAAAACGTTGAGCCTACGCAGAGCTCCAATCGAAAAAATATTTAAACTACACATTTCTCCTCTTTGTGTCACATTGTCACGTCAAACCAGCGCAAAAGTGGGAGGAACATTGATCCCAGCAACCAGCTAATGAGCAATGTCAAATAATGTATCAGCCTGCGGCAGCTGTGATCCAACTTGAGCTCCTGTCTGTGCTCAGCGAATGCCCTGTCACCATGTCCAGATACTTGACAGCCAATTACAGGAAAGTAACGCTTATTTCAGTTAACTACAGACTGCATACAGTCAGGCCACAAATATATGGACAAAGTGGAAATGAACCTCAGCAAGAGTTTGGACAGTGGCTACCAACATTAATTGATTCAGTTCCCAGACTTGCGTCATTTTTTAACCTACGGGTCACATTATGTGGGGTACCTTTTATGTGCCCACAGCTAAATGTCACTATGCCAAAACTCTGAAGAAATAGTCATGAATTATATGCATTTTTCTGTGGCATCCAGAGACCCCCTTGAAATCCATGCACTTACTACCTCCTTTAAAACTAAAATTTCTTACCCAACGGATGTCACAAACAACCTTTTCTCTTGAACGCAACATAACAAGCCAATCTGGAGTGCGCCTTCACTTTGAAACGATGTGCAACAATATTCAGGACCCAGTCAATCGGCAAGTCAGAACTGCAGCATCCTGCATGTCATATGGCCAAGTGCTGAACCTCCTCTATCACCTCAACCAAGGGGGAGGCTGGGCTCTTGTGTGTGGCATTTGTGGTCATCTATGATTATAAAGAAACAATGGCTTCTAGTAAAGAAACAAAAAATTTCAATGACCTTTCACCTTTTCCATGAGGAGCTTCAACTGAGTAAAAAAAAGGGGAGGGGGTTTGTGGGGGGGGGGGGGGGGGGCTTTTCGTGTAAGTAACACAAAAATAGCAAAGCAGCAATGCATAATGGTGTTAAGAGATCTTATTTCAGGATGTGCTGACTGGGCACTTATCTTTTTATGATGCAAGTTTTTGCAGCCTGATTTGATTAATATGTGATCAACATCAAAATTTACATTAGAAGCAACCATGACATTTTCTGGAACTGTGCAAAAGCAGAGTTATTCCATGCTCTCTTTCAAGAACCAGAGTAATACAGTAATGCTGACCATAGCAGATGTCGGCCAGCTGAACGATGTGCAAATGGCAGTGAGCTGGCAACAGTGATTAATTTCAGCTTTGGCCCAGAGCACCAGCGGCCTCATGCAACGCAGCCATCTGGGAATGAACACATAACCTGTATGGCTATTGATCACTGAAAAATTTCATCTCAAACGCTGCACCAGCATGACATTAGAAGTGTGGCACAATCTCAGAGCCGAAGACAAACCGTTCCTAGAGTGCTGTCACAACTTGAATGCACAAAGGCATTTGTGATAGCTGGCACATATTTTTAAAAGCAGCTGAATGCAACTGATTTCACCCTGCTGGAAATGGTAAAAGAATAATTTATATTCGATAGGTGGTAAAAGGAACTAAGTGTGCATGGCTTGTTTCAATAAATAACCACAACTGACAAATGCAGCACACGAATGCTCCACAGTGTCAGCCAGCCAGCACAGTTCAGTTCACTTGTTCCCTTCACCAGCCACTTGAAAGAAACTTAATCTTAATTGTTTAATACATTAGCAGCAGCTAGAGCAGCTTAGATGAAGTCGCATGAACCTCCTTACACAAGAATACCATCCAGACCAGAAATGTCATATATCCAAAATTCAAGGAGCACTTATTTATATGTAGAAGAAAAGCATGGTGAAAGTTGCATATTATATTGTGTATGCAGACATTTGGCAGTACTTGTCACTTAGAGACATGGATGGGCTTGTGTAAAAACTCAACATTTTTTAAATGTTTTTCCAGGATATTGCCTTTTTGAAGAATGCAACTCCTTGTCTCACAAGCATTCACTGAGGCTCCAAGTAAGTAAGAGCTCCCATGAACTGCATCAGTACTAACAGCCCCACACTGCCATGCTATGTGCACAACCAGAGATATATGTGTTAAAACATCGCAGTTAACAGCATGCCCATTATTACTTCAGTTAGGATGCAACAAATACTTCAGAGTTTTCTGTCTCATAATCAGTTCTCCCCAGTACCATATAATTGAACACTCTGAAATATGCTACACGGCCATATCATGCAATGCTGTAAACACTTAAGCTGTGACACACTAAGTGGCTTGTTGAAACTGTCTTTTTTCAAATGTTTAGTTCCAACGCCCCTGCGCTTTATACACACACATACACACGCATGCACTCACACTTCAAAGTCATGATACAGCACTTTCCAGTACTCTTCTTCAGCTAGATCAGAAAGCGATTTTTCATAAGATGGTGCTCCTGATGAATGTTCATGCTGGCAAGGTGTCATAAAAAATTTTGTTAGTTTGTGAACTTTCAGAAAATGGTTAACTTGTCTACTTAAGGTACCTAACTTCCAGAAGCTTGCTAGCACAAAATGAAAAAAAAAAAAAGACACCATGCTGTTCACTCACCAATTACAAATCTTCAGTAAAACCGTGTTGTGGCACCCCAAAAGCGCTGACTTCCTCATGAGCTGCCTCTCAATATTTATGAGACCAAGGATCTCAAAAGGCCACCAAGCATGACGCAGGGAGTTTGTGCGTGTAAATGTAATAACTGCCCTTTTTTTTGTACACAACGGTAACAGCATAATGTGCGACTATGTGTTGAGTTGCTAAAAATTTAGGGCAATATTTTCCCTTTGCACGAACGCTTCAGCTTCCCATCCTGAGTCAATAGTTAGAACTTGATAACACAGCCTTGCAGTTTCTAGAATTCAAAATGTAGCTGCTGTCAGGTAGCTAGTTCAAGCGTCAACTGTAACAAGCCATTTTTTTCCACACAAACAAAAATTATAGAACCAAACCAGATACAATGTACAGATACTTTACATACTATTCCTTAAATAGATTTCTTGATAAATAGGTGCAAGAACAAAACTAAAATATTGTCGGCAGTTTTACTCGTATTGAGGCACAAGTCGTAATAGAATGTAGTAGTAACATTGATATGTTAAGCTCAAGGTGTAGCAAACATATTGCAAGAAAAACAAAATGGACATAACAAAGATGATCACTCTATTCAACATGCAAGCTCTTACCACAAACTGAACGCTCTAGAAACAGCACTAAAACCGTGCCATTCACAAGAAGCCCCTTGCTGAAATTTGCTAATACAAAACCTAACAAATTTGCAAACTTGTCAACTAACCACTGATGCTTCAGGGCTTGAGAGGGGGCAAACTACATAATGCACAGAATTTGCACCTTATTATAATACCTCTAGTTTTCTTCCCAAAATTGTGCCAATTGGAGGCAAACACATCTTCATGGGCACTGCAGTACCACTTCAGGCACTCCATTATATGTACATCACAACTACAGATGCAAATACTTTAATGTGCTGATCCTTCTCTTGCCTGCAGCTTTAGTAGCACAAATATAGTGACATGTCAGGTCAAAACTCAACAGTGCAGCTAAAATAGCACACCTACACTCTCAGCAAGCAGTGAAAGAATTGACAAAAAATGCTACTGTACAGTACCAATTCCCGCATTTGTAAAACCACCCAGAGCCAACAAATAAGAGCACTTTGCACTTATTGTCAAACTCTGCTTCTGTGCAAATGCACACATTACCACTGCAGCTTAGTAGAATATCATTTTCAATAGGCCAAATCCTACAAGACTTACTCCACAAGGAACATGTAGTGAGCCATATGATCTGCACTGACCACAAATGCGTTCGAACCTCTTACGGTGGCACGTAAGGTGGTGCAGGCCTCAACACATTGTATACAGTGTGCTGTGTGGTGCACCATGGTGCTCTGACTCGTGTAGTGTGTATACAAGTGGAAAAGTTGCATACAAAGACACAGCAAAAGCAATGAATGGCTATGTTTACCACAGACTCGCTATATAGAAACATGCACATCATAGCTGTGTAAACAACAATGACAACAGTATGCCTTTTAGTTTTGTTCTGAACTACAAAAGTCTCTTAACTGAGGCATGATCACTTCCTGAAACTCTAGGCAATGCATGCAGGTGTGCCAATGGCGAGTGTTTTTCCTTTCAGTAAACAGCTTCTTTGGCATTTGGCTACTACCCATTCAACCATTTTCGTTGTACAAATACAGTCGTATCAGTATTTTCATGCAAAAGGAAACATTTCAATAAAAGAATAACATACAGAAGGAAGGGCATCTTTTTACACAGAACAAGGACAAGTTGTTACCCCTCAATGTCCACTGACAAACCTTTCAGTAATGTTTTGTTAAAATGCCACGCTAAAACAAAAAGCCCTTGGAAGCAACAGCAGAGTCCCTAAGCAAACAAGAGTCCCTCTTCTTTTGAAGATCAACAAGTGCTCCACTCAGCAGATCCTCTTATTGCTTAGTCCCGTTATAAATATCCACTTCCAGAGTGACCCGAGCTTCAACACGATACAGCTACAAAGTATTTTAGGTCAGAAAAGGCCAAAAATGTGCCACATCTGTTACAGGCACTAGCAACAAGTCCACTGAAAGAACTAGCAGTGCTTTACAATTCAGTAAGCTCAGTCTCTCACCTGGTTAATTATTAGCAAAACTTCACAACCGATAGTGATGCTGCAGTTTACAACATGTTCGTGCTTGAGCCTGCCAGAAATCTGGAGATACATGCCGTGATCACCATATTTCTCCAAGGTTATTCTGCCGCCTGTCTCAAGTTATAAGCAAGCCTGTGCAACACGGTTGTAATGCATGTGGAAAATAACTTGCACATTTGTCTACATGACCAAGCTGCCTTACAAAATATGCACTTTTGGGTAAGAAAACTGTTCTCTGGGTGGCCTATATGCCTAGTGTTAGAAAAATTTGCCAACCCAAATAACCACGGCAATACAAAAGTGATGTCAGCAACTGCTCCATCAATTACATTTAGAAAGATCCCCAACTCCAAGGCTTCCAAGCTTAGTTATGCTGCTCACTAGGATTACATGCATCAAAATGACAGTTTTGAGCTTGCTGGTAGGCATGCTAGAATGACTAGAGCCCAGGTCATACACTCAGAGAAAGCTGCACTGTTATACGGCTTAAAAGAACCATTTTTTCACTCAACGGTCACGACTGGAACAATAAATTCTGTGTAATGTTCTGATGTGGTCAAACTCATAACTGTTTAGACATGAATAGAATGTAACATGGTGAAATGCACTAAACTTTTTATGGACAGAAGTGAAAAGAAGACAACACAGACTGCAAAAAGCACGTTTCACTATAATGAACAACCAACAAGGTCCAATTCTCGAACTTTTAGAATGTAACAGGTTCTGCCACACAGATAGCAGTAGGCACAACCATTCCCTACCTGCCAACAAGTGCAATTAAAGCAAATTTCTTTTGCATAAGTTATTTACTCTTGTCAGCTCATCTCTACAATTATTACCGTTTTCTGAATTAGCTAAAACAAAACTAAAGCACACATAGAACAGAAAGCCACTAAATTCATTTAGCCCTTTCTACCCGTTGTATAATGCTGCACAACTCGCACGTGGATGCAAGACAGGTTGCAAACTTTGCAGAATGCCATTATAGCTGCTCAATGTAAAGTTAAAACAGAAATAGCTTCAATGACTCAAAAAAACTTGGATGATTATTATTGCAATGCCATTTTTCCAGTAGAGTCAACTAGACTCTAGAAAAATTTTTGAACGATCTCAGTATTCAACTACGTTCTTTATGTTTTAATGGCGTACACAGCCCAAAAAGCTAACATTTAAGCTGCTTACACGAGCTGAATAAATATTGGAGGAGCAGCTAATGTCACGAACACATGCCTTTGAGACAAGTATCATTGCGTGGACTGATATGCACATGGGTTACAATTACTTTACATAGCCAGTGATTGTGCTCACTTAAAAAAAAATCATCCAGAAATCAAAAGTCAGTGCTATAATAGATATACTGTAAACTCCCTTTGAGAAGACCTCGGTTAAACTGAATTCTCTGATCAGCTGAACAGCTGAATAACCTGAACTGAAGAGTAGCTAGCTGGGAAAATTGGTGAAATGTATACATTATAGCAAGCTAGATAAAAAGATGCTAACAGAAACAGAAAAGACACAGGTTAAGAATAACTGTACTTGTCCTGTGTCTGATCAGTATGGCATAAAGTTCAGAAACAATGTAAAAAAATAAAAGGACTTTGTTACTGTGAACCATTCATCTAATGCACAGTGGTTGACATGAACCAATGCAGTGCCGCAACACAGCATAATTTAAAAGGGTTTGCAAGTGCAAATGTTCTTCCGGCTTGGCAAAAAAAATTACTGCAGGTGGCCTAGCATGTGAGATGTTAATGGTTCGCTGCTTTCAATTTCTTAAAGATAGCAACAGCTGTTCAGGATCATGAGGCTATGAGCAGCCTTCTGTAAACAGTAGATCCACATCCCCTGATGCAACAAGGGAGCAAGTGCAGCAGATAAGGCTAAAACTCGCAACTGACTGGTCGATCGCAAGCACTGTGTGGGATTTTTGAACATGCTTTTCTTTCAAAGTGCTCAATAAATGCTCACAGCAAACTGTTTTCCACTTATGCTTTCTTTTCCTGATTTGCTAACAATTTCTACAGACTAACACGTGGTCATATTTTGGAACTTTGTAAAGCTTAACTCTTTACAAGCTGGACAGATTTTACAACATGACGTCATGTTTATCTTGATGAGAGACTACTTTAATATATCGGGAGGGCACAAGCCATACAACTATGAAGTTCCCAATTCTTTATGATAAAACACTCTAGAAACAGCACAGCCACTTTTTCATTCCTACCCTGCTTTCATTACTTTACTTTCCAAGTGAAGTACGCTAACACTGAAAAATATCTTATAGTTAACCACCCTCTAAAATTTTGCCCTAGACACCTTCATAATATTTAGTCCGTCTTTTGTAAATGCATGCGATCATCCTTCCGAACTGACTGTACTTAAAAACTGCAAAACATAAATATGAGTTAAATGCTTCGGAACAGTCCAGCTTAATTTCCACTGTATCTGCATTTCTCAAAACCCACCAAGAGGTCATGTGGAGGTTTCTCGAGTTCAGAGTTCATGAAAGAATTTTGTTCTTTGACACTCTGGAGCTAGAAATTACACCTGCTTGTGCCTATATCACACACTTCATGCCCTTTTACATGTACAAGGCACTCCTTTCTCTCCCCTTTTTACTTCCTCCCTTACGTCACTCACGATGCTGTTCAGGTGTCCACCAAGAGAGAAGTTTAATGTGCCTTTCCTTTCCTCATAACCTCCTCCTCCTCTCTTTTGCATGACTTGAGTGTGTGCGTCACAGGCTACGTTCAGTTTTGGCAGTACTGCTCAATAAGCAGTCTTTCATTCAAACATGATTGAGGTAATCTTGCTACCTTTCAAAGCACCAGAGCTTGCAGATCTCACCTTCATTTGAGAGGGAAAATAGTGCATCTACTGCTTGCGGCAGGCCAGCAAACTACCCTGAACATCACGGTAGACCTATAGTGCTACGCACGTTTCTTGCTTTGCAACCACTCTGTAAACACTAGAATCATTGCTACTTGCAATGGGCCTGTAGCACCCCTCGCGCCGCACTCGGCTTGCAGGCCATGGCACGCAGCGCCGGACAAGAAAGAGGAAGTTGGGCTAGGCCGCTGCAGCGCGAGCAGCGCAAATAAACAGTTCAAACCTCAACGTTGTCGGAGCTGGTTCTTCCTCGCCTTAGCTCCGACAGGCCTATATAGCAGACGCCAGCTTGTTAATAAACGTCGATTCTAGCTTTCCAAGAAAAGAATAGAAAATTTTGCTTGCATATTCTAAAAAGCTAAGGAACTAAACATGTAACAGTATAAAAGCTTTTATTCAGCCAGATGTCAATTTATTGCCTTATGTCCTTTCTGAAAACTGAGTCTCCTAAGTCTAATGGCTGTGCATTCAGCAAATTAAGGAAGCAAAGAATAAGTTTTATACAGCAAGGGAATAAAATACGGTATTAGTTTCTTGTTCCATTAAGGGTGTACTGCTTTCTGCTGTTAGCAATTGCCTTGGGTGCATATCCACTGGCTTAAATGCACACAAATGAAACATACATGAACAGAATCTTTGAGAAAAAAAAAAATGCTCCTGCAAGTCACACAGGTGCTCTCAGTTCATTTCACTGATCCTCCCAATGTCAATCTTACTCAGTAAAACAACATATTTACACCAGAAATAAAGAGGGATGCATCACAGTAAAAAAATACAATCCAGTAAATCTGTGCCTTTTAATCAGTTAAGAAATGAGTTGATAACTAAACAAGAGAAAATTAGTAATATATCAGAACAGCATGAATTTGCAAATGTGACACCTTGCATCGGAAACCACATTCCAAGATCCATGCAGCCTCAAAGAAAGGATACAAGTAATTTTACCGATACTATAATTTCATTTAGTTTGACTAATTTATTTGTTATACACTCAAATGTCATGTGCTGATGACGAAAAGAGACTGGAAGACAACAGATTCACAGGTCTTTTCATTTATGTGATGCCACCATTGCTTCTCAAATGATATGTGCTAGCTAGACAGGTTTACTTTGCTCTAAAGGCTGAAGAAAAAGTATAATAGTAGCCTAATCTGCTGTCACTATATTTTTTTCTTCTTTATTCAGCCAATGTTGCACTTGCACAAGCCTTTCTGCAAGTTTTCACAGTATACAGGATGTGCAGCTATAGCACGCTTAATACTAATTTCTTCATATGGCACTGAGCCGTGTATGCAACAAAATTTATGTTGACAACTCACAAAAACAGCCTCGGACAGGTATTTATTTTTATGGATGACCAACTGTGCAGTGTTAACAGCACTAAGACAGCAGATGAACAGAAACAGACAAACCACGGCACTGGTGTCATGTTTGTTTCTGTACAGCCGTTGTGTTAGCATTGTTTTAAACTATGCAATTCAACCAACTAGCCCAAACTGCAACCCGGACTGACTGGTAAACAAGTTTCATTACTAACCAATGAATTAATATTTTAATGTCAAGATAAGTGACAGCTACATGGTTGCAGAAATATGGTTAGAGAAAGGATAGTTTTGGAAGTTTTCGCATGAAGGAAAAAAGTATGCCAAGCAACATATTTGGATGTGATGCAACTGTATCGAATATTGCTGACTACATGAATACAATGTATTTATCTACATGCCCTCAGGTTAAATTAGGAGTGAAATTGTGCTAACAACAGAATTTCAGTCTTTTTAATCACTTTCCTTAATAAATCTAAGACAAAGCTTTTTCGAGAACTCACAACACCCATACGGAATGCAACAATGGGAAAAAGACTAGATGAACAAAAAATTTTGCTACTTTAAGCATGGCTATATCGGCTATGAGCCTCTGATTATCAAATTACTAAAAGTTTATGGTTAATTTACAACAGTTATTGGTATCAATTCCTTTTAACACTTCCCTGTGTTTATTCTGGATACCTACATACTAAAAAGATTTTTTGCGCCAAAAACAACTCGCACAGTAAAGACGACGACACGGGGTCTTTCCTGTGTGTGTTGTTTTTGGCGCAAAAAATCCCATGTTGTCGTCTTTCCTGTGTGAGTTGTTTTTGGCGCAAAAAATCTTTTTAGTATGTATGATCACCAACTAGCCCAGCAGTTAACTCTTCTAAAGTATATTCCGGATACCCCTCAGCACAGAATACACTCTGCACCAAAAAAAAAAAAAAGCTATCAAGTTTATAGCAGCCTCGTTTTCATGTCTAGGAAAAAGAAAAGTGCAGTATGCAAAACAGCTATACCACTAAGTTCTGAATTAGCAGTTATTAGATGGAAGTTAGATTGATGGGATTTCTCAGCTACATAACATGTACAAATTATTGATCAGATGATGTTAAAAAAAACTGGAGAAGGCAAATGACAGTTTGACTACAGGTATACGGAAATCTTATGTATTCATTAAAACCAAAAGCAAGTTAATCGTTAAAGCATCCGGGTAAAGCAAAAGCCAAATTCGTTGATTGAAGTTACGAATGTTAAAAATGATAGGAAAGAAGCAAGAAAAAAAATGCTAAAAGCTTCTCATATGAGCATGAACTCAGTTCCACTTAGCTCTGATGCAGAGAGAGAGAGAACAGTGACTACAATTTTCTGCAACATAAAGCATTACACATGCTTCTCTGAGCTGGCTCACTGTTCTTGTACCACTGAACATATGAAAGAAAACAAAAACACAAGTGCCAGAGTATGGCTTCATGAATGTATCCCTATACATATTTAAGCATTACTAAAGGAGAATACAGCTGCCTGTTCTTTAACCAGCTCTTTACAAATAAAGTCTCTGCCTTGCAGTAGCTTTGCATAGTCAGGCATGGAACTTTCACCTTCTCATGAGCACAGCAGATACCTAACATATTAAACCTTTCAAAAACCATGTACGCAGTCCAAGGACTTCCTTAAAGTCACATCTGTAAGGCCAGCCAAATTGTGATAAAAAAGTGGTGACAGAATAGACACTCATCACAGCTTCAGTAACAGACATACATTCATGTCAATGCCATCTGCAGCCAAGTAAATTAATTTCAAGCAAGCTTTCCTGCTCTGTTGAAAAAAAAATCTCCAAATGCATTCTGCAATTATTTTAGAATTAAGCGAGGAAATGATTTCACTTCAAAAGAACTCATACAACTCAGCTGTGTGTGAATTAGTAACAGCCACGCAGTAAAGGGAGGAAAGAATGTACAAGAGAACAAAACATAAATGTATGTGCAGAGTAAGCACTACAAAATTACATCTAAAAAAAGAAAGGTAGGGCAATACCATTCATGCTACCAATGCATCAACCGGAAGACTTGCGAATGGAATGCGGCAACAGTGGAGTGCAAGTCTCCCTGTAGAGACATAAGCATCATGCTACATGTGTGGCACAGATGTGTACTTCCAATGAGACTTTTTTTGTAGCTGCATGCTGATAAGCAGAGAAAAACCTCACAAAAGGCTTGCCACTTTGTCATATAGACATATTCCTTGACATTCACCATTTGCATGCTGAGATGCAAGGCGTTTCCATTTCACTGCGTCCCCTTCCTGTCTCTTGAAGGAATGCTGCTGTGAGATGATCAAAAGTTGGGCCAGGCCACAGCTGATAGAGTGCACCTTAGGAGAGCAACATACTCCTGCTTCTACTTCAGTGTCCCACCAGGGGAAGATGGGTAGAAACTTTAGAAGCTGCGTAAATGCTGGCCCCTGAGGGTCCACTGTAGTTCTGGTTTTTGTGTGTGTGCGTCTGTGTTTGTGTATGTGTTCCCAAGCAGTGAGCATGGGAGACCACCACGATGCAGCGACAAAATTTGCCTGCAGCTGTCAGTGCAGGTATCTGCTGCCAGGGTGTTGGCAGGTGGAACGTTGCATGAACATGAAAGGCAGCGAAAGCAGTGGTGGGCCTGTACAACCTGCCTCACCTGCACAAAATGTTCATTACAATCCACGTGTCCACGAGCAGGAGTGATGCTCTGGCCCCATTTCAACCCCACTGTTTCTGGCTGCATCTTCCTCTTTTAAAGAGTCCCGGAAACAGCTGCACAGTTGTCTTCCCTCGAAGCTGCCAACCTGCAACAAGGGTGGCTCAGCATCCCAGGATGGGCCACTGCTGCACCAGTGGAGCAGCTTGCATGTCGTGGTGGTCCTTTAGTTGTCACGCCACCAGGCCCATGCGGGTTACCTTGGCGGACAGGAATGTGTGCAGCGTGAACACAAATGGCTTTGGGCACTGCATCAAGTCCAACTCCTGCGGAAGAAGGCCATGAGCATCAGCAAAGGCTAGCCAATGCCACATCAGTCACACTCGCTGAATGAGCCTGCAGAAATGTTACTTGTGAAATTACATTTACCAGTTAAAGGTTTCTTTTTATAATTTCTATAAATCTAGAGAGGTGCACACCTCACCACATCTGAACACTTCTGAATAAGCTTTGCAACAACAAGCACAAGAACATGTTGGATACCTTATCACCATCTTCTCCACCGAAGTCGAGCCAAGCCAGACGCATGCCATCATCGCCAGAATTTCGCAGCCTCTCAAATGGAAACTGCCAGAGGGTTAACTGCCTGCGGTTCTCTTGCAGAAGAAAGCCATCTTCATAATGTAATGTAAGAGTGCATTCCTGGCCTTGGAACAGACATGCTGAAAAATGGATTAAAAAAGAAAAGAGTACACAAAAGCTGTCACAACATATTTTTAAACAAAGTTACACTGAGTAAAGAAAAATCAAAGTTCACTTGTTTGAACAAAAAAAAAGCAAAGTTTACATTAGCGACGACACTGAACCTGATTTTTGTACACTTAGTGTTCCAGACAAGATTAAGAAGCCACTAGCAGGCGACTTAATGCGGGACTGATACATGCACATACCTCAAGACTGCATGCTCACATTACAAGTTTCCATAGGGTGCATAAAACATGCAAAGGAAACTGTTGTTCAGTTTTTTACCTCCTGTAGATATGAAGTTGGGCTCATGCGCTCATTTTGCATGCATGCTACGAAACATCAACATTCCCCTCCCCTCCATGCTAGAAAAAAAAAAACAAAAAAAAAAACAGAACTTCCTTTGCCATAAGACAAGTTTGAATACACCTACATATTTAGTTCTGTTTTCTTTTTTTACTGGTGTAACAGAAGAATGTGGCCTGGTATATTTTTGGAGCTGGCAATGAAGGAAATAGTGGCATCCTCGAATCACTGATCCCGAAACATACCCCAGCAGAGTGAACGACAGTGGGCAACGAAAATTCTAATGGCAAAATTCCTATCAGCAATCCAGAGCATGTTTTCTGGTTCTGCGAACCAAAACTCATGTTTAAATGTGTGATTTGAATTCAGATCCTGAGTTCCAATTGTGAATCAAGGGCGACTCACTTCATGGTGGATTGCTCTATCTTTTCTCTGGAAATCTAGATTGGCCATTAAAACCAGACACCACAGCAGTTTTGCTCTTTTGCAGATTAAAAGCGATGCTCAGAATCGCCGGGCGGAACTCACCACAAAAGAATGTGTAACGCGCAAGTGATTCAACACATGACCAGCAAACGAAGTGACTGCTCTGCTAACGACAGACTGAATAACAAAGGCACAACACTTCTAAGTGACAGGCGTCAACTTCGCTGAACCACTTCTAATCAAGGGGACAACTGCTACCAAGCACTACATAGGTCTGTTTACCTGACAGTCATTGAGAATTGGTAGCTGACATGTCAAATGTTCTTTCCTTCTTGCTTTTTGGAGATTCATGGCCAGAGGAGGACTTCTAAGCTCTATTTACAGTGACAACGCTCCCACAATTAAAATAAAGAAGGTGATCAAGGACCTGGGCTCTTTTTGGACTGAGAGCAGTGCCCAGTTGCAAAACTACATTGCCAACTCACACACTCAGTAAAAACTCACTGCAGAATGCAGGCCCTCGTGGGGTAGCTTCTATGAATGTCTCATCTGATTAAAAAAGCAAGCTCTTAAGAAGACATTCAGAGCAAAGTACTTAGCCTCTGAAGAAATGTCTACTATGCTGGTTGAAGCAGAAGCTGTGTTACTATAGAAGCTTACTGCAGATGTGTTACTGCAGAAGCAGAAGCTTGTACTGCCTTGTAAGGGTTGCTTGGGCCTCGTCAAGCTGTTTGACTTCAGCTTTTAGCCCAGGTAACCCACCTGATTGTCTGGTACATAACGTTCAATGTCAATATCAAATTCACATCCATTCAAGCAAATTTACACCAAACTACACAAGTCTGAGTGGCACTGTCCTGGCCATGTTTATCTCCAGAAGACGACTCATATTTTTGCCAGCCCTACAATGAAGAGAAATCACTACACTGCCATGTGCAAACCTGAGACAGACCATATCCACCCAATTTAAGGCACTCGCAGGGTTCCGGAGACACTGGCAGGGTTCCGGAGACACTGGCTTACAGAATACTTGAATGACCCAATTATAGTGTGATTAACAAATGAAACTACTTAATTTCAGACACATGATACTGCTAAAGGAATTCTTGCAACCACAGAAAATGTAGAAATTCGGCATCACTGATAATGCAGCCACCAGCCCAGACAACAAGGCAAGCGGCCTTTGGGGCACAAATGCCTGGAAGAGCACAACTCTTTCGACACATTCAGCTCCACGGAGCACTTCTCGAAATGAAAAATGGTATCATGGAAAGAGAGGAAGCATCGATGATTTTTCCCAAGCGAAAAAACAAAAGGCAGCAATGGTAACACCAAAATTCAGTAAAGGTTGTGAGGAAGGCACGCTTGTTCAAGTGGTGCTATTAATTGCTGTCCCTGCCTAGTGGTTTGGTACTCTTGGTACAGACTTCCTGTTTTATTTTTTATTTTTTGAGTGTGCACAACTTTTTTTTAGGCAACTAATTAAACAGTTGCTTCAGTTTACCAGGATTCTTTATTGTACATCGTTCAACGCTTCCCAGAGTACTTGAAAAAGAAATAGAAAATTCCCAAAATGGGGCTGCTAGATGCTACCAGGTTGTCCCTAAAGATTTGCTATCACATTCAAGCAATTCTGCACTGTCTGGGACTTTTCCCAAATATGCATGCCTATCGTTCATAATGTTCTGAGTCATTGCCGACAACCTTGGCCGTGCTAAATTCTAATAATCAGTATTTTTTTTCAATTGCTAACCTTATATATTAACAGCAGCATGCTTGCAAGAAAAAAAGTCTGCAGGAGGTAAAATAGTGAAACATAGTCATGTTCACAAAGAGATTCAATTTTCTCGATAAAGCATATCAAAGGATATTAATACTTGTGCCAACTCCTTAACAGGATGTTTAGTGAATACCTGAAGAACACACACAACAAACGGCGCACAATCAATAGATTACCAGATATTATTATTACTAAACATCTTTCCAGAAATAGTTTCCATAGCAATAGAATGTAAAACACGCTACTCTTTTAAAAGGCGAGTGAAAGCTCTACTGTGAAAAACTGCACATTGACTCCAAATATGCCCGCACAACTATGTTTTGACAGTGTTATTCAAGGTATTGAAAGTTGGAAGGGAACCTGTAACAAAGAAACAAAGAAGGGAAACCAAAACGAGTTGGCTGACATCGCAAGTTATCATGACCCATTTTCATTTGCAGTTTTTTGTTGCTGAGTCATACCTTAATCACTTGTACTTGTACTCGAAGCCTGATCACTTGTACTTTTTTCCTCAATGTAAAATTGTTTTGTTGGTTGTTGGCTATTTCTTGCAGACAATATATTTTGCTCATAATGCTTCTGTGTTTGTTTTGTTTTTCTTCTTTTTTTTTCCGTGATTGTGCCCTGTTTGGCTGTCCCTAGTTCTGATGTCAGATGGTTATCATTTATCTTGTTTCAAGATCTCGAATTGCGCTGTTCTTTGCCACACTGTGCGTGCGAAAGTCACGAGGCCATGTCAGGCGCCATATGGACGCCTTGTGCCTCAGGAACCTCAGCAGATGTAATCCCAAATATTGTAGCTTTTTTTTTCCTAAATGTACTCCAATTCTGCTGAAATAAGACCTTCGAAACCAAACACCCAAACCAAGGCTGTGACAAGCAACGAGATGAGATGCGAAGTCAAAACACATATGCTATGGAGAGAACAGTAAAACTCAAGTAAAACAAAACACCGGCTGAATTAAACCAACACAACCCTAACACTTATATCAACCTCTGTTGGCCACACTGCACATTCTGGGAGTACCAGCTGACCAGTAATGAATGATGGGCACACTGACAATGGTGGTGTTGCACAAAGTGGTAGCTCACCAAAACGCACTTCCTTGGCAGCAGCCACTGCAAGGTGGGCACCATGCACCAGGTGGCGTGCCCACACTGCCAGATCTCGGTGGGTCTCAACACGCATCAGCCGGGACTGGACACCTTGGCGTGTGCCCAGACGCAGCGTCAGTGTGGTCGCCTCACCTCCTGCAGACGGTCCCACCGAGGCCCTGCCAGAACTCGTTGTCACCAGCCTGCGGAAGCCTGCCACTTCAACCTGCCACCCGTGGCAAGCTTCTCAACTATTGTAGAATGATCAATGCTTTTCATTTGTGCTTGTCACTGACTGCAGGTACATTTCAGACGTCACCAAAATGTACCAATAATATGGTCATACCTCACTGTGCTATGGATTACACTTGCTAAATACCCCATGCTACTTATCACTTCAAGCTTACTGTACACTGTAGCAGCTAGTTCAGAGCTCTCTCCACGAAGCAAGCCCTACCAGCCTGCAGCCTAGAAGGCAGCCATGAATTCTAATTTTGCAGCACACAGACATTCTACTTTCCTCCTGCACATCTTCTGTACACAGCCTTAGCCAAATCCCTTCTTAGTGAACATTTCCATTTACACAGTACCATGACTTAGTGCACTGTCCATATTCAAGGGGATGTTACTGACTCCTTATGCAACGCACCTCAAAAACACTTCACTTCAGACAACACTGCCATGAAAACGAACCCAACTCGGCACAAGCCAACTAGCATAACAGAGTGCTACAGCACCTTCCAGCCCATAGTTCAGGACTCTGACAACAAAGTGTCGCTTGTAGCATTCTGTTATAAACATCAGATGCTGAATAACATCTGTGTTGTACACTGCAAGTCACATGGCCCATGGCATGCCAATGACTGCACAATGCACAAAATGAGATGGCACTCTAGCTGTTGGCAAACAGATCACCCAAAGGATGACCCTGCGTGGCTAAGGCCTGACAATGGCGGTGCTGGAAGTTAGAACCGGAGAGAAGTAATAAATCGTCTTTTATAGCTGAATGGAGAACATGTATGCTGCAAGCACACTAACACTACATGGTGGCAAGCACAAGTGAACCCCAAAAGCAGCACCAACAGATGGTCCATGCTTTGGGCTGAAATGTCAAAATCCAGCTTCCAGTGCAAGCCTTGGTAGAAATTCAGCATCACAAGCCCAAGTGATTGTCCACAATGGAAGTGTTGTTTGGAACTTCAAAGCTGCTGCTCGGAAAACTTCACAGCTTGCTGAGCAGCAGATGCATGCATTGGTTTGCTTCGTGGGGGATAAAGCGGATGATATTCTGCTCACAATGAAATTAGAGGATGCTCAGAAGAGGTCTTATGATGATGCACTGTAAGTGCAAGATCTATCCCATAGTTCACTGAAACACCATCTACGAGCGAGCTACATTCTTTGTGAGAGAGCAGAGAGAAGGGAAAGCAATAGAGCTTTATGGTGCCACATGACGAAGCGGTCTGCGACAAGATTGTGGCAGACATCAGAGGTAACAAGCTGTCTAAAAGTATGCAGCTGGGCGTAGTGTCGTTTTGTTGCCAACGATTACAACTTTCGACACAGCCAGCGTTTCAGCAATAAAGGAATCTTTTGGCCAGGAACTTCTGAGTAATAGGAACATGCGCTGTAAGCTAGAAATCTTCTATCGCATCTACTTCAGCAAAACCGAGATTCATAAAACTCAATGTTCAGCTGCCACTTTTTGTATCTGCACGTTGTGATCATGCTTTTCAAGGTGCGTGAATCATCCTTAAAACCTTTATCAGAACTCTTTCTTTCCGCAAGTCATATCTGTTTGGAGCCAACTCCAGAAAAATGTCGTTGACTGCACATCTGTGGAAGCGTTTCGTGCTTTTATTCATGCTCTTATTCATAGAATCACTTAATCTTAACTTTGTATCATTAATGTACATGTGGTGTGCCTGATTTTGCTGTATTTTATGGCTGTTCCGTGTGTTCTTTGAATGTCTCATCACCTGACTATAGCAGTTATAATGCTTGATTTCATTGTACCCCCCCCCCCCCCCCCCCCCGCAATAATGCCTTCTGCAGGTATCAGTGAATAAATAAATAAACAAGGAAAAAGTTTACAGCCATAGTGTGCTGGCCAAAGTTGTGAAAGAACAGGCCATTGCTTTATATGGCTATGATAAGGAAAAGACGAACAGAGTTGCCAAAACTGGCAAGACAGCTGGGTCTTCTGCCAAAAAGAAAGTAGCCACCATTCAAGTGAGGGCCCCTGCTTCCTGCAACCACACAGAACACACGAAAGGACAGTGTCTGGCAAAAAAGCCACCTGCAACATGTAGCACAAGAAGGGGCACTATGCCAGAGTCTGCAAAGGACAAAATGCAGTTTACAAGTCTGTCACCATGAGCAATGCATTTCTTGGGGTAATTTTGTTCAACACCAGAGACCATGGTTACAATGGATATCCATATCTTGCCTGTCAAGGTTAATGTCAACTAAGGAGCAGATGTCACTGTCGTACTGAGCAGTTCTTCAGAGGAGTTCATCTTGAACAGCCCAAAGGATGCTTGTGGGAATGAACCAGCAAGACCAAGGTTTTTGGTGCAATGGAAGCAGAGATGTCAGGCTGTAACAGGACTAGCTGGCATCAACATTGTGGATGGTCCTGAAGTCCCTCTTTTGTCAAAAGAAGACAGCAAGAGATTCAGCATTGTGAACAGTCTTGCTCAAGTCAACATCCACAAGAGCTAAGCAGTCCACCAAAAAAGCGAGTTCCTAACACTTTTCACTGACCTGAGTCAGGCCACTGGTCACTCGTCTGGGTAACGTAAAGCTCCCATACAATGTCAAGCTCAATGATACTGTCCCTTGTACACTAAGCAGTCCTTGTAGAGTAGCCATACCACTGATGCGAAAGCCGAAAGTAAAAAAATGGTGGTCGATTTGCGCAGTTAGGCAATGAGAATTAGGTGTGCTATCAGTTCGGTTTTCACTTCGGTTCTGGTGTTCAGATCCAGTGTTCACAGATGGCAGTTGTTTGGATCGCGATAATGGACTAATGTCCATATATGCGGAATTGGTCAGTCTCTATATTCACAGATCCCTGGGAGTCTTCCCACCATTCCTGGCACAGTAGTGCAGTGGTCAAGCGATGCACCACTGCCCTTCTATGGCAGGTGCTGCCATCGGTGAGACTTGGGTTGGGTTGCGATCCAAATTGCTCTTCGCGAGCAGCCTCTAACGATTAATGGAGCTGCAGCCAGACATGGTGGGCAGGCTGCTCATGCTCACCTGCCCACCACACGTGAGCAGTCTGCCACAAAACCGGCTTCAGACAAACAGACAGACAAATACACAACTTCTAAATGCAGGGAATGGCCACTATTAGGTGCTAGTGCACTAAAACTGCTTAGAGTCATTTATTTCATTGGTGAGGCAACAGAATGGTGTTCTATCATAGTCATCATATGAAAGCCTAACAGAGACATCCACATACACACCGACTTCATAAAGGTAAACAAGCTGGTGGAGAGAGAAGGTCACCCTGTTTGGTCAGTGGAAATGTTCTTAAATCAACTAGAGCCCATCACTTTTTGAAACCTGATACCAAATCAAGCTTCCGGCAGTGCAGCCTTGCTGAAGAGTAGTGGAACCTGACAACCTTCATGATAACATTCAATAGATTCAGACTCCAATGGATTCCACTCGGCACTGGTTCTGCACCTGAATTCTTCCAAAAGAAGATATCGCAGTTCCTGGGCATAATAGTAGGCCTAAAGCAACAGAGAGAGAGAGAGATTTTGCTGTCCAGGTTCTGGTCGCCGTTTGAAGTCAGTGGGTTGAGGCTGCAGCTTGGAACAGTGTGGTGTTTTTCCAACACATGGGCAGTCAGAAGTGACCCCAGTGTTGGGTGTGGCATAGCAGGAGTGGACACCCAGCTCTCACAGGAATAGGGCATGTAGGAGGGAAGGAGTATGCGTTGGAGGTAGTGCATGACTGAGCGGCACATGGACAGGCCCAGAATGAGAGGATATTTTGATTTACAGCATAACGCAAGCAGATCACAATGCCTGCCTGAGAAAGTTGTCCAAGCACTGCAGAATAGAGGTGTCATGTTGAATGAAAGTAAATGTGAGTTCAACATACAACAGGTATTGTCCTTGAAGCACATTATGGATCACTGAAGAATCTGCCCTGACTTGGCCAAGATTTTTGGGAACAGTAAACTACTATTTAAACCAGCAGCAATTTTTGGAGTCCTAATCCCCGCGTGTCATGACCAACCTGTCAACCTTCTCTACTATACCTGAGACAGAAAGGAAGTTTGTAGAAAAAAAAGTGGGGAGCTAGTGAGGAAGTAATGTAAACATACACATGCACCCACGCATGTGGGTGCATGTGTATGTGTATGTTTTTGGCATGAAGTGAGGAAAGAGTCGTGGCAACGTGAGAGAGCCGTAAGTGAGCTTTACTGCATGAGGCGGATTAAAGTTGTTTAACGGCAGAATGAATCACTGACCAGTTAACGCAGCAATTCAAAAGATGGCCGCTTGGGGCAACGAGGCAATCTGCTGTTACGTTTCGCCTACGACGCGCGGTATAGCCGGCGCGGATGCAACGGACGCCGCGGCTTCATTCAAAGTGGCGGTCATTTTGGGCCCGTTCAGTGCTGCCGTAACGCCTCTTGCCAAGCGCGTCCAGGCAGGTTTCAATGCCACGTGTCGTCGTGTGTGCGTGTGTGTGTGTGCATGTTGGTGCCCACGCTTGTCAAAGCGCGGCAGCCGGGGAGAGGAGCTCCCCAACTGGGAGGCGAGGAGGTCTGACCGGCGCCGGCCCGGCGGACGCGCACGTCACGTCTGAACATGTCTGAGCGTCGCCGTATCGGGCGCCTCATCCCAAGCCGTTCCTTCTTGCCCTCGACTCGGAGGGTATAAAAAGCCGCTGCCCCGGACGCCGAAGGGACTTCGATCTCTTCCTTCGAGTAACGTGGTCGCCCTGACCGGCTGCTCTTTTGCGATGCCAGAATAAACAAGTTGTTCTGTTGCCAGTCGACTCATCCTTTGCCGGGACCTTCGGATGTTTCCAGCTTTGCCCCAGGCCGCCAGGCCAACGCTACCCTTGGGGCTTGCAACCCTTTTGCAACAACTGGTTGCCAGCGGTGAGATCCCGACAACGGAGGCCAGCAGCGAAGATATGCGGTCAACTGTATGCTGAGCAGCACAACGACCATCCGGGAGCAGTGCAACGAGCCCTGTGTGATGACTGGTTGCCTGCAGCGGAACGACTGCGCTGAATTCTTGGCTGCGAGGTTTGGTGAGTGCGGGACTTTCTTCTTCTGAGTTTTGCCAGGCTTTTGTTAGTGTCAGAAACAGAGCTGGTAATTGTGTTGTCGTTGCTGCCGGGTTAGTTTGCGGCAAGACAATAGTAGGCAGTAGAGAAAGCAGCATTCGGAGCAGCCATGGATTTGAAGTCGTTGCGCAAACCGAAATTGCTGGAGCTTGCAAGAGAGTTGGGTCTGGATGTCTCAGACAAACTCAGAAAACCAGAACTGCTAAGGGCTATTCTTGAGTTGGAGGCTGAGGATGACGAGCTGTCGGAATGCCTTGAGACAATTGAGGAGAGGGAGCAAAAAGAGGAGCGCGAACGTAAAGAACAAAAAGAGAAAGACGAGCGCGAACGTAAAGAACAAAAAGAAAAAGAGAAAGACGAGCGCGAACGTAAAGAACAAAAAGAGAAAGAGGAGCGCGAACGTAAAGAGCAAAAAGAGAAAGAAGAGCGCGACCGTCAACACGCTTTGGAAATGAAGCGTCTCGTCTCGAGGTAGAGATGGAACGCGCTCGTAATGGAAGTCAGGCACACGGTGCAGGAAAACGGGTATCGTTCAAAATGACTGACCTGATGCGGCCGTTTAAGCTTGGAGAGGACATTGGTTTGTTCCTGGTTAACTTTGAGCGAACGTGCAAGAAGGAGGGGTTCTCTCGGGAAACGTGGCCACAGCGCTTGCTCACTTTGTTACCCGCCGAGGCGGCCGACGTAGTCGCTCGCTTGAAGAGAGAGGAGGCAGAGGATTTCGACCAAGTGAAATCGAGTCTGCTAAAAAAGTACAGGCTGTCAGCGGAGGCGTTCCGTCGGAAGTTTCGGGAAAATGAAAAAGGCAGAAGTGAGTCATATACAGAGTTTGCCTACAGGCTTATGTCAAACATGCAGGAGTGGCTCAAAGAAGAGAAAGCGTTTGGTGACCACGAGAAAATTCTGCAGTGTTTCGGGCTAGAACAGTTTTATAGTCGGTTACCTGAGAACGTGCGGTACTGGGTCTTGGATAGGCCAGACGTTAGTACAGTGGCTAAAGCCGCCGAGCTAGCCGAGGAGTTTGTGACGCGTCGGGCTCGCGGAGCTAAGGACGGTCAAAAGGGTGAATTTGGCTCCAAGTCTGAGAGGCCGAAGTTCACACCCATGAGAGCAAGGGGGGACACACGTAGTGCGGATGCGAGTGAAAGCAGTCCGACCGAACGTAAGGAGACGGTGGCAGCCGAAGCCGAACGCAGAAAGCGGTTCGAGAGGAGGCAAGCGCGCGTGTGTTATACGTGCCAGAAGCCGGGTCACTTTTCGGCGCAGTGTCCAGAAACAAAAAGAGAAGTCGTGTGTTTGTCATTATGTAGCACTGACGAGAACATGAAGCTTCTCGAGCCTTACATGCGAGACTTCCTCGTGAACGGGAAAGAGTGCCGAGTGCTTCGTGATTCCGCAGCTACAATGGATGTAGTTCACCCCTCTTACATAGAACCCGATATGTTCACGGGCGAGTGCGCATGGATCAAGCAAGCAGTGGAAGCTCACAGCGTGTGTCTGCCCGTAGCAAAAGTGCTTATTGAAGGACCTTTCGGAGCAATTGAGACGGAGGCCGCAGTGTCATCTATGCTGCCCCCCCAGTACCCGTACCTATTTTCGAACAGGTCCGATCACCTCCTGCGCGAGAAGGGGCTTTTGTTTGGTGAGGCTAGCGTTCAGGCCTTAACCAGATCAAGAGTTCGGGAGCTCGCTGCAAAGGCGGTAGTTGCGGGGCCGACGTTGTCGAGCAATGAAAAAGGGTCGGAGGCGCAGCAAGCTGATACTCAGAGCACGTCCGAACTGAATAAAATTGAGCCTGTAGCGTTGAAGGCACCAGGTACTGGAGAGGAAATGCCCGACACGGGAAAGTTAGAAGAGCTATCTGCAGATTTGCTCATCGCGCCTACGTCCGATGGACTTAATAGGTTGCTAAAAGTCAGCCGGTCGGCTTTGATAGCCGAGCAAAAAAAAGATGGCAGCCTAGAAAACATGCGCTGCAATGTCAAGGAAGGTATCGCCAAGAAAAATGTTCGTTTTGTGGAAAGAGGTGGGGTCTTGTACCGGAAGTATCTAGACCGCAGGGGAGTCGAGTTCGATCAGCTGATCGTGCCTCAGTGCTACCGTCAGGATCTGTTGCGCTTGTCGCATGGCGGTTCGTGGTCCGGACACCTAGGAGTTAAGAAGACTAAGGACCGTCTCTTGCAAGAGTACTATTGGCCAGGGTGTTTTCGTGACGTAGAACACTTTGTGAGGACATGTGACACCTGTCAGCGGGTTGGCAAACCAGGGGACAAATCGAGGGTGCCGTTGAAGTTGGTACCTATCATTACGGAGCCTTTTAGACGGCTCGTTATTGATACAGTGGGACCTCTGCCGGTAACAGCCACGGGGTACAGACACATTTTGACTGTGATCTGCCCAGCGACAAAGTTCCCTGAAGCAGTGCCGCTTAAAGAACTCAGCTCAGTTGAGATAGTCAATGCACTACTGTCCATATTTGCGCGAGTTGGTTTTCCTGCGGAAATCCAGTCAGATCAGGGCACAGTGTTTACTAGCGCTTTGACGACAGCCTTTCTCGAAAGGTGTGGGGTAAAGTTGTTACACAGCTCTGTGTACCACCCACAGTCGAATTCCGTTGAGAAGCTCCACTCCGTCATGAAGCGCGTGTTGAGAGCATTGTGTTTTGAGCAACAAAGTGATTGGGAGCTGTGTCTGCCTGGGGTGATGTTTGCATTAAGGACCGCGCCGCATGCGGCTACGGGGTTTTCGCCAGCTGAGCTGGTGTACGGTCGCTCGCTGCGGTCTCCGCTTCGCATGCTTCGAGACTCGTGGGAAGGCAGGGGCGACGACCCAGTCGTGGTCAAGTACGTGCTTAGTCTCCTCGAACGCTTAAGAAGGGCACAGGAGTTGTCAGGTGAAGCAATGGCAAAGGCCCAGCAGAGGGCCAAGGTTTATTATGATCGGAAAGCCAGGGCCCGTCGTTTTGAGGTGGGCGATGAGGTAATGGTATTGCGCACATCGCTAAAAAACAAACTCGACGTGCAGTGGGAGGGCCCAGCACGGATTGTTCAAAAACTGTCGGATGTTAACTACGTGGTGAGTCTGCCAGGAAAGCGGAAAGCACAGCAAGTTTACCACTGTAATCTGCTCAAACCCTATAGACAACGGGAAGCAGTGGTGTGTATGATGGTAAACGTTCCCGAAGAGCTTCCGGTCGAGCTTCCGGGACTAGGCTCAGTGACGAACAGGGAAGACACTGATCAGGTCATTAGTGACTTAATCATTAAAGCACCGCTGTCGGCTGAGCAGAAAACCGAACTACACCAACTCTTACAAGAGTTTCAAGGTCAGTTTTCTGAGAGGCCTGGTAGGACTTCTGTCCTTACTCATGATATAGAACTTACCTCCCCAGAGCCAGTACGATCCAAGGCGTACCGGGTGTCACCCCGCCAGCGCGATATTATGGAGGCTGAGGTAAAGAAAATGCTACAGCTCGGTGTTATTGAGGCGGGTGAGAGTGATTATACCTCCCCTTTGATTTTAGTTGAGGTACCGGGCAAGGAACCTCGTCCTTGCGTCGACTACCGCAGGCTTAATTCCATCACTAAGGATCAAATTTATCCGATCCCTAACATCGAGGAGCGCCTTGAGAAAGTTAGTAGCGCTCAGTTTATTTCCACCCTAGATCTTGTCAGGGGTTATTGGCAGGTTCCACTTACAGAAGAGGCTAGTAGGTATGCGGCGTTCATTTCACCAATGGGAACATTCCGTCCTAAAGTTTTGAGTTTTGGTTTGAAGAACGCGCCATACTGCTTTTCAAGCCTCATGGACAAAGTGTTACGGGGACAGGAAGAATTCGCTTTACCGTATTTAGACGACGTAGCGATATTCTCCGCATCCTGGTCTGAGCATATGGCACACTTGCGGGCAGTGCTAACCCGCCTGCGCGAAGCGGGCTTGACAGTCAAGGCTCCCAAGTGCCAATTAGCACAGGCCGAGGTTGTCTACCTCGGTCACGTGATTGGACAGGGTCATCACCGCCCCTCTGAAATAAAGGTGGCCGCTGTGCGAGACTTCCCGCAACCGCGCACGAAGACCGATATTCGGTCGTTCTTAGGTGTCACCGGCTACTATCAGAGGTACATCCCCAGGTACTCCGATATCGCGGCTCCCCTGACGGATGCTCTAAGAAAAACAGAGCCCCAAACAGTCGTCTGGGGCGAGACAAAGGAAAGAGCTTTTAGCGCCCTAAAGAGCGCCCTAACAAGCCAGCCTGTGCTACGATCGCCAGACTACACAAAAGGGTTCGTTGTTCAGTGCGATGCTAGTGAGCGAGGCATGGGCGTTGTACTGTGCCAAAGGGACAATGGAGAAGTGGAACACCCCGTCCTGTATGCTAGTCGTAAGCTGACCTGTCGTGAGCAGGCGTACAGCGCCACCGAGAAAGAGTGTGCGTGTCTCGTGTGGGCCGTTCAGAAATTGTCATGCTACCTAGCCGGCTCGAGGTTTATCATTGAGACGGATCACTGCCCTCTCCAATGGCTGCAGACCATTCTCTCCCAAAAATGGCCGCCTCCTGCGCTGGAGCCTCGCTTTGCAACAATATTCCTTTGAGGTGCGTTACAAAAAGGGGAGTCTCAACGGTAACGCCGATGGCTTAAGTCGAAGCCCCTAACGTAGGAATCCGCCTCAAAGTTGTTTGTTACTGATGTTTTCTTCCTGAGGCAGGATTTTTAACATATTGCTTTTGTTTAGTGTTTCAAAGTGATTATGTGCTTTCTAGTGCAATTTTCCAATTTGTGGACGCGTTCTGAGTGCTGCTTGACTACTGTAAGGAACTAGGCAGTAGTATAAAAGGGGAAAGAGCCTGGCAGAGCTTAGTGAGGGTTGTCTCGTGCTTGCTGACTGAGCGGTTGCGTTTCGGCGTAGTTCTAACGCTTGCTGGGAACGAGCACAAAAATGGCAACTCTCCCGAAGTCACTTTGCAGTGCCCTGTGTGAACCTGAACCTGAGAACGAGGCCTTCTCTGTGCGCTGCGCTCAAGCAACGTCGAGGGACGACCGGTTTCGATTACGAGCATCATCGAGCGACATCCCTCCGGACAGCGGATGCAGTCCCCTGACCATCGGGATCTCCTTCTCCCGGCGGGGCGGTCTGTTACGTTTCGCCTACGACGCGCGGTATAGCCGGCGCGGATGCAACGGACGCCGCGGCTTCGTTCAAAGTGGCGGTCATTTTGGGCCCGTTCAGTGCTGCCGTAACGCCTCTCGCCAAGCGCGTGCAGGCAGGTTTCAATGCCACGTGTCGTCGTGTGTGCGTGTGTGTGTGTGCATGTTGGTGCCCACGCTTGTCAAAGCGCGGCAGCCGGGGAGAGGAGCTCCCCAACTGGGAGGCGAGGAGGTCTGACCGGCGCCGGCCCGGCGGACGCGCACGTCACGTCTGAACATGTCTGAGCGTCGCCGTATCGGGCGCCTCATCCCAAGCCGTTCCTTCTTGCCCTCGACTCCGAGGGTATAAAAAGCCGCTGCCCCGGACGCCGAAGGGACTTCGATCTCTTCCTTCGAGTAACGTGGTCGCCCTGACCGGCTGCTCTTTTGCGATGCCAGAATAAACAAGTTGTTCTGTTGCCAGTCGACTCATCTTTTGCCGGGACCTTCGGATGTTTCCAGCTTTGCCCCAGGCCGCCAGGCCAACGCTACCCTTGGGGCTTGCAACCCATTTGCAACACTGCCCAGAATGAGATGGGGTATCTTTCCAAGCATTGAGGTCCCATAATGGCCAAGCACTAGGATGGGAGAGCGCTTGTACCTATTTTACCAGTAAGTACCCGGTGACACCGAAGTGCCTCCCACAGCTGTGGCAAATACTCAAACACAAGGCCATTTGTGGTTGGACAGGGGGGGCCTGACAAACCCCGTAGGAGGGGGAATGTCATAGACCCCCCTTCCAGATGGAGCCCCCGAAATGGCCAAGTACTCATTTATGCCAGTGGGTTCCTGCTGATGGCAGAAAGATGGCTGCCCCTACCAATGGGGCAATTTTTCCAGAACAAGCTGGGTCATCTTTTTTCGAGCGTAGAGGTCCCATAACGGCCAAGCACCAGGCCGGAAGCATACTCATACCCGTTTTACCGGTCTGCACCCGGTGACCCCAAAGTGCCTCCCACGGCCATGGCGGTTGCTCAACCACAAGGCCATTACCAGTATCCCCAGTAACATGGGTGTAAAGGATATTTCCCGAGCATATTACGATCTTCATTCCAGTTAACAGTAACAACACACCTTTAGTGCCTATCTGAATGGGACACTGAGAGAAACTCCATTCAACTTTTGTTCTCAGCAAAAAAGGCTGCCACCATCTGGAAGACGTTGAAGTAGCAAGCGTTAGCTGTTTGGTTTACTAGATGAAGAAAGCGAAGAAGAACGCGCCACCCGTCTTGAGAAACGGAATGTAATAGCCTTTGAAATGGGGTGGACTGCACCATGCTCGGCTAGACGTGTACGCACGCCACCTAGCAGAGCGATCGATGCCTAGCGTCATCTATCGGAGAAATTACGTTGCACGTCTACTCGCTGTTGAGTTACACCCCCTCAAGATATGTCCGAAATGAAATTTGCTTCGTTTGGGGGGTCAAGGTGGGCCTAGAATTCAGCTTGCAGTGCGATAACGTAGCGCTTCAATTAGTAATTGCATGTATGCAATGTTTACCTATCATTTAATTGTGGTTTTATTTCTAAACCAGAACCCATAGGGTTTTATTTGCCTACCAAATTTGGTACAGAACTGTCCCCGGATGGGTGCCCCTTGTTGTCGGAGTATATATAGCGGAACGAATGTATACACAGACAGTGGTTCCGTAGCGGGACAGTTTTTCTACCTGTTATAGGATATTTTTTGGTGAGGGGGGAAAAGAATGGGAGCACAACCAATTTTAATGGCCGCCATCTTGTGGTAGCAACTAGAAAACAGCACATCTCGCACTAAGACTTGTAGCGTCATCTACAATAGCATTGTAGAAACAACCACCTGCTACGTGCCAATGATGACTTCACGTTGCTGCCTCAGATGGCGCTGTGATCTCAGGGTGGTAGCAGACACCATGAAATCTCGAAACGTGATGTGTAAGAGGTAACGCTATTAAAATCCATTCAGTGCCTCTTTCTGGCTAAGACGATGTTTGTCCAGCAGCAAAGGACCTATTTAATGTCTAGAGAATTGGATTCCCGTCACTTAATTCGAACTAAAAAAATTCTGATATGAAGGACTCCGTGATCACGGTTTGCAAGTGAATGGCAGTGTAACTTAGCCTCAGGAGCCCCCACACAAAAATCTGTGTCAATGCACCGCAGTTTGCTTGAGAAAATGGCCGGCAGTGGAAACCCCTGTATTTCATTTTTACTTTTCCTAGCTTACAAAAGCTCTGTTTTGAATCAAATTAGCTACCTTTTCATTAGAAAGCAGACACAATCAGTTATATAGAATGCAAGTGGACATGCTGAGTTCGTCATATGACACAGCACATATCCTGGTAAAGATCTTGTTGCTGCTGACGCACTGCCTTAACAGCCACTTCCTGAACAGGATAGCGGAAAATTCAGAAAGAAATTTCATTCTTCATGACAGAGATCACTTCCAATCTTCTGCCAACTCACAAGAGACTAATGAAAATCTGACTGCAACAAGTGATGAATACAATATGCAAAAAGTTGAGCCAGTGCAGGTGGGTTGTTAAATCAAAATGAGATTCTAGTTGAATGCAGGGGCTACTAGCAGCAGAGACACATTGCAGTTGAGAGCAGACTGTTAATGAAATGAGCTATGATTATCACTTCGGAGACACCCTAGAGGCTTATGGTTTATGGTTGTTTAACGTCCCAAAGTGACTCGGAATTTGAGGGACGCCGTAGAGAAGGGCTCCGGAAATTTTGACCGCCTGGGGTTCTTTTAACGTGCACTGACATCATACAGTACACGGGCCGGGCCTCTAGAATTTCGCCTCCATCGAAATTCGACCGCTGCGGCCGAGGTCGAACTTGCGTCTTTCAAGTCGGCAGCCGAGCGCCATAACCACTGAGCCATCGCGGCGGTGGCACTCCAGAGGAAATGCGCAAAAAGATCCTCGACAAAGATCTTGCAAGTCTATCTGGTGGCACAAAAAAATTTATCTCCTGGTCACCACCTACTATTCACTGTACCTAGAAACTGCTCCACTTGCCGAAGCCACCACGCATGTCCAATCTACTTTTGGAAGGTATGGGTCACCTGTGCAAGTGCACGGCGATAACAGCCCTATTCAGCAGGTTTCTCAGATTAGCTTCCCATCAGTTTGCAGAGGAATAGGGCTCTGAGTGTGCCATCTCTATATTCCATCTCACTAGTTCCTTGCAGCACTGCCAAAGCTGCGATGAATGCAGAGGCGACATTTCGACGCTGCAAAATGTAGTGCCAGTATAAAATAAGCATAGGGGACAGTGTGCACTAAAAAAAGTAGCATGGTTCATAGTGTACACGTACCAAATGCTATTTTAAATCGAGCCTTAACATACATTCGATCTACATATGCTATTTCCCGAGTTTAGCTTGCGTGGCTCTTGCATACGCTAAAACACCCATTTCCAACATAGAGGAGAGCTTTGAAGTAAGACCTCTTGGAGTGAATTCGTCATTGTTACTGCACTTTTCAGTATATTCACTGGCCATAAATGAGGCATCGGGCTTTCACTTCGTTTCATCTGGCCAGTAACAAAATGTATGAGCGATACATTTGCGTTATTTTTCATTTGGATAAACCATTCTGCCACTTCTAGGCTAGGCATGTCAGTTTGTTGACAGCAATAGTACCCTATTCGCACAACCAGATGACTCCACTAAGCTGAGCATACATGTCACAGAGGAACATGTTTAGTGTGCTCTCGTAATTGACTGAGACTGTCTCTACCTTCCATAGTGCTGAAGGGAGCTCATGAGATGAAGTATAGTTCCAGATTCCCCCGAAGCAATGGCTTCATTGAAGTTGCCATGTACAGTCGTCCACACACCTGTCTAGAGCACTTGAGTGGCGCGTTTTCTTGTGAATTTATGACTATCACCGCTGCCTGGTGGTCCAGATATAGCGCTTAAAGTCACATCGAGCTGAACACAGTCCATGTGAACATGCATGCATGATAAAGTCTCGTTTAAAGCCCTAGACCACTCGTAAATAATGCAAGTGCACTCCCCGGTGCACCGCTTGAGCGCTTCAGACAGGTGTGTGGACGACTGTACATCATAAACTGGCAATAGTTACATTGCTCTAAAACATAAAGCCACACTACTAGCTAATGGCTTAAGCCCTGCAGAGCCAGTAATGGGACGAGGGCTGCAAATTTCTTTGGCCATGCAAACTGGGACCTACAGTCACCAATAGGCAAGCCCTGCAGAAGTGGGAACAAAGGAGAGCAGCCAAACAGAAGAAACAAGGCTTGCTCGCTTCAATCTTTGGAGCTATGTGAAACTTCATGGGTAAGAGACCAAAAGAAGACTCGTACTATCACATCTGAAAAGTTTCCAAGGTTCTACATTGTGGAGACAGACATGGACAGTATGCAAAGAAATGCGATTTATCTCCCATCACGCCCTGAAGTGAAACAAGGTTGTCATCAATCACAAAGGACAGAAGAAATGAAAGTTGGAATGAATTTTTGTTAGGAACGTGAATGTCAAGCCTAAAAAAAAAAGAAATCTCATTATACGCTCGGTCGTAAGACCTATCCAGCAGCAGATAAATAGCTCAGAAGGAAAGAGGAACTCATGTGGAGAAAATTGCAAACCGGGGTGTTTCCTAACTCTCAACTGCACAGTAAATGGCATCCACAAGTCTTTAATCCTAGATGAACGCACTGCAATAGCATTGCAGATCTAGTCCACATGGTCTGGACCTGCCCTTTCTATAACGACCCAAATAGAAATGTACAATCCTGGGAGACCTTATTACTCAACCACGAAGCAGAAGAACAATGCAAATTCATCGGTCTTGCCTTGACCGCCGCCGGGTCCCAAAGGATTCCAGCTGACGGTTAGGGGAATGAATGCGGGTTCAAGCTAAAGCCTTCTCCCCCGTCATTTTTGACGGTTGTGAATTAAAGTTATTTCTCTCTCCCAAAACAGTGCATCATCCCAAGGGATGTACACCCCCCCGAAAAAGTATACGGCCCAAGGGGTTTGCTTGCGAGGCCTGCTGTAGGGCCTGTTATGCATCTTCAGTGACCATAACCTCTCAAAAGAGAAATGACTTTGCGTTCTCAGCCCTCCCAAGTTTTGAACTGTTAAATGTGCTAGGGAGACCTGCTAAGTAGCTTAGAAGCAAACCCCTTTGACGGGGGCTGTACAAGACATGAAGGAGTCCTACTAGTTCAAAGGACTGAACCTCAGAAAAAGAACATTCACTGACTATGGTGCATAGCTGCACTGACTATGGTGAGAGAAAAGGGAATGCTTGGAGGCTAGTGAATCAAACATCGCTTGAAAGATGACACTACATGGCAGAGGACTCATGCTGATGGTACTGGAAATTGGAGAAGAACAATAAACTGCCTTTCTTTCCTAGACCTCAAACGTATGGGTTCTTATCTCGTCATGTTACAAGCATGCCAACACTACATCTGATATGATTGATGCACATACCACGCTTTCTGTTGGCACCGCGGGAAACTAACAATGAAACAGTGTGAAGAACAGCATTCATGTGAAAGCTTTGCTGCAAATATGGTAAAAGTCATGAAGACGTTTTAACTCCTTAGCAAACTTGGATGAGCCAGGCTCGTCATAAGCACACTGTCATTTCTGGCTCCTGGTGAGTTCAGTTTGTTGCGTTTTCTGTCACTCTGTGTCCAGTTCAAGGCGACAAGTAATACTCGTCGCATTTTTTTTTGCTTGCCGACAGATGGCAGCCCTGGTACTAATTGACCATTTTGGTACCATTTTCAAAAAAGAAAATGTCCATAAGTGGGTTGGTCAGCTTTTTACATATCTTAATTGTGTTAGAGAAAGCTGGGGGAAGGAAACTGCCTAAGAATTGAGCTAATCCAAACAAGTAGCTGAAATGGCTGAAATGCTACAAAACTGAATATGCCTGATGTGGTCCATTGTAGTTTCTTAAACTGGCAACACACCAGATCCCCACTGTGCCCCACCCACTCCAATATCCTGCCTCAGCCTCACCATACCTTGTTCCTCAGTCTACCAAGCATGACACAGCATAAAAAGTACACCTTTTTCTAACTATGCAGGCAATTCTGAAAAACATGGCACGACAGATACACATAATTAAGCAAAATACAGTCCAGAACACATTCTGAATGCGCAACAAATGCGAAAGCACAACAGCAGCGGGGAGATATATGCCGTTTAACACAGAACTATACAAGTTTTCCAAATTTAGCAACAAAGTCCCAGCTGCGAAAGTTCAGTGCTTCAGTGAGCACCCCCAATTTGTATTGTAGCAACTGTGGACTAGACCTGCTTTGCTCTGAAGGAAGCCTAACAGTATGCAAAATAGCTAAACTATAGTGTGTTGCAGTGCACCCTACTGGGCCACGAGAACATGTTGTGATGTGGCCACAGGAGGCAAACCATGTATTAAGCTAAAGGACTGAATGCCACAATGTACCTGGTGTGCAGCAAAGGCACGCTGTGCACAGGAACAGCCCACGCCTCCTTGGTCCAGGGAACAAGGTCATAGAACAGCAGATCCCTGTCCGTGATTGCGACGAACACAGCCCGCCATTGAGCAGTCACTGAATCTTCCCGCGTCTGCAGCCAGAAAATAAGTGCCTGCTTTTGTCTGACACTCAAGGCTCATGCGCAACAGTGTCAAGCCACTACAAAGAGATAGGAGGTATTTCTCAAGAAAGTCATAAAATAAGATGTGCACATTACCACACTGGCTGACCTTCCATGTTCCAAGATGTGTAATAGCAGCAATGCAGCATCTACGGCTTACTACAACACTAACAAGCCATCAAGTGAGAACAGGAGAGTACTGCACACAAAGAGAACATGAACAACCACTGAAGAAACCAACATATGTAAACTAAAATATTGTTGTATAAATTTTCCAACACAAGCTATTATAGAAGTGTTTGATTAAAACAGCATTATACACCATCAGAGACTGCCTTAGTGTGTATGCAATGTCAGGACAATTGAATAATTTTACACTAGGAAATTTTACCTTCTTTTTCTAATGTACTACATTAGGCGAATGTAAAAAAGATAGTGAACGACAGAGGTTGCTGAAGAGAGTAGGCTTTTCAAAAGCGATACAAAGAAAGTATGCCATCTTTTTGTTTTTTGAAGCTAAAAGCTTCCCTACACTAGATAAAGCAGTCATCGCGTAGGCCAGAGAATGACCTTGAACGACCTTCAGCTCAAGCACGTTGGCCATGTATGACCATATGTGGTAGTTATGGTGTCAAACCCTTTTACCCCTGACCATCACCCATGACCTTTCGTTGACCTCTGACTTTTGACATTGGGTGACCTTTGACGTTAAGAACATCCGATGGGGCGATGTGAAGCCACGTGATGGCATCCAGTGGGGGTGTCATAAGACTATGTGATACCATGTCATAGCCATGTGGTCGTGTGGGTATAGAACGGCTGTCGCGAGCGTGTAGCGCAGCTGCCATAGACGAGCCTCAGACACTTAGCAAGCGTCCTTGTTTTTCGCTGAATTCCACGGTTAGCCAAGTTAAGCCACTACCAATCTTTCCCCAAGATATCAAGATACAGCCAAGGTTTGCATATTTGGCCTGAAATTCACGGAGAATTCTGGGATTTCAAAGATGAAAAGAGCCAATAATCAAGCAGGGCAAGAAATATTTTTTTGGTCACACAGACTAAGAATCTAAACTCATGCTTAGCCCTGATTTCCCTCTCCACGGCCAACCTCTATCTTCCCCGAGCTCTCGGAGGAGACTGTTAGCCTTGACAAAGAGAGCTATTTTATTCATATTCTCAACAATCTTGTAGAGGCCATCTGCGACTCACGACAGAGATTTGAGCATTTTTTGCAGTTCTGCTTTTTTTTCCAGACAAGCTCTCAAGCTCCAGTTCCAGTGCCTTTCTTTTCTGACTTGCCTGCTGACTTTCTGCTGCGTCATCCTTGATCACATACAGGCATTCCGAGCGATCCTTTGCCAGCACGAATGAAATTTCCAACAGCATAGCAGCTTCTTCATGCTGCTGACCTGGAGATTCACTTCAAGCATTGCAGGTGACTTCAGTGCCGATTCACCCATCGTTGCCGCATCAACTGTCTCCTGGCACAACATGCACTTTGCTCTAAGCGGATCACTCAAGTTTGCTATCACCCACCCACCATAACACATGCATTCAAGACAAGCAGACTGAAACTTGCAATTTCTACCTGGCATGGCATTCTAATTTGCATTGAGCAGCACAAAGCACAAAGGAATGTTGGCTATGCTCAATGACAGCCTAGGGAAACAACACATACAGGAAAAAAGAAAGTGGGGAGAGGGAGGGGAAAGGGAGGGAGGGGGAGTAGGAAGTGCGTCTAAGGAAGGATTTATGGGCTGTTAAAGAGAGAGAGAAAGCGGGCCACTCCTGACCTTGGCCCAGCCAGGTGCCGTGTTGCCATTAAGGGTTCTGCCTATCATCTCCCTGTATTCCACTGTTCCCTATGAGAGGCGCTCCTAGTCACAATGTAGCCTTGCTTTTTAGAAATAAACCAGATTGGTTAGAATTTTGCAAGAAATATACGGAGCATAGTTTCCATCTTATGTGCCAGAATGAAAGGCTTAGTTCTGCGCTTCAAGAACGAGATGAAAGTAATATAGTAAATGAAGTGTTTCAAAACCAGTGCCAACACCT
The DNA here is from genome assembly GCF_052857255.1 of Amblyomma americanum. Taxonomy (NCBI): domain Eukaryota; kingdom Metazoa; phylum Arthropoda; class Arachnida; order Ixodida; family Ixodidae; genus Amblyomma; species Amblyomma americanum. The sequence goes on along the minus strand of NC_135497.1, from coordinate 193,727,707 downwards.
GCCCAGCTATGAATTTTAAAAAGGGAATGGCTTCTGATGACCCCTATGATTTAGGTGTCTGTTGGAGGGAAAATTAGAATGAGGAACATGATGATACTTGCTGCTTAGCAGTTAGCTCTATACCAGATATACAAGTGGTATTCTGAACACATCCATGAGTATATTGATTGTTCTAGTCGCAGAAATTTTTCTGCTTCAGCATTTATGATTCTAGAGCCAAATGAGCAACAAGCATTTAAACTGACATAGATAGCAACATCAACAAATGTTAAAATTTAGGCGGTTTTGTTTGTACTATGATTCATATCACTTACACAAGGTCCGAGGAAGTGGGTAATCTTCAGTAATTCATAGGCCAAACTGAGACTTCTCAACAATGCAAAATGAACATTGATTTTGAGGAAAGAAAATGGCACAGTAATTGTCTCACATCTTGGTGGACACCATAAGGGAAGGGAGGAAGGTGGGAGTGAAAGAAGAAAGAGAGAAAGAGCTGTTGTAGTGGAGGGCTCCGGAATACAGGGGATCTTTAATGTGCACTGACATCACACAGAACACAGCGCCATTGCATTTTGCCTCCATCTAAACGTGGCCACCGCAGCAGGATTTGAACCTTTGAACTCCGGCTTAGTAGCTGAGCGCCCTAACCACTCTACCACCACGGCGGGTAGCTCAAAATAGCAAAACACTACGCTTGTGTACACAACTTTTAAAGAACGTACCAAGACTACGAAAAACCAACGTACTAGGTTTTAAAGGTTTTATGGGCGTTTAACGTCCCAAAGCGACTCAGGCAATGAGGGACGCCGTAGTGAAGGGGTCCGGAAACTTCGACCACCTGGGGTTCTTTAACGTGCACTGGCATCGCACAGTACATGGGCCTCTAGCATATCGCCTTCATCAAAATGTGACTGCCGTGGCCGGAATCGAACCCACGTTTTTTGGGTCAGCAGCCAAGAGCCATAACCACTGAGGCACCGCGGCGGCTGTGACTAACATACTGATGGTTCCACTGGACACCTGGACATTGAGCATGCCCAGAAGCTGCATCAGCTGCTGGCACTAATGCTGGCACTAATGGCTTTTCATTCTTGTGATGCAAAATCCATCATCCACCACAACCCGCATGCATTCGTATAAGCTAAAGAACATGGTTTGCACCCAATGATAAGAGTTCTGGCGTCCACTGATTGAGCTTGCCATTTCATTATCCAATTAGGAACCAACACAAAGCTCCTCCTATATGAAAATGGCCACACAATTCACCTTTTACTGGAACGCCCAAAACATAATTTTAGGACACTACTGATGAGTGATCTAACCCCCCTTGATAAACGCCTTTAAAATAGGATAGCTTTATATGAGGGCACTTTTAAAATGCAAGATTTTTGATAAAATTCGATTTTTCAAATTTTGTTTCACGCAGATTCATTCCTGAATGAACTGCAAAAAAAATTGCATACCTAATTAAAACCGTTATAATGATACAGCAAAACTTGTAACCTCCTACGCATCTCGCAAAACCAAACTAAAAGTTTGCCAGCCAAATAAAAACACAATTTTTACACTGTTATTTTTTCTTGGTCATTTCTCAGTTCAGGCTTGTAATTACTGTTTCTTATTCATCTATGTCTATTTTTATTTGTATTTAATTACTAAAACACTCACAAAGGTGACGCAAGACATTCGGAACACATTGGATGGTTATGTCAGGATACCAACACTGAAGTTTTCGTTTGTACGATAAGGTGTATCATTTCAACAGTGGTAATAAAGGTATGCTAGACGTTCTGCAGAACATTAGGATCAAATCTGGTCTGCAAACACAGAAAGCTTGCCTGACAGGTAACCAACAGCATATCTAAAAATCTTCCTTTCAGTCCACTGACTCCGCAAGAAACACAAGAAAAAAAATGCTACATGAGCAAAACGAAGGAAACGCAAGATTGATTAGGAGCTGAGCTACAAATGAAGTGAATTTTAATCATCTTGAACATTGATTTATTGCATTCATAGTTATTCCTAATCTTCTTTCTCATTCTTATTTGAACTAATATTTTTGCCATTCCTTCTTATGCGAGCAATCCTTTCTTTATCCATGTACAAGATTTTCATTGAAGCTTTGTACATGTATTTCTTTTATATCTATAGTAGGATACAAGTCAAGAAGGCAGTGACAAATACTCCTCAAAGGAGGCCCTCCAGCCAATGCCATGGACCGGCTGTCATGACATCGAGGTTAACCCAATTTTACTGAGGCACTTGCAAGTCACCAGCGATTTTATGCTATACTCACAGACAACTTCTTATGGCAGTGTAGCAGAGACTAGGCAGGAAAGGGAAGGAGATGGTCCTTTGTACCCATGCTGTGAGGAGTGGGCTTTTCACAACTAGCGACCCTGCACCCTCTCTCCAACTTCTTCCCTTCACCCCTCTGCACTCCAGCCCGAACAACCCACTCCCCATGGCATGACGCCAAAGGACCATCTCCTTTCCTTTCCTGCCTAGCCTCTGCTGCATTGCAACTGCGACGCGATGAGAACGGTCGACGCCATTGGCTGAAGGGCCTCCTTTCTGGGGCATTCGCCACTGCCTTCTCGACTTGTACCTGATTATGTGGCTGTAACTTGTTTGTATGGGGACTCGCCCTTCTCCTTCATCCTTTGGTCTTCTTCCCTGTGATGAGTCTTTCCTAGTTTTAGGAGGGCGCCATGTCGCAGAGCCACAAGCGCCACTGACAGCATGATTGCTGTGCGCGCACATAGGGGATAGCTCTTCCTCTATGGGGGGGGGGGGGGGGGGGGGGGACATTTTTTTTCGAACTCATCCCGTCTGACCTCGGAGCTTCCCCTCTGCCCTAGCGTGGGCTAACATTCGCTCCTAACCTTGCTAATGAGTTGGACCACCCCCCCACGAAATCGTGCTCAACCAAACCCCCTCCCCCCAGCAGTGTTCTTGTTAGGCATGGGCGCCATCCGTCCCCCCCCCCCCCCCCCCCCCCCCGGCTTCACTGCCTTGGGCCCCTCCCGAAAAAAATTTCTGGCTATGTGCACGAGCCGGACGACCTTGATTCCTTAGCATATTTTGTTGCTAGCTGGTGTTGTGTTTGTTGTAACAATAAATGCCTTGTTTATGTCAGCCAGTGCGTGTTGTTCGCTTGTTAACCCTCAGAGCAAGGCTCGCCTTGCCCGGAGTGTGCTTGGTAGCGCTCGTGATCACGGGGTGGGGTTGGCGGTTTTGAACTCTATCAGCCGCAGTTAAGCAGGGAAATGCATTAACCCCTTATTTCAACCCAATAGTATACACCAACTAGAGATTTAATAAAAATTGTCCCACTTCTTTCAGCTCTTCTCTACAGTGTGCCATACCTGTGTTGTGTAGTTTTGTATTATGTTACCAATTCTTGGGCAATCTGCAAGAAGTACCAGGCACCACTGTCAGACACCAGCCTCTCTTCACCTGTTCATATAAATAACAAAATTCCAGGTTCCATATAACTTTTAATTGACTTCAGAGCCTTTCCTGCATGAAATATGTCATTATTTATTACATCATGAAAATTTTTTTAAGACAAGGCTCTACTAACAGTTGACATGACTGTCTACCGAAGTGGTCAAGCCCAAGAGAAAGCGGCACTGTCTAGGTTCCCTTCAATGCCTTCTCATACAGTGCATGAAGTCGGCAAATGACAGTAACTGGACATGCACGTGTGCAACTTCATATACCGAAACCTTACAATACAGCAAATGATTTTCAGTTTAACGGCCATCATTTTAAGACACTGTCAAGGAATCGACACATAATACACAGCAGGTCTGCAGCATTTGACCGCAACTAAACCCAGCTCCTTAAGGTGTAATAAGATGATGAGCATGTAGTCAAGATGGGTGGACCCAAGTGGCACATATGCATATAGGAAAAAAAAAAAAGTCCTCCTTTCACGGTTCAAAATCATGTAGTGTCAGCGTCACATGAAGTACAAAAAAGACAGATGAAATGGGACTAAGCAAAACAAGATTTTACTTCAGGCAGACTGACTATTAGTGCATTTAATTTTCACTCCATTAGCTAATATTTTTGTGTGCTCTTGTTTCAGCAGCAATGTTTTCCTGCTCGCGTTTTTGGTGGAGGCTGATGGTGCGTACTCTACTATGCCACTTGAAATGAGGCATGTAAGTGCTACAATGAGAAGCAAAGTTCTTTCTTGCCCACCTTCTCGGAGAGCCAGCCCATGTGCTGCAGCTGCGCCTGGTCGAGCACGTCGCGCAGCAGGTGTCCGGCCTCGACCACGGCCTGCGCCATGACGCGTGCCAGAGCCGCGTGCAGAGCGTTGAACCAGGCGGAGCACTGGGCTGCGTCGGCGCAGCGCAGCAAGCACACGCTGCGTCGGTCCGGCGAGTGGAGTTCCAGAACGCGTGGCTCCGGCACAGTGAGGGAGCGCGCCAACTGGCACAGCAGGAGCGGCACTCGCCGGCAGTCCGGCCGGCCCTGCGGGTGCGACGACGCTGCGGCGCCCCGGGACAGCAGACCACCTGGCGCGAAGTCCCAGCCCATCTCGGCCAGCACGGACGCCTTGCGGAAGTAGGGTGTCACCTCACGCAGGTACTTCACTGCGCACAAGACAGTTCATCATCACCGACACATGGCATGCTGCAAGAGGCAGTTGGATTAACTTCTAGACAGACTGAGACATCATCATGAGAGTGCCCTCATCCTCAAAAGGAGTTCATGCGGCGAGGCGAGGAAGGACAGTCGCACAAAAAAAACATGGTTTTGTAGAAAGCAATTAAAGACGCAGTAATTGTCTCCCTTCTAGGTGGATTTAAAAGCCCCTCAAAGGTGGACACCTCAACCGCGTCATCAGAGAAGGGATGAAAAAGGGCGTGAAGGAAGAGAGGCACCATAGTAGCGGGCTCCAGGTTAATTTAGACTACCTGTGGGTTCTTTAACGAGCGCTGACAATGAACAGCACACGGGCGCTTTTTCATGCATTCTCGCCTCAATAGAAACACTGCAGTGAAAAGCTGTCACGCCGCGGCAGTAAGTTTTTCACGTTTGCATCAATGCTTTATTCAGTGTACACTGTTGGGAGCAACGAATCCGAAATCGTAAGGTCCTCGAGAGGGCGTCCAGGCACCCTAGGCCTAAAGCGCTAACTCAATGGACACATGCTAGGCGTATGGGCGGACCTTCTACGCATACAGGCGGTTCGCTGGAGCCGGTCTGCGAATGCGCGAGGCGCGACGTGCGAGCGGGGCGCAGATATCTGTGCATGTCAGATACCGGCGCCTGCGCTCTGGCGCTCACGAGCGCATCAGAAGCGGGATGCAGTTCACGACAATCGGAGGACCGAGGCGCTCTCGGTGACTCTTTTTAAGGTGAAAGCCTTTGCAGGCTCATAACTCACCAGCGGGGATGTTCGCAGAAAAGTGTCACACTATAGCTGTCAATCAAACGCGGTTGAGGTGTCCACCAAGGTTTCGAGATCTGGGAGCTACTGCGTCCTTTCCTCAAAACACAATCTTTTGCATTCCTCCACGTAAGCAGACAAGTGTCCTCACAGTTATGTAGTACAACCTTTGTCTGTAAAGTTTCGAGAATTATTTATTTTCTTCTCTAGAAATTATTCCCCAAAACAAATGTTTGTGCTAGTTAGTGCTCCTGTATATGCTCCCGAGGGAGCATATACAGGAACACTAGTTGGTGCATGTAAGTGTAACACCATCTTTTCGGGCTAACCTGAGCTATTTATGTTAATTGCTGTGGCAGCCACCAGATGGCACTACATGTAGAAAAATATGTTGTCACTAGTCGTCTGCGCATTTTAGTGTGAGTGAATGTGGAGAGATGGACGTCCACCTCGACCAGCGTGTAAACATAAAATTCTGTGTGAAGCTTGGCAAGACAGCCACACAGACGTATGAGCTCCTTCGTGACGCTTACGGCAACGAGACATTATCGCGGGTGCGAGTTTTCGAGTGGCACAAGAGAATCGTTTCGAGAAGAACATTGGTGGAAGACGTCACAAGGCAGGGGCGCCCTTCAACCTCACGGAATGAAAACAACGTGGCTCGAATCAGGGAAATCGTACAGCAAGACCGCACCATTACAGTCCGCATGCATTCAGATGCTCTCGACATTAGTAAGACAACATGCCCCCAAATTTTGCGTGACAGCTTGGGGAAACGAAAGCTGAATGCCAGACTTGTGCCGAACTCCCTCAGGCGGGACCAGAAAGACACGCAGGCCTCAGTAAGCCCTGATTTGCTCTCCGAGGCAGAAAAGGATGCTGCATTCGTCGACAGCATATCATTGCTCAAGACGAAACATGGTGTTTTCAATACGATCCTCAAACAAAGAGGCAGAGCGCCGAATGGCGGTCCACAAGCTCTCCAGCGTCGAGAAAGGTGCAGCGGCAACAGAAGAGCAAAACAAAGATGATGCCGATAGTTTTTTTTCGATGCCAGAGGTGTCATACACCACGAGTTCGTCCTACAAGGGCAGATGGTGAATCAGGAGTTTTATATCCACGTTCTCCAACACGTGTGATGCACTGCGCGCCCTGACTTATGGGCATCTGGACAATGGAGCCTTCTCCATGATAACGCAAGGCCGCACACTGCTCTCAGCGTGACAAAATTTCTCGCCAAGCACAGCATTACTGTACTTCCCCATCCGCCATACTCACCTGACCTCTCCCATTGCGATTTTTTCCTGTTTCCTCGTATGAAGAGAGCCCTAAAAGGTCGCTGGATGGGGAACGTGGAGGCTATTAAAGGCGCCACGACAAAGGAGCTGACAGCCCTGCCAAAAGAAGCTGTTCCAACTGTTTCCAAGACCTCAAGAAGCGTTGGAAGCTGTGTATAGACTGCAAGGGAGACTATTTCGAAGGGGTGCTGCACAAATGATTTCAGTGTTAAACGCATTTTTTAATGAACTCAGTCTCGGAACTTTACGGACATAGGTTGTAATTAGTTAATTGGTTAATTAGTAATACTAGTGGTTAGTGTAGTATGTCATAACTGGGAACTCAGTATACGATAATGCACTGGGCTTCAGCCTACTGCGCATGCGTGTGACATCACTGAGTTGCGCCGCCATCGATCGAGAGGAGTGCTCCCTAAGAAATTTTGCCAGACGCCTCCTGAACGCCGATCTGGAAGGATAGCGCCTACAACGCTCTCCTGTGTCTCCAGCAGCCAAGCATGCGCGCGCTAATGAATGACAGCAAAAGTGTCATGAAGCAAACAGTTGTGTCGTCTTTAATCAACATCTTCACCACACATCAGCGACACAAGCAGCAACACCGAGCTAAAGGCTTTCGTCTCACCGCACTTTAGGTCAACAAAGTGCCCCCCCCCCCCCCCCTCCCCCTGGATTTTTCTTCATTCACGGCTTGAAGCTCTTTCAGGTTCCTCCAACTTTTCTTAGAATCCTTTCAGCTCCCCAACCTGTTGTTCATGCCTTTAAATTCTTTCAGTTGGCTCAAGAGCCGACTGAAAGCACCAGGAGCATGGAGATGCCTGCTCGACGTCCGGCGTGCACGCGCGTACGCCTAAGAAGTCTTCATCAAGTTGCCGTTTAAGGACTCCCTGAGTTGTGCATTTGTTTTCCCTGGGCCATTCGCGCCTTTACTGGCCAAACGCGATCACATGGTTGAAAAGCCACGGCTGGTCTCGAGGGTAGCGGGTGCTTTTCTTACGGCCTTCGCAATGGGGTGTATTTCCGCCTCGCGCCGCACCTTGGTGGCGTTGCCACTGCCCCACCGCTCCTAACCACTCCGCCACTGCGACCGCCGTTCACTCCGAAGGAAAATGCGCGCTCGCTCCCAGTTCGGCCCGCGTCAGTGGTAACCATCAAGCCTTTACATTTTGCCCCTTATGCTTAATGCAAAGACCGCGTAGTCAGCCCCTTTGCCATGGGAGAAATCTGAAACAACAGATCAACGTTTGCGCGCTCTCTCCTTGAGCCCGACTGTGTATGGTCGAACGTATGCTTCGAGCATAGACGTCAACACGTTCTACCCTTATATTTGGCTAAAAAACAAGGCTTCAGCTTCTACAGTTCGTCTTCCGGCAGGTTCTTTATGAGTGCGTAGAATGATATGCAGCTTGCAATACTTGGATGGCAAGTTTCAGAGTAAAGAATTCTGCAGAGAAAATACAGCTACTAAAATTTCAAGCGCAGCTGCTTCAAGTTTGCACAACAGCGGCATTAGCAAGAATTCACAGTGCTGCCCAGGAAAACGCGTCATGTCATTCGCGAAAGGAAGGCTTATAGACGGAACCCAACCCTGGCTGCAGGAGCAGAGCACGTTGCAAGCATGCGACGTCCAAGATTTCCTCTTAGAAAGGCATTTTGAAGTTTGGCGGCGTTTCACGACCGCCCTTCCCATCCCATGACAACGCGAAAATCAAGTCCCTTGTTTACAGTAACTGCAAGCATGAACTAACTGCCAGCAAAGCAAAATTAGTTAGGAACTGCGCTCTGTCTTAACAAAATCGGCCTTTGTGAGCGAGCAGACTTATCTGTGAGGCGAGGTGATGACTACCAGCTTTGCATTATTCTCCTGCATATCTGCAGTCTCGTCATCACTTTCGATAAACCTCCGTGAGCATGAACTTTCCTGACGTCATTCAGGAAACAAAGTAGCAACACAAAAAGAAGTTTTCCGCAACTTAACGGAGCTCCACTAAACCTCACAGCAATGCGCGTTATACCAGCTGGCTTAGCTTACAATGTAAGGAACTACTAAAAATGAACATTTGCAATGCTTACATGTTAGTAAAAGCTCTTGACTTTAAGAGAATAGAGGGCATTGGGCATTCAAGTGCATAATCTGATGTCTTTTACAATGATATTTAAACCAAATATTTTCGGCAGTTTCAGGACACGCCGCAGGTTGAATATACGTGGACAACAAAAAATGGTGCTCTTTATGGTAGCTGAAGTCACTCATTGGACATACATACTTTCTGATATTGCAATACTCAGTACACGTCAATATCTGTGCCAGCGTACACAGCTTGTACTGGTTGCTTCTGTATGTTCTATTAATGTTAGTCAGGCCAGAATGACGACAAGGAAGCTTGCGTCCAACTAGAAAATTGTTTATTGGACTCGTGTCCTCAAACAGAAAGCATGCAGTTCAGCGGCGCAGCGATAAAACAAGTGCTCGGTCACCAAAGGTCAGAATGACGGTCGCCCTCGCCCTTGCAAAATTTAAAGGTGACCAGGAACTTGAAACATTAGACGCCTAATGCACTTACGGCAATTTTGAACGTGGAGAGAGACTTGCACGCGGCTACAGTCAATCCAGAGAAATCTGGTGGCCTCTTGTTTGACAACAAAAGCAGAAAGGCCGCAGGCCATTGGCTTCGAGCAGAAAACAATTCATTAGATGCTTCTTGACGCTTGCTCGCACATTAGTAATTAGCATTCTTTTGAGATATCAATACAGGCCTCTCGTTTAAGGAAGTTGTGACGTATAAGAGGATGAAAATAAGTTCATTCAGGACTTGCGAAAAGCGATATCGGCGTAATTCAGATTCAGTACTATATACACCTCCCAGCAATCTCTCAATTTATCTGACAGTTCAACGACTCAAGTATCGCCTCAAGCCACCAGCTACGGCGCTATTGGATTTACGGCTCAAGCGTCGTACAGAATTTTTTCCGCGATATAGTACATTTTTATGTTTTATGGGACGAGCACAAAACTTTTGTTCTCCGAATTTTCATTATCTTCCTCTTAGCATTAACTTGTCATTTAATCACAAACCATGATATATACGAGAGGAAACGATCAGAGTATTTCCTTCTGGATTTAAAACCACAAATGCTCGACATAGTTCTGAGGAATGGGATAGTTCTGAGGAATGGGAGAGTGATTCCTCATTTTAAATGTTTTCATCGAGTAAAGTTTGCGACGAAGAATCTGTGCACATGTGGGCTATGTTGCAGATACGCAGCTTAAGCATCTGCATTTTGTTTTCTTTGATTTCGGTGCTGCCCTCACCATGAACCAGCGGGCTACAGCGCGAATCCAGGCAAAAGCCACTCGCCGTCGCAGATGCACGCGGGGAGCGAGCGGTGGGGTCGTCGCGCCTCTAGCGGCGGCGGGCGGCGTAACTCCCGGAGAAAAACTCGCATTGCTTCCGCGGCGAATGCGAAGGCCGTATGAAAGAGCGCGCGCGCCCCCCTCGAGACAGGCCGTGGAAAAGCATGGAGGAAAATAAAACTGAGGAGGGAGCATCCGGCGAGACTTGAAGCCTAGTCGTAAAAAGTAAAAATGCATTAAAAAGAAGAAAGTCGGTTCCCCCTCCCCTTTCCCGTGACCACGTCACGTGATAGCGTGCGGTGATATCTAGCGCCGCTGGGCGCGCGCATGCGCGGACTAGCGCGGCAGACTGACTGTAGATCAACCTCATTGCTGTACACGCCCGCGCTACAGTGAACTAGAATATTGGATAGTGTGCTCACTCCGCAGCGGCTCAATCGGGAGGGGTGGCCCCGCGAATGTCGACAGGCTTCTGCTTCGCGGCGCCGACACGAGGTGGCGCCACAGTAGTCTTCACGGTAGGGTTTGCCGTCGCTGTCATTGCGCCGCGTGTGAGCTTGCGGGTTCGTTGTTGTAAATTAAATTAAATTAGTTTTTTGGAGAAAGGAAATGGCGCAGTATCTGTATCACATTTCGGTGGACACCTGAACCGAGTCGAAAGGGGAGGGTTAAAGGATCGAGGGAGCGAAAGAAGAAAGGAAGAGGTGTCATAATGGAGGGCTCTGGAATAATTTCGACCACCTAGGGATCTTTAGCGTGCAGTGACGTCGCACAGCACACAAGCGCCTTTTGCGATACGCCGCCATCGAAACGCGGCCGCCGCGGCCGGGTTCGAACCCGAGTACTCCGGATCAGTAGCCGAGCGCCCTAACCACTAAACCACCACGGTGGGTCGCGTTTTTGTTCCGTTGTGCGGTTTTGAGCTGGTTTGAGCGCTTCTCGGGGTCACTTCACGTTTTTGTTCACGTATGGTGACGTTCACGCATGAAGGCATTTTTAACATTCCTTGACAATTGGGAGAGGCTTGTAAAAAATGGTCGTGGTTTTCTGAGCGCCTCAACAGCCGCTGTTCTTCGTTTGAATATTTTCAGCACACTTCAGCTGTTGGCATACCTGACAGAACAGCTGAAGTACAGATATCTGATGACTTCAAAGCTTAGCCAAGATCCTCTTGAGAATCTGTTCGGAATCATAAGGCAGTCTTCAGGATGCAACCAGCACCATACACTGACCCAATTTTTTAATCCTAGGCAATTGCCTTTCATTTTATGGGCTCATAAAATGAGTATCGCACGGTAATCATCCTGAGACAGTGCTAGATTCTCTGCTAGACTTTGAAGACGGAGGTGATATGGAGCATATGCCCAGATAAGCAGCCTTCAAATGCAGTGTCAAAGCCTTCCATCAAGAACAGAATTCAGCTTCTATACCAGCGCATGACCACGATGAGCACGTTGCTAAAAGTGACTGTAGACTTTTTTTTCTACCTAGCAGGGTATATTGCACCTAAGTGTGTACTGAAGACAAAAACCTTGCTTACAATGTAGTCTCCCGATGAAAACTTTTTCCTTGCGAGGCTGGCAAAAGACCGCGACCACGGAGGACTGCTAGCTGTACCCATCGGCGCAGCTTTATGGCTTTGTGTTGAAACTTGAAAACTTCTTCACATAATGGTTTAGCTGGAATGAATTGCATTCCGAAAGTGTTCTTGATGTGTTGGAAGTGGTTGGAATTAAGTAGACTGCAGAAAGAAGTTGGTTGCCCCGTTCACCCAGAAGACATCTCTGAATTAAGCAGTAATAGGGTTTTACCTAATAACTAGACTGCACTTCTCTATGTGAAAGGAGTTAATTAAAAAAAGAGGCAGAAAAACGCGAACGGGCGAAGCACCTTAAACTGAGCCGTTGCTAACGCTAGCTGTGACGTGCTAGAAAAAGTTGAAGGAGAAAGAGGCGAAATGCAGCGAGCATAAATACATGAATTGGTGACAAATCTGCCTCATTTGTTTCAGTTAACAGCAGTGGCTACATGGCTGTCCAAATAACTAAGAAGACACTGTTACTGTTGTGTCTAAATGGCTTGCGGATATGTGTCTACTTGCCGAATTCCTTCTACCTATCGTTTTGCTACCCCTCTGTTTTCTGTGCATCTCGGCTCCTTGCGAATGAAAATAATTGTTGCCGCCGTCACTCTTTTAATTCCGCGTTTGACCCTCGCATGAATCAAATGCCGCTATAGCACATGCTACTACTGTTGGCGTTAAGTATTAATAGAAAAAGCTGTACAACCCCTCTGTGCGCAGTGGATTATAATCTCGAGCAATGCTCCCTCATGCAAAGTCCCTTGTGAACATTTGAGGAAGGAATAAACATGTGCACAGGCCAGAAATAAAGTTCCATTCAAGGTCCGCTTAGCCATTTCGGCGACACCCACGCGAATGTCGCGATAATAATTCAATTCGTCGGCGTGGCTACCACGCCAACTGCGACGCCTGCCGAATGCGCCCCTCGTTTTTACCAGTGAAGACGCGTGCAGCGCCGCCACACGCTGCCGCGCCCCGTCGACATCGGCGGGGTCACCCCGAGCCGTGCCGCCATTAAACCCGCGCTACGGGCCGCGCAGGCACGCGCGCACTAAAACATACCAACACCAAAATACTAAGGACTGACTGGGAGAGCGAAAAAACGGGCGAGGGAGGGGCTGCACGAGCGCTAGGCTTGCGAAGGCTGACCGCTTGGCGTCGCGCTCCCTCAGTTTTTTTTTCCTCCATGTTGAAAGGCATCCATGAATTGTGGGAAGAACTCCTTTGCATCGTTTAGCACCATACCGTTGCTGACAGTAATTTCGCACACCTACTGTTCTCTTGCTTTACATTTTTTGGGGGCTCCCAGAGAACATGTTATGCACGCATGGCAATGCGAACTTGCCTTTCGGTCCCATGATTGTCATAGTTTCTTTGTCACGTACACCTCCCGTCAAAGGTATACACGGCCCAAGGGGTTTGTTTGTTTGTGAGGCCTGTTGCATGCCTCGTTATGCATCCTCAGCGACCGTGACCTCTGGAGAGAGGAATGGCATCGCGTTCTCAATCCTTCCAAGCTATGGACTAGTAGATATGATAGGGAGCCCTGCTAGACAGCTTAGAAGCAAACCCCTTGGGCTGTATACCTACTTTTGACAGGGGCTGTACGTCTGGCATTGAGACGATTTTAGCATGCCGGACACTCCGACGCATGCGCAGTTGCCCCGCCTGACCCCACCCATGCCACTGCGCGTGCGCGGGAGGGGTCCGGTAAACCGGTATACCTCTCCGCTAATACGTCTCCGGTATGCTGAAAACATCTATTAAACCACCGTGACAGAAGCATATAACGTTTTTAGCATACCGGAGACGTTTACCGGACACCTCCTGCGCACGCGCAGTGGCTCCCCCTCACCCCAAAAATGCCACTGCGCATGCGCAAGAGGGGTCCGGTAAACGTCTCCGGTATGCTAAAAACGCCTATTAACGTTCCGCTGTTACTACGACGCATGATCACAATGTGCAAAGCAGAAACTCTCTAACACAGGAAAATAAACAGAGCAACGCGACTTGCGTCTTTTAAAGCGCAGAAATTCTTTCCGGCACCCTGTGCTCCAGCAGCAAGTGGAGTCACGTGATCACCCTTGCCGCGCAAGATCGACACCAGCGCTGCGAGCGCTCCGCGTACGAAAGTGTACGCTCGCGTTGCTCCGCTAACTCGATAGTCTTGACTCGATGACCACTGGAGCAACTGGCCGCTGATGTGACGGGGGCATAAGCCGAAAGCTATGCGTTGGCGTGTCCAAGTGGAGACCATCACCAGTGTTAGCTGTCCCCGCTTATAGTTACCTAATTTGAGTTTCGCAAATCGACACACACTCCGTCTATGCAAGGCGACGTATTTGGAGGGTTTAAATTAGTTTAAGACTGACCAATTTTTTTTTTTTACTCCGGAGAAAGTTCAATACACAGATGTGTTTGCATATCGCCCCGAACGAAAGCGATCCTGCGACCTCGTTCCGGCAGCACGACACCAAAGCCCCTGGGCCAGCGCGCCAGGTCACGGCCGGTGCATGCTGCGGAGGCGCTGAGCCGACGTTCGTCAGAACCTCAGAGGTCGGTTCCGGCTGCAGCGACCTAGCGATACCTCGACGTGATGGCACGGAACGCCGAAAAGCGTGCTTAGCACGCTGCGATTCCGATATGTGTCGATGAACTGCACGCGGCCGGTGGAAGTAAATCCGGCCCTCGCGACAACAGAGTTTCGCATGCCCGTGCAGAGACTCTGCGCGGAATTACATATTCGCATACCTGCGGCCCGCTTCCCACCGTCTCGCAAAGCCACGCTCGCATGCACGGTAAGTTGTTTCCAATAAGCGCGTTCAAGAGGTGCGATCAGCCAGTTCTTATCAATCGTGCAACGCGTGGCAAATTCGTGCACTCCCTTCGCTGGGCGCGCGCGTAACAGAACGCGAGGAGGCGTCGTCGTCGGCCGATGGATCGCAGCTGGCCGATAGTCGGCGGGCGGGCTCGCGCGCGCCAGAGTTCCCCTATTTAGACGCGGCCAATCCATAATGGGGGCCGGCAGAGATCCACCTGCGCACCTGCTCACCCGCATTACCCGCATCTCCGGCGCTCGGCACGTCAAGTCACACGCGCGGGCAAAACAACTGCCGGAACGAGCTGTTACCGCGGCTCCTACTCCCACACACGATTACCCGACAAGTGCGAGCGAGAAGCACTTCTTTGCTCGTTTTTTTTTTTTTCCAAGTGCTCTTCGCCTAGATGCATGATACACTTAATGCCTTTTCAAGTTCGAAGCAGAGACGAAAAAAAAAATGTAGCTATCGAGTGAGGACGGTTTCCCTTCAGATTCGTCGTATACAAACCTAGACATACTTCGGCTAGAGAGCCGAAGCTGCGCAATTAATCCACTTTACTGGCGCCATTTACCAATGGCTCCTAACCACTGCCACCACATCGCGCACGCGCTTCTGTGTACCCCTCCGCTGTTCCCTCCGGCAGCACCAAATGTCGCCAACGCACACCGCAACGCGCTGTTGGAGCACAGTAAGCCTGTACACGCGCTCGAGTCGACGTACGAGCAACGCCTATCGCCGACCGACAGCCCGGGTCGGTGCCCCCTGGCAAAGAGCGGTCGCGAGTTCCGAAAGCGGGAAGAACGAGAGCGTTCTAGCGACTATGCGCTGCCACGCTTTCCCCCTGGCGCAAGCCGAGGTCTCGCGATTCCTCGAAAGAGCGCAGGGAATCGTCGAGGGCCGGGCGTAAGACCGCCGCGACCACCAACGAAACTGCAGCATGAACACAAAGTACGCTGCTCTTTCCGTTACAGTGCCGAAATAAATAATTAGGGAGTAATTAATCACTGGCATCCACCCAAGCGCAGCCATACGGCCTACAGAGGAAAACTACACAGCTTTCACAGAAACTTCCTAGTTGCAGAAAAATTGGTCCTGGAACTCGGGACCACCGTCTGGACAGTTTTTATACTTCGAGTTATGCTGCTAAATTCACTCTCGCCCTGCCATCTACTTCCCCTAAACATTGGACTTAAGAGTGCCTTTCTGCGACAAACGACGTAAAACGAGTACACTACGCAGATTTAGAGGGGGGGGGGGGGGGGGGGGATCGTTCCTCCTTGCCCAAAACGAGATATTTTACTTAGGAAAACTATGCTGAACCCCCTTTTTTTACGAAAAATGTCCCGAAAACATGGTTCAAACGGGACTGCCCCCAACTAAAGAGGTCCACAAATCAACCCCTGCAGGAGAATGAACAAAGTTTTAGTCGCCGGAAAACAAAGGAACGACAAACAGAAGTTCCTCTATTTGTGGCCCTGATTTGCGGCAGACGTTGCACCCTCGGAATGGGCCACTTTGACGAAGAATCCCCGCGTCATCTCGTCCCAGCGGAAGAACCGTCTCGAATTCTGTTCGCAGAACTTGAGGAAACCGCCTTCGACGACACACGGCAGCCGCAGTGTTGACAAGGGCGTGGTAAACACACCTATATATTACAATGAAAAAAAATCGAATTGTATTGAACAATTCGCTTCGTTATGGATACGCATTAACGAACACTGCAATGCGGAACGCCGCCGGTAAGCCCGTGCACCCCGTGACTGCTCCGGAACTAGAAATACCTTTGCTGAAATCGATAGTGCGTACTATTTTGAAACATTTGTTCGCGCTCACACTTTCAGAGACTAGACGTTCTTGGCTCGCACGCAAAAAAAAAATTAAAAATGGTACACCTTTGCAGCCTACAACGGCGCCATCTGCGATCAAGGACACCGCAGCGGCAGCGCGCCGCTTCAGCTTGAAACGCCAGTCGTACGCGCTCTGCGCAGGAATTAATTATCTGCCACCGGGGCGAAATGCCTGCCCAAGAGCCACACCGTCGCGCGCACCACACAGCCGAGGAGAAGCCGTGCGGTGAGACCTGGGGGTGGAGCGAGGAAGGCAACGGCGGGAATCCCCCCGCTCGGATTTTCGCACTCAGCGAAACCCTATGGCACCGTGGCCAGGAATATGGAACCAACGGACTCGGGTTAGCTGTGTGGCGTGGCGCCTTAGGCACTGCTTAACCAGGGTGACTATACGAACAAGTATCCAAACGACACAAGGTAGAAGGAAACGCATGTTCTGGCTTTCATGCATCCCTGCGCGTTCCTCGCGCGAATTTTCCGCCTGATGAAGCAAAAAAAAAAAAGCGTTTTCCAACGGTACGTACTATTAGCGTAAAAGCAAGAGCGAACAAGATAAGTGAAACGCAAACTGCAAGATATTACACTAGGGAGGCAGAATACCATCGAAGGCGTAAAGACCGCTCTTTGCAAGTGTTAACAGGCCAGGCCTGTGTTTCCTCTTCAGCCGCCAATATTTTCTGTTGTTTCTGCTCGCGTTTCAGTTGTTTCGTTCGCGTTTCATTTGATGCTGGTAGTACATAACAGTGTCACGCCACAACCGCTATTTAATAACAACCGCTATTTAATTATTATTAAATAGCGGTTGTGGCGCGACACTGAGCCCGTGCGAAGTGTCCGACTGACAGCACCACATGTGCGAGGGCAATCCGTGAGCTGCCAGCCCGGAAGTCGAGCTTCCATACGAGCACACGCCGAGTCGTAACCTTTGCTTCAAAATTATACGTTTAATTACTTGGCCCGAAACCCGCACTTTTGTTATAAGCAAAGGGAGGTGTGCGCTCTTACTCCACCTCGAATGATCTCTCTAGTCGAATAATGAAAATAATGGTAACAATAATAATTGATTAGCGGGAAAGGCGCAGTAACTGGCACTCAGGTTGGTCGTCTGAACGAGTGAAAAACTGAGCTTGCGGAAAAGAAGCGGCACTCAACGATCGCGGGTACCACAGCAGCCGAGGCAAACTTGCACGTCCCCAATCGGTACGCGCTCGCGAGGACCGCATTGGGGGCGATATGGCATGTGCCAGAAATGAAGCCCTGCAGGGTACACCGCCACAGCCGCCGCAAGTACGACACTTGAGAAAGAAGGTGCAAAATGGGCTACCTTGATGCTCAACGCCGGCTGCGCAGTGCGCGACTAGGGTGTCATCGGGGTGGAGCTTCGTGTCGCATCCGATAGATGACGCCGCGACTTAGACTCAGCGGTCGCATTCCAGTGGTTCCGGGCGGCATTGTGCATCCTCTCTAAGCGACAGACGGTAGACTTAATCGTGTTTTCAATAAGGGGGAGAAAGCGTGCACGAAGGCACGTCGGCGAGAAAAAAAAAAAAAGGAACGGAGGGGGAGGAGATAACACGCAAACGCTGAGCGCGTGATGTCAGCGTCTCACTATCAGTGCTTGTTGAGTAGGGGCTCCTGCCCACCTTACTCCTTCACTCAACAAAAAGCGATGAAAACATCGACTGCTAAGCAGAAGGACAGCACCGTAGCGGGACTTAACCGAGTACGCCGAAATACTCCGTGTAACGTTGCAATGAAAAGGTCAAGTCAGTCGAAACTTACGGCCTATTCCAGTCGGCGATCCGGAACAAGTTTTCTTCCTCCGCGAAACCGAAGAGCGTGTTTCAAAGGACGTTTCGGATTCACATCCTGGGTTGTGATTGGACTGCAACGGTACATGACCCCTAGACTCGCAGACACGGTGCTTCCCCGCAGATTCAGATGGATGTCCCGGATCGCCGTTTAGAATTCGCCACAAGACTTTTCTTCCAATTACTGCGCCGCTCTCTGTCCGAAAATGGCAGGACTGATTGCTTTATTGCTGCCCGTAAGAAACGTGCAATAAGGAAAGCTCAGATAACCGCAGCGTCTTAGTTTGTTTCGCGCGGATGCATGTACAGCCTTTGTCAAAAAATATACAGCCCGAGGTGTTTGCTTCCAAGCCGTGCAGCGGCCTAAAGGTAACGCGTCTTTTTTATACCGCGGTAACTCGATCTACACGTTCCGAGAATTCTTAGAAACTTGGAATTATTGTCCTGTGCGGTCTATTTCCCTAATTTAAATCGGATTAAACGCCCCGGCTCCTGCCTTTTTTTGAACTCAACGCTGAAGGTGGGAGAAGTCAACCAACGCATGGAGTGCCTTTGAGCCAGTCCCGTGGAAGCTTCCCTTTAGATTTTATTTTGTTTTGTAGGTTTCTGTTAGTAAATATTTTCAGTCGCAGACAGCATAGCCGAAAATCAGGTCCACGGAAATAAAAATACAAGTGGACTCTTTGAGTTACGTATCACTCCGCCGATGGCAGAGCGGCAAGCCGCCACGGGACTGGCTGAAAGGGACTCCACGCGTTGGTTGACTCCTCCTACCTTCAGCGTTGAGTTAAAAAAAAAAAGGCGGGAGTCGGGACGTTTAATTCAATTTAAATTGGGGAAATCAGCCGCATAGGACAATAATTCGAAGTTTCTAAGAAGGCTCAGAACGTGTAGATAGAGTTCCCGCGGTAAAAAGACAAGTTCAGATTCCCCTTCAGTGCTCCTTTAAGCACATCGGACAGTCGCTTGGGAGGGTTAATGACTTAAGTTCCTCCCGCCTTCGTGAGAATAGGGGCCCCGAGCACACCAGAGGAGCAGCGCTGAAGGGCTCAGAAGCAGACCCCGTGGGCTGTATACTTTTGACAAACACTGTACGCCATATACCTGACTGTAGATAAAGTTAACACAAAAAAAAAGAAATGGCGTGGCGTCCTTGCCTTTTTCTAACTACACATTAATGATCCCGGAGTTAAAGCACACTGCTCGCGCACTATACAGCTTCAATTCATCGGTGCAACGCTCTCGGTCAATCATAGCCAATAGGTCAAATTTTAAGGTTTATGCTTTTTAGGGTTTAGCGTCCCTAAGCGACTCAGGCTATGAGGGAGGCCGTCGTGGAGGGCTATGGATAATTTCGACCACCTGGGGTTCCTTGTCGTGTACTGACATCGTACAGTATACACGGGCATCTAGCATTTCGTCTCCATCGAAATTTGACCGTCGCGGCAGGGATCGAACCCGCGTCTTTCGGGTAAACATCCGAGCCCCAAACCACTGAGCCACCGCGGAGGCTTGGAAATTTGGCGGGGAGTCAGTGATGCGTCATTCGGGGAATTGTTCGTTTTTCTGGGAATGTGCTGTTTAAAATGAAGCCATAATCTAATTTTCGTGACTTTTCAGAGAAATTTCGAAACGAACAAAACAGCGCAGTAACACGGACAAACACAAATAATGAGACGCACACCAACGCCGGCTACCAATTGAAAATTTATTCCACAGCAACATGTTTAAATACGCAAAACTAAGGGGCGGAAAACGAGGTACTGCTGCGCGGTCGCCGGGAATCAGTGTAGTCACGTAAAAGGTTACAAGAAGGACGCAAAAATCAAGCGACACGCGATAAAAACAGACGGTGTACAGGGCCGTGACAGAAGAATAACGTGTAAAAACTATATAAAAGAGTTGGCAAAAGGGGGCGGGTAAAAGCTTCGTTTAGTTTATGGGGTTTAACGTCCCAAATCGACTCACGCTATGAGGGACGCCGTAGTGAAGGGCTCCGGGAATTTCGACCACCTGGGGATCTTTAACGTGCACTGACATCGCACAGCACACGGGCCTCTAGAATTCCGCCTCCATCGAAATTCGACCGCCGCGGCCGGGGCCGAACCCACGTCATTCGGGCCAGCAGCCGAGCGCCAGAACCACGCAGCCACTGTGGCGGCACATCTTCCTTTGCCTATTTCAACATTCTGCTCCAAAACAAATTTTCAGTTGGCAGTCAGCTAGCCCTCGCGTGCGTCTCACTATTGGCGTCTGTCCTCGCGCCGTCTCGTTCGTTGTGCAGGATAAACTATAGCCCAACACCTCGCTATAGTGAATTTTCAGAATTAGCGAAAAAAAAAAACGAGGAAATTTTGTTCGTGCGCTTTTCCTGCAAAATTCCCGCACTTTAGCCTTCACTAATCCCGACAAACAGCAGTGATTAATATCAATAACAAAAACAATATAAATCATGCGGATAAAAATGTAGCGATATTATACCAGGTGTTTCAGGGAAGACAGTAATTTTCAAATACAGGCTTTCTGCGGTAAAAATATGGCTTTTGTGGCACAGTATTACCAGCGCTGGCGGACTCCGGAAAGCCGGTGAATTGCCTTCAGTAGTAAGCTGGTCAACCAGCTTCTGATAATTAGCTTTTTAATCATCACAGCTAGGCAACTGGTTGCAATTAGAGATTTGTACCCGGTCGTTAGTAATAGCCATATCAGTCTTTTTAGAATTTCGAAAACTCGAGCATCCTCGGTGCTGTGCCTCGACAAAATCTCGCCGCATTGTGCGAAACTACATGCGATTTCTAAAGCATGCAAGCAAAGGAACACCTCCAGTGCACGTAACTAGTCAAAAAAGCCAAATTTTGTCGAGCCACAGCGCCAAGGGTAATCGCGTTTTCGAAGTTCTGAAAACTGATACGGCTATTACTAACGACCGGCTACAAACTCGAATTGCAACTATAGGCGCCTAACTCTACTAGTTAATTATTAAAAATTAGTTAACCACACTAGTACTTAAGACGATTCACTGGTTCTCTGGTGTCGGCCAACACTAGTAATACTATGCTGAAAAAGCCATACATCAAAAAACCTATTTTTGAGAATTACTTAAATTCTCCCCTGAAACACCTGCTGGTATACCGCTTCAGAAAAAAAGTTCCCAAAGTAGATTTTTCAGGTCTAACAAGAGAATGTTTGGTCACAGCATAAAGTATCACTGCGTAGCACACCCGTGTTGACTGGCCTCGTGGCAGAGACAACCCAACTGCATGGAATTAATGCCCTACGAAACTACACCCAGGGAGACTCGACTGTCGCTTGGATGCACCGGAGCTGCTGTCAGTGCAGATCTTGTAGTAAAAAAAATGTCGATGCTCGCGTCCCGCTGCCGTCGACATAAATGCCAGAAGCAGCAGTGACAAAGCTGCAGTGCCGACAGCAAGCGAAGGGAACCAACGAAGGAGTTTCTACGAACGAACGATCCGAACCGAATCAAGGAGCTCTCTGCATGTACACCCGTGAGCAAGACGAAGAAGAGCCTGCCATTTAAGCCTCATGCGTACTCTATGACTAACAATGATGGCAACTCCACGTGTGCTTTTGCGGCTTGCACGTTCCTGACTACCAGCTTCAACAACAGCCGACGTGCGC
Organism: Amblyomma americanum; assembly: GCF_052857255.1. NCBI lineage: Eukaryota > Metazoa > Arthropoda > Arachnida > Ixodida > Ixodidae > Amblyomma > Amblyomma americanum. Next base: position 193,705,943 of record NC_135497.1, on the reverse strand, counting down.
AGCATCGTCATGAGGGAGTTCATAGGCCGCTCTAAATGGCAGGGGAGGCTCTTATCCTTGCTCGCAGCTGCACGTGCTCGACGATTTACATACCATCCCCAAACGACCCTCACTCGCTGTTACAGATGGCACAATTCTGATACATTTCCACCGAGACTCCCGCGTGAGAGCTGCAGACCCGCCGTGGTCGCTCAACGAAGGCACACGAGGAGGGCGTAAAACTACATATAGAGTGCAGTTCTCCATCTCCCCAAACACCCCTTCCACTGCCTTGGTATCCCGATCACGACAAGACTCTTACTCATGCGCTGTCATCCATTCTGACAGGCCCGCTGGTCTGGCAGAGGCAGTATACGCGCAGTTCGCACTCCGGGCTATACGCGTACAAGCGCGCCTCTCCAGTGCGGTTAATCTTCATCTTGGGCGCCCCCTCTGGCGATGAGGCGAAGGTGTAGGGAAAAACGCGGAAAGGGAAATGCAAGGACAGCCGAGATGAAACGTCTCGTCGCAGGCCCTGACAACTATAATGCGAGGATTACGCTGAAAAGAACGCGCGCAAAAAAAGAAAAGGAACTACAAGCGGGATAAGCCACGCCGGCAGACTCCCACAACGCAGCGGACGATCAAAAAGACCGCGCTGACGCTGCGTGCGGCGAATAAAACCTTGCTCGGATCGGCGTATACAGCTGCCGCGCATGAAGAGAGGAATGCGTGCCTCGGAGAATGTCGAACGAGTAAAAAAAAAAAACTGGCAGCAAAAACAAAACGGCAAAGGAAAAACCGAGCGGGAAAACATAACTCGCGCAGAAGAACTTGGCACCGCTGACGGCCGCCAGCTCCGGCGTGGCGGGTGCACCGAGCGGAGCTTAATAGCGCGCCGCCACCCACACACACACTACACGGCCGGGTAAAACCAAGCGAGAAGTATTAAAAGAAACGGAGCCGTGTCGGGACAGGCAGCAGAGGGGAATAAATAAAGGTGCCCACGAGAAGGCGCACAGAGGCGGAGGCCAAAGTGAGGGCGCAGGCATCTGCGGAAAGCGCAGGTATGAGGAAATGTCAGCGCGCGAAAAATATATTGCCGCGCGGCCCCCTTTTCTCCGTCGCCCTCGGCCGCGACCACCTTGCGTTCGCTCTGCGTCGGAATTTTCATCTGGCCCTTTTATATCTGCTTCCTTCACTCAACACGCGACCACCTCGCCGCTTCCTCTCCCGATGGCGGATGGCCCGAAGCAGGTGCGGCGCGCGAGGTTTCGAAAGTGCCAACACCTGTTCTTCGGGGGGCGCAAGAGCCGAAGCGGAGCCTCTTCTGGTCGGCACGCCCCGCAGAATCGGTGGCTCAGCCCGAGGACGCGAGACCGAATCTCGGCCGCATTTCGGCGGATGCCAAGTGCAGAACACGCACTTCAGCCCTCCACTGCATCTCATAACACACATGCATTTTTGGCCATACCGGACTCGGACGCTTGCCGCTTCGGTTCATCAAAATTAGCCACCGCAAGCTCATTTCAGTTCAACAAACACTCACTCGAGGAAACGCGTCCCAGAGGCCCCCCCGGAAGGTTAGTTCAAGAAGTATTTTACAGTGTACGGTGCGCGATTAGGCAATGCGCGCGCGATGCTGTCACGAAGCATGCGGCAGCACGCAAGGCGGGAAGCGAAGTAGGTGCCCTGTCAGCATGACATGACTAATTTTCTCCGGCGGCAAAACTTAATTCTGCGAATTGAGAACAAAGAATCTGCAATTTCCCGCGGGAAGCCTCCCGCATGTTAGCGTGCGCTTCCTTTCGCGCAGAAGCTGCCGCGCGCTTCGCCTCGACGGCCCAAGGTCGCGAGGCGAAGGGTAACACACACACACACACACACACACACACACACACACACACACACACACACACACACACACACACACACACACACACACACACACACACACACACACACACACACACACACACACACACACACACACACACACACGCACACACACGCACACACACACACACACACACGCGCGCACGCACGCACGCACGCACGCACGCACGCGCGTGTTCGTAGATGGGTTCCAAACGTAACGAGGGGTGTTTTTTTTCTGAAGCAGATGATTCAAGAAAAGAAAAAAACGCCTTACATATCAGTGCTGTTTTCGACAGACGTCAGTATCGTCACTCATCCCATGCAAGCGTTCGGGCGAGTTGTTGCCAGAACCACAGCACTTGACGCGCTTACGTGGATGGGGTGCAAGCATGTGAGGGCATTAGCAGAACTTCGCTCGTAATCAGGTTCTACGCTTCAATAGAATGCAGACAATTAATCACATTCCCATCATTCCTACTGATGTCCACAAACGCAATACCATAAAAAAAAGAACGTGCCTGCTGACACGATTGCGCGAAAAATGCTAACCCGCAATTTTTCGCGGAATCGTTACACATGACAGCGTTGATAACCGACGAGTGACAACAGGTATCATGGACGCGTCTCCAATTTAACTCTGGCGCTCCACAAATAGTAATAATTACCACACACAGCTGTCACAAACGTGGCAGCATTTATGCATTGTAATGTCTTGTTTAATTCAACATATGTCGGCGGCCCGTGTGGTTTACGTATACCTTAAGCTTTGGGATGTAGTTCTATTCGTCGTGTACGAGCACACGGTATTGGGCGTACGCGGTTCCTCTGGTCAACACCCGGGCACAGAGGAGAGCGTATGCCCGTGTCCGCTAAGTGGTTAGAGCGCTCGGCTACTGATCCGGAGTTCCCGGGTTCGAACCCGACCGCGGCGGCAGCGTTTCGATGGAGGCGAAACGCCAAGGCACCCGTGTGCTGTGCGATACCAGTGCACGTTAAAGATCCACAGGTGGTCGAAATTATGCCGGAGCTCTCCACTACGGCACCTCTTTCTTCCTCTCTTCTATCAGTCCCTCCTTTCACCCTTCCTTTACGGCGCGGTTCAGGTGTCCGCCTAGATGTGAGACAGATACTGCGCCATTTCCTTTCCCTAACAACCAATTGTTATTATTATAATTATTATTATTATTATTATTATTATTATTATTATTATTATTATTATTATTCGTCTTTTTTATTTAAATTAAGAGTAAAGGAGAGGCTGGTGCTGCATAGCGGCTCCGGCTACTCCTTTTCACCAATTCGTAGCAACCACTTGGTCCGACGATGTACAGCTCAACATAACAAAAACACAAACAATACACAACATATAAAATAAAGTACATACAAGAGTCAGTAAAAGAAGCAATAACGAGAGAACAAGAACACCTTGAATGTTAAGAGAACAGTACACAATACAATATACATAAGAGATATGAATAAACAAGGACAGAAGAACATCAATAAGCTGATTTGCAGTACACACAGCAAAAGTATAGATATACGCTATTAAAGCACTAACTCATCAAAAACAGAAAAACAAGAAACAAAAATGTGTCTCTTTCTTTTGGTTTTTCTTTTCTGGTCTTCATTCAAGGTGACCGATATAAAGTACGGAAGTAAGGGTGCACGTGACTTGTTTTGTTTGTTTGCGATGTACTTTTTTCGGTGTCGAGGCGATCCCAACCACCTTCACCCCGCTGCGACAAGAAGGCCAAGCAGTGGCAAAGTGGTGCGTGAACGTGCGCAATGTTTGAGGGGTGGGGTGATTGGTGAACAAAAAATTCAGGGGGGCACTTTGTTGGCCTAAAGTGCGGTGAGGCGAAAGCCTTTAGCGCGGTGTTGCTGCTTGTGTCGCTAATGTGTGGTGAAGATGTAGATTAAAGACTACAAATTAAGAGCTTTTAGGCGGCACCCTTCCAGATCGGCGTTCAGGAGGCGTCTGGTAAGATTGCCTGGGGAGCGCTCCTCTCTAACGAAGGTGACGCCACTCAATGACGTCACACGCTCATCAGTCACACGGCTTTCTTTGCGATGCCACCAGACTTATCTCGATTGATCGCAGCTGCGCGCAGCTGCTGCAGAATGTTGTAGTGGCTTTGGTGCCTTATCTCGATGACGTCATTTAGTTGCTGGATGTAACGGACGCCGGACAGATCCATGGCCGCGAGTATGAGCCATTAAAGGCTTTCGCCTTAAAAGACAGTGTCCACGAGGGACCGTTATCTGCTTCAGTACGCCCCTCGGGGGTCGGGGTAGAACCGCCGCCGAGCACTCCCGGGACTTCAGGCCGCCGACGACACCGCATTTCCCTCGACAAGCCGTTTGCTGTTCGGGAAGGGCCACCGCCTTCGAGAAACGCTCCGTGTCGTGGTGAATGGACTGTCGCTGCGCCGCCGGTCACCGTACGCTTGTTCTCAACTGCCCTTCCATTTGAACTTTTCGCTTCATTATATTATTTATCTGTTTTATTTAACTGTAATCGCCTGTGCGTGTGTAAACTGCATGCACCTCAGCGGCAGAGTGTAAATACGTTCGCGTACACAGTACTCTGCCAGCAGCCGTCACTTCGTATTACCTGATTAATGTAACGCCGTGTATGACCTGCCTGAAAATTGGAAACTGGTTTTTGGCGAAAGGAAATTGCGCAGTAATTATCTGACATCTCGGTGTGTGCGCGTTTTCCTGAAAATATATTTGTTGTTCTTGTTACCTGAATTCGTGGCTCTCTCACGTTGGCAACGCCGAACATAAAACCGGCTAGCGCTGGGCGTTAAACTCCACACCCTTTTGCCTCAGTACGGGAAGGTGCTCGCATTTCTCCCGAGCCGTGACAACACCCAAAAGGCCGCCATCAACCGGCACCATAGAGAAAATGTCGCGGTGAAAATCGGTGAAGATGCTCCGAAGGTGTTCCTTGCTCCGCTACTTTCCCGCCCTCTTTCTACCAAGACACGCACACATCTCCGACGACGCATCTTCGGCGCCTTCGCTCGCCAACGGCGCAGCTCCGCGCTTGAGGGGACAATGTGAAGCGGAATGGTGCGCTTTCTTACAGACCGCAGTGCGAAAGCGGTGGGCTCTCAAGAATGCGGGGCGCGACCGTGGCCACAGCCCTCCCTCCAACCCTCAGCAACGCCAGCATCCGCAGAAAGGGACAGACGCTGGCGATGTCACTGGGAGCACAGCAATGGTGAAATTCGCCGGCTTCCCAAGTTGCTCGCCAGAGGTATACAGTGGTACAACTCTTACGGACAGTTTTCAGTGTTTTTTTTTCCTTATTACACAAAGAATCACATTCTCTGCAGCAGGCTGCGCGTGATAGCATACGTGCCGGAATTCAGTAATACACGGTTCAAATGGAACCGCCCCCCTCCCCCCTCCCCATCCCAATTGTCCCCTGTGCAGAGTGGCCCATTATTCCGCCCCTGCCCCTTACCGCAATTAACACACGGCGTTCAGCTGCTGAGCTGAAGGACACGGGATCGAATCGCGGTCGCGGGGGCCGCGTTTCGATAGGGGCGAAATGCAAAAGCGCCTGTGGTAGTGTGTGATGTCAGTGGTCGAAATTCATCTGGAGCTCTCCCCTACGGTGCCGCTTTCTCTTTACCGCCTTTCACCCCCTCATCTACCCCTTCCCTCACGGCGCGGTAGAGGTGGCCACCGAGAATGGGGCCGTCACTCCTTTCCTGATAGCCACATCTCAGTTGCTCTCGCAGTGTATTCAATTAGCTACTCGTGAACATTTGAAATAACGTACTGGCTTCAGGCAACTATACCTCAGTCATCGAGTGTGTTAAAAAAAGCTTCAGGAATATACTATCGGCCAATCTTCCCTCCACCACACTACAGGACCATGTGCATGGTAAGGAGTATTAAAAAGGGTTGAGGTATTGTGCTGTCGGGGACTAAGGTCTCTGGACCGTGTGTCCTGTCAACGAAGCCGATAGTTCTGTTATTAGCCGCCGGCTCACTACAACGCTCGTGGAGGAGAAAGAACAAGGATTTCCGACTTTCGCCTTCACAAGTGTGGTCTCCATCCGCCGGCTATAATTAGAGCTATCGGCTTCGTTTACGAAACATGTGGTCCAGAGAATTTTGTCCCCGATTGAACCTCCCGCAGTCGAGATTTCTTCATTGCACGGATCTTTGCTCGTAAAAGCGTCATTGGAAGAGAAGGTAACTTTTCCTGTCGGGAGCGCACTGCTTTCTGTGTAGGAAGAATAAATCGGCATTTGCGTAGCATGTTTCCTTTCCTTGGCATGCTGGAACACTTCTCCTGCGACGCCTTCCAAAAGACCTACCATTTGTCGTTTGATCCCCCACCGAATCAGATAACCTCTCTCCCGACTGACAAACAAGATGATGTGCCGTACTATCTTGAAATGGCTTCGGGCCTGCACAGTTCATGGTGGAGCAAAATGGAAGTGCGTCATGCAAATCTTGACGCACGCCCGGTTTAACAGCACACTAAAGAGTTAATTGCAATCTGCGCTGAAGTTAACTATTGAGAAATCAGCATCGGACTGGATCCCTTCCACCGAATCCCTGAAGGCAGTTAAAGCTTCCTAAGTCAATCACAGTGCGATTGAACATTTCGCAGTACCCTTTGCGCAATATATGATTCAAATAAAGAAAAAAAAATGCTGGCCCGTGATGATTGCGTCCAGTTCCTGATCCGTGAGTCATCAGTATTATTACCGGTACGTACGCCACTTTTAACAGCTTCTGCGGAAGACTTACTAAGCCCCAAGAAGGCGATTTGTCAGGGAACGAGCAGTTAAAACCCTTCGCGCCCAGTGACAAAAAGGACGAATTTCCCCCAAAGAAACTAACCTCTCGTGCACATATAATGCTTCTTTGCTCGGAGTGTAGTCGGAGAGGCTCGCACGGCGTACCTTCCTCGGCCAGAGCGGAGGACAGGGCTCGTGTGCAGCACACGAGAAAAAGCCTCGGAATTTTTAACACTCGGCACTGCCGCAAGCAATTACAGAGTTTTGCACACACCGTCTACAGACAACGTGGCAGTTACTTAGATGCTGGCAGACCGGATGATGGTGATGACGTTTTTAATGGCGCAGGGGCAACCTGAACTTGGGCAAAGAGCGCAATGGCACAGGGCGTTTCGCTCTACAAAAGAAGTCGAGCAGCGGACAATTAAGCTTAAGGGAAAGCATATACTCACTGCGAAAGCGGCGAGTGCCCGGCGGCACAGGTGATCGAACGCCGCACCTCTCACATACTAGGCGGATGCTGCTTTATGATCTAAGCAGACCATAAAGCAGAAAGCTTTTTTTTTTTTTTCACCAAATGCTGGATCGTATTCTCAAGCGCAACATCTCTGGTTCACTTCAGTTGACTTTCATACTTTGCCCGTAGAGGGTGCAAGCACTCCTTCCTTCCCCGGCGCCAGCTCTGTCGCAACCTCGGAAACGCTCTACGGACGTCAACGCCGCAAGCCCCATGAAGCCGCAACCAAGAGATACCGATCACCACAACGCGCTCCGACTAACCATACTGCACACCGTATACGGAATGGAAGCCTACATACAGGCGCAGTCATTCAAATAAGGTCTACCAGTACCGCAGGGTATCCACCAGTTTCCAACATGGGTGCAAGCTTTTCCCGAGCCTGTTGCTCGACTACCCTTCGGTGAAATGTTCGGGAAATGGGTCCTAACCCCAACTTGTGTAAGAAAGAAGAACGCCTTGTGGTATGCCGCTCTTTGGTCACAGCTGCCATTGCGCCATTAAAATTAATCGTCATCAAAATCTCACCCCTTTCCATTCTCTCTCTCTCTAGAGCGAGAGGCTGCAAAGAAACTTTCCGCTCGCTTCCAGTAACAGCCTCGACAAGACTTGCGCATTTCGACGTATCTCGCTAGCCCCGTCCTCAAGTCACCCTGTCGTTCATGCACCCAGAGCGAAAAATTTCAACGGGCGAGGACAGAGGCTAGACGACACAAGCGCTACCTATCAAACGAAAACTTCATTGAAAGAAAAACGAAATATATACACCTCGTACAGAGTCACCTTGTCGCACCTGTCCTGTATCGCGGCGTGCGTTTCGCGATAAGCCACACGCCGGCGCAGGGCTTCCCGGGGCGCGACGCACGGCGCATTGCGCACTATCAGGCGCTGACATCGGTCGACGGCCCGAGGAAGGCGGAGCTGTGCCACCGCCTCCAAGACAACCGCGGCCCGACGAGAGCCTAGCGACAAAAGCGAGAACAGCGCGCGGCTCGGCTCAAAGGGGCTGCGCGCCGAGAGACAAAGCGGAGCCACTCGGGCGTGCAGCCCCGATAAGGCACGCCCCCACACTCCGACGACGATCAGCTTCCGAGCGGCGCGCCTCGACTCCGTCAAGAGCTGGTCTCTCCGCTGCTGCATCGCTCGAGGGGTGCTACCCGCGGCGATTTTGCTGCACACAAAAACGTCACCACGGGCAGTATAAAAAACAAGGCGGAGTTTAATGCGCCGGCAGTACACACAGCAATCCTCCCGTGCGTTCGCGCAAGAACGGAGGAGCACACCTGCAAGCTCGTTGTTGACGCCGCAGTTGTCATGCACGGCCCCCTCCCTCTTCCCATCCACTCGTTTGCTGAAACACGGCGGGAAGCCGATGACTCATTTAAAGAGGTACCACGCATTACTTTATACGCGCAATAAACAAGCCAACAGGCGCGACGAATAATCGGAATTTTCTTAAAAGAAGAGTTCTAAGAAGCTACGTTGAGCTTCGTGCGACAACGAGGGCACGAATTAAATTTGTCACGCATTTCAAAAGGGATGGCCAGAAACATTTCCCCTAGCAAGAAGCCAAAGATTTCGGCCCCAACAGCAGTGATGTGCGGATCAACACGGAATCTAGTACACTGTGAGAAAACTAATATTCACAGTTTAAATATAAGTGTCCATCTTGCACAAAACCAACCAGGGTGTTTGCAACAAACGCGAGTGCCGAGCTTTGAATTTGTACATAGAGCTTAATGCAAGCAAAGCGATTATACATCTCGCCGCTTTGTCGACGAAGCCGACTATTTTCGAGCATACCAAAACGTTTGAAGCGCAGGTGTAAACAATGTGAAAGCGAACAAGCATGCAGACAATAACACTGCTGCCAAAATAGGAGTGAGTGGCACACTTCTTTTAAGTATAGCTTTTCTCCGTAAGCGCAACTCCTTTATTACTCTCTGTACGGTTGATGCAGAAGGAAAAAAATGTACTTATTTCTTGGACGCAAACCAAACGCTCGCCTCTGTATTGCTCACGTGAACCTTACGCAAACGAAATTAACTTTGACCACAACGGGGCAAAACTCTGAACTGTGACCGTAGCTGTTGCCCGGTGGGCATCTGAAAGAAACTCTGAACGTGCGAAGCTGGTAGACGAATTTCAATAGCCCGGACCGAAATTTTGCAACCTATAGCAGTGGCGCAGCACTGTTCCAGTTCACCCACACGAGCAGCGATTACTTCGCGCAATCCTCGGTATACCGGGTGTTTCAGCGAACACTTTCGAAAATTCAAAAATTTTTCAAAATTTTTACCGCAAAAATTTTTGGGGTAAAAATATGGCTTTTGCGGCACAGTGTTGGCGGACACCAGAAAACCGGTTAATCGCCTTAAGTAGTAAGCTGATCAACTAATTTTTAATAATTAACTTTCTAACTAGTAGAGTTACACGCCTAGTTGCAATTAGGGATTTGTAGCCGGTCGTTAGTAATAGCCGTATCAGTTTTTTTTTATAATTTCGAAAACGCGATTATCCTTGGCGCTGTGCCTCGGCGAAATCCGTCTTTTTTCGACTAGTTATACGTGCACGGGAGGGGTTGCTTTGCCTGCATGCTTTCGAAAGCGCCTGTATTTTCGCACGATGCAGCCATATTTTGTCAGGCCACAGTGGCGAGGGTAATCGCATTTTCAAAATTCAAAAACTGATATGGCTACTACTAACTACCGGCTACAAATCTCTAACTGCAACTAGACGCCTATCGGTAATAAATAAAAAGTTAACTATTAGCCTTTAGTTCATCACTTTATTAACATGATTCAGTTTTTTTGACGTCCGCCATTCCAGTATTACTATGCCGCGAAATGCTTCTCTTTAGAACGACAGAAAGCTGGGCAAGTTGGTTGCGATCCACGGTATCACAGCGAGGAACACGAGGACAAACGAAAAACCCGACAACACGAGCGCCGACTTTCAACTAAACTTTGTTACACACTTGCATATATTTATACCTTTCCTGCCAAGCCTAAGTTTAAAAACCAAACCTGCCAACACTGACCAAGCCCTACAACACCGCAAAGGCACCATCCAAAAATTCCACTTCCGCGGTTGTCAAGTGATAATGACGGTTCGCTGACACACAAAGCACCACCCTAACCAATATGGTAAGTCTCGACTATCTCCCTTACCGTCTGATCGCTATGTGTGAAAATGACTGACGATTCACGAACCGTTTCTTTTCTCTTTACCTAAAAAAAATAATTTTTTTATTTATTTGCCCCTTATATAAAAAAAAAAAACACCAGGTAATACCAGTACGTCAGTACCAGCGCCAGAATTAGAACTTCCTCGCAGCTGCCGCCAGCAGATCCCTCACTTACAACTCCTTCGTCAGAGATTCGGAAATAGTTGCTGCAACGGCAAGAAAAAGCTTCCCAGGCGGAACAATAGCGGGACGGACCGAAAAAAAGAAGTAAAAACGGAAGCTCTCGACCGCGACAGACGGAAACCGATTTGCACGCTTCGGCCGAGCGTTCGGCGCAATCGTGGCATCGGACTCCGAGAAGTTAGGCCTCCTTTAAGCAGTAAGAAGACACAACGGAGTGAGACAAATGAGCCGACAGCAGAACGCGGGGCGCACAGCCCACCTTCTGTGGCCGCCGCACGAACGGGCCTTCGCGAGCGCGCGCGCGCGTCCCGATAGAGACCGCTCGCACAGACGCTGTTGTGACCAACGTTTATGGTTGTGACGACGACAATCGGCGCGTCGCACAGTGCATTTGCTGAACTTTCGTCGTCGGAAAAAAAACGGGGGCCAACGCGATTTTTCCATGGAAAATTTCGAGCGGAAAAGCACAACTGGTCGCGACGGAATTCCCACGTTGCTACAGCGCACGCCTTCCACGAGACCGCGGGATCGGATATCGAAAGCGACACCGGAAACGAGACAGCGCCAAATCCTTTCGTACTATATTCAGACAATAATCGAAAGACAACACTAGCGAAGGCTTCAGCGTAGAAGGGAAAACAATGCCGGAAGTCTGGACGACTTACAGTGTGGGAGGTGAGCCGGAGGGTAAGCCTACATAGCCATGCACAAGCATGTGCAGATGGCCTGCTACGCTGCGCGCGCTTTTCCTGCGTGACCACTATGCCAGCAGGAGCCCAGTGTAGCACCTGCGATATTTTCTCACCTTCTAAGCGCAGGCTGTGCGTTTTTCAACGTAACAGATGACTACGTAATCAGTATTTCATCTCCGACTTTCAGTCAATGCCGCCATTAGCTGGGCGAAGTCCACTGCAAATAAATCAACTTTACAAAATAGAAAAATCCACTACAAAAGCAACTCGATAGCTCATCATTATGTGGCCTCACCTAACCCGTGACAGCCTCAATACCGGTAGGCAGAAATCGTTATAAACTAACACTGTAAAATTATATCTAGCCAATGATCCGTAGTCTGGACCGAAGTCGACTGACTGTCAGTGTCCTTATCGCTGAGTGACAGACAGGGAACCTGAAAAAAAAAAAAAAAACGGAAACTAGGGCGGGATCGATGGCCAGATTCAGAACAGCCCCCCCCCCCCCCCCCACCCTTTTTTTTTCCCCCTGTATCCCTTTTCGCTACAACTCAGAGTGTCGACGCGACAGCCGAAAGCGGAGCCCCCTGCTCGTCGCTTATCTGCCCGAGATTCCTCGCGGGGGAAGCTTTGACAAGTCCTTCGCATTCCGCGGGCGCGTGCGTGTACGCGCTAGATATGCCTCAGCGGGCGAGGTCGGTCATTGAGCTCGAGACGCGGCGACCATCAGGGCATCGCGCGGGGACCACATACACAAGCCGCCGCCGCGACTCGGCCCCGGCGAGACGACAGCCGCGGGCCAGCGCCATTCAGCGAAGTCGGGGGCCGCCTGGACTCGATCACGGAGCTACGCCCGACTGAGGGAACCAGCGTCGGCGCAGAGAGAAGAAAAAAGATACTTGAGAGAGGAAGGGGGCAGGCGGAACTCCCCGTCATTGCGAGGAGCACAACGAGCAACGGGTGTCCTCGGCGGGACGGGCCCATCAACGTCGCGCGCTGACGAGAAAGGGAAGGCGGATTTCAGCCGCGTGCGCAGTGCCGGGAGAGCTGTAGCACAATTGGTTTACTGTGTACCACCAATGCTGCTCGCTCTGATCCACAACTCAGCACGTTTACCACCCACACACGTAGGCTGCCACAGCCGGAGCTTCCACGATTCGCCGCGTATATTCACGAATCTGGAATCGACAAACTGGTGCCCAAATCTACCACAGCCACATCAAACCCGTAGTTGCCGAAAGTATTATACTAGAGCGCTAAACGCAACTTCAAATTCATGCAGACCATAGCACACATGCCACTTTTTCCTCGCAATTTGAGCAAAGTCATCCCGCGTATCAATTCCAACCTCAACGACTGTTCTCGCGCCTACACTGAGACAAGTTACCGACACCACAATGTGCGCATGTACCTGTACACACAGTCGTTAACTTATTTGCACTCTCCACCACAGCAGCCGCAGGTGTCGCCATCAAAATAACCCCAACACTCGATGCCTACGAAGCTCTGCGCTCATCTGACGCCCCACGGAGAACCGTGAAAGTCGACTGGCGAAGCACTACCGTTTTTTTTCCTACGCTCAACTTGCTGTGTCGCCACATTCGGCGCGCAGGGATAAAAGGCGTCCACCTTGAGTAAGAAATAAGTGAGCGCAGACACCGCGTCCTTCTCCGTTTGAAGCGAAACTAAAGATCGGATGACGAGGAACCCGCTTCCCGAGCGTGGGCGGAGAGGGCACCTGCACCTGACGGGCCCGGGTGCGCGAGACGGCGTTTTTCGCCGACTGCCTCCCCGAAGGCAGCATCCGAGGCGGCGGGATCGATCAAGTGGCCTCCTCCTCCCCCTGCCAGCGGGAGGAATCAAACCGCATTTTAATGGACTCCTAACGAGCGGCTCTAATGAATTCTAAAACGGCCACCGCCGCAGCGCTGCTGACCACAGCGTATACGCGACGCGTGGACAGCGGTGCATACTGCAGCATGCGCACACCACAGTATGGCTCGCCGTTCCGCAACCTCGATCGTCGATTCTCCGGGGCAGCCGCCCGAGGAAAGGCGCGCCACCACGTAGCTGTGACGAGTGGCCAAACGCGCTTAACTTATTCGCTCGCGCCTTCCCGAAAAGGTGGTATACGCGTCCGACAGTTATTACACTTAGCGTAATGGAGACGCACCAGCGTAGACGTATACCAGATTACCGGCTACCCACGCGCATGCAGTGGCCTCGACTGGCCCCACCTCTGCCACTGTGCGCGCGCAGGAGGCGCCCGGTTTTGGCTGGAAAACGTGTATTGCCAGCATCGAACCATATATGAGGGCACTATACTAGATGGCCCGGTAAACCGGTACGCGCCTGCTTAATCTCTGATCAGGAAGCCTCAGAAGTACAGCTATATAACAATCACCTCGTGTTGACGTAAAACGGCGAAGGCACATAGTACAGTGACCGAACACGCTATCTAATAGACGAGGAGTCTCCTTACACGCATTATACGGCGACAGCCACACGTCTCCGAGGCAAAAGGGCGCAGTGTGTACTATAGTAGGATACAACCTAAAAAAAAAAAAACAGCAGTTGCTGACAATAGTAACGACAGCAAAGGAAATCCGCTTTTTGATGTTTACCTAATCAAACAAGCCAGATGCATAAAAAAACTCTTGAGCTCATAATTTCGTCTGGCTGTTAGTTCCTCGTTTAGGTAGCAAGGAAAAGCTTTACCAGCGAACTATTTTTTTTTTGTTACGGAGGAATTCCATGCGGCGGTCACTGTTCCGCGCACAAATACGATTGCGTGCAACTACTATTGCGTGCACAAATATGATCAATATGAATCGCGTGCACAAATATGATCAAAGATAGGTTTTTATTTTTTTTCCCTTGATCGCCTGTTCGAACCCCCACAGGCTGTGACATGCTGACGACATGCGACACACTGTCGGGAGAAAGAGGGGAGCACAGTACCACGCGAACTTCGACTAAACTAACGTTCCTCTACTGAGTGCTTCACCTAAGATGTTCTGCAATGTAAAAAAAAAAACGCTTTTGGAGTTCGAAGAGCACTTTTTTCGGCACAGCATTGTCAGCGGTGTAGCGCATCAGAATACAGCTAAGGCGTGTAATTAGTATGCTGTTTAAATAATACTGAGTAAACTTTTACCTATTGCTGATAGTCTCCTTATTTACCGGGAGTATCCATATCATCTTTTATAATTTCGAAAACGCAGTTACCCTCGGCGCTGTGGCCGAACAACGTCTGGATATTTCGACGAGTAACGTGTGTATTCAAAGGGCTACTTCGCATGCATTTTGGCGCGATGTATAGCAAAATGTGTTGGGCCACAGCGCCGAGGGTAACTGCGCTTCCGAAATTCTAAAAAACTGATATGAACATTACCCACGGTGGGCTACACGCCTGACAATAGGAAGACTAGCAGTAATAGTTACAAAGTTAACTAAAGAATATTAGTTAAACAGCATACTAATTACACGCCTTAGCTGTATTCTGACGCGCTACACCGCTGACAATGCTATGCCGAAAAAAGCGCTCTTCTAACTCAAAAAGCCTATTTTTAAAAAATGCAGAACATCTTCGGTCAAGCACTCCGTCTACTGAAGGTAGCGCCATTCTTTGCCAACCTCGTGAACCCCCCGACAATCGCGGCAGAAAAGTGCGGCAAAAGATTCGCGTTTCTTAAATCCGCTGACGAGTCCACCTGTTAGTGGTGGCACTGGCAATAAGCAACGGAGAAAATGAGCAGGAAAGATGCCGCTACCGTCTACGTGTAGAGGGACATTAAAGCGCGCATCTCACGCTTCCGGCTTTTCGGATCGGCAACAGCGCGCCGCTACCGTCAACGTGTAGAAGGGACATTAAAGCGCGCATCTCAAGCTTCCGGCTTTTCGGATCGGCAACAGCGCGACGACCCGCCGCGGTGGCTCAGTGGTTAGGGCGCTCGACTACTGATCCCGAGTTCCCGGGTTCGAACCCGACCGCGGCGGCTGCGTTTTTATGGAGGAAAAACGCTAAGGCGCCCGTGTGCTGTGCGATGTCAGTGCACATTAAATATCCCCAGGTGGTCGAAATTATTCCGGAGCCCTCCACTACGGCACCTATTCTTTTCTTTCACTCCCTCATTTATCCCTTCCCTTACGGCGCGGTTCGGGTGTCCAACGATATATGAGACAGATACTGCGCCATTTCCTTTCCACCAAAAACCAATTATTAATTATTATTAACAGCGCGACGCTGTGGAGCGAGGAAACGGGCGCCCACAAACCACAGTTCCCACTTTACACCAGGCGCGGCCGCGATGTGCGATGCAGTTCAGTCGAAGGTCGCGTGGTATGCAGCACCTCCACTCCCGGGAGTGCTATCCGGCCACGCACGTACATTAAACCGCACAATAGCCGTGCAGAGACAAATTTTATTTTTCAAAGCATCTCCGTTGGCCCGCATATGAACGCGGGCGTTTCCGCTTACTGCATATTACGACGCCGACGCCTTCTTGTTGCAGCGACAGCTCTTGCGAACAGTTTTCCCAAGATCACACAGCGTTGGCGGTCTTGTCCGCAGATGAGTCGCACGCAGGGAGCAAAGCGCCCGCGAACGCGCGCTTCTTCGCCTTTCTCTTCGCCACTGCCCCGAGCAGGCAGTGCTCACACTGGCAGCGGCCTGCGGGCGCCAGCCCCTTCGGAGCGTGCGAGTGGTCTTGAGCGATGCGCTTACGTGCCGCAGTAGACCGCTCGGACAATGCAGTGAACCCCAGTGAGTGACCACGGAGATACAGACCCTGTGACGCAGAAGCTTCATAACGGACACGAGAACGGAAGAGCCCGGTAAGATCCGGCATGTATACATGCCCGAGTAGCACTTTTTGACGAACAGAGGGAGAACACGTGTGTCGTGTATGTTCTCCCTCTGTCCTCGTCTCTTAAAGTTGCTTTTCAAAGTATACATATGCACTGCAAGCAAAAGAGTGCGCCAACGTCGTTGTGCCCCGATGTCGCCGCGGCACGTGGACCTTCGCAGAGAAAATCGCCCGTGCCTGCCTTGAAGCTGTCGCCGCAAATCGCGCTGCAGGTGGTAACTATCCCTGCCAGTTTTTTTTTTTATCACTCACAAAGCGCCACATAGTCACAGTTGCAAAAAAAAACAACAATAATAATAATGACGTAGCACAGGTATTCGTGCACTCCTGCTTGCAGTTGGCGAGAAACGAACAGAACTGGCCCGAAACCGAGTCCGGCTGGGTCGGCGAGATGCTCGCGCCGAGGGACAAGGCGGCGCCTTGTCCTCGGCGTTGTGCGCCGCTCGAGATGAGCCGCGGCAGATCGATCCCGCTGGACGCAACGGTACACGCAGCGCCGCGAGGCCCAATTGACGCGCCAAGGCGGCGAGCAGCGCGCGAACGCGCGGCTGTATGGGCGAATTAGCGGGCAATTCGATTACGCTTGCCGGGAGCGCCGCGGCTCCATCCCGCGTGTCGCCACACGCACCGCGCACATCGGCGGCACCCGCTCCGCCGCTGGACTTCGGAGGCGGTTCGACGCGGGAAAGGAGACAAAAACCCACCTCGCAAACGAAGAGAACCTCCCACGATTGACTTTTTCTCGGCAGTCTTTCAGCCGCCAACGCAATTAGGAAACGATTCTGCGCTGCGCGCTAAAGGGTGAAATGCGCGCTGCCTCGACTGCAACCGAACGTATTTTTTTCTTCCCGAAGCGCCCCGCCTCATCGCTCTGAAAATACGCGAGTGCACTGACGGGAGGCAGACATCGCCTATTTAGAGAAAAGCGGGTGTGCGCGAGGAAGGATGAAAAACAACGGGGTGAGGAGGGGGTTTAATGAAGGGTGCAATTTTAGAGCACTTACACGGCCGCGTTTATAAGCATTTAACCGATGTAGGCTACCAAAGTTGCGCGTTATCTAATCCCGACGTTTGTTAGGCCAGTCGCGGCATGACGTTTGTTAGGCCAGTCACGGCAGGGATGGCCCGACCAGAATACACGAACCCTGGCTGTGGACCCAAGTATGACGCCTGCAGTCAACGGCCTGGTGTCACGGCAGGCCGAAGCTCTTGACCGCCGCCGCTCCCTCGCCGATTGCATTTTCTTAGATTTTTTCCAAGGTATTCGACAAAGTTTGTCACAAGCTGCTACTATTACAATTAGCGCAACTGAACCTTGACCCCCCCCAAAAAATATAACGTGGCAAGAACACTTGCACTGTCACCGTTCACAGTTTTTAACTTGTAACAATTATACTTCAACTTGTAGCTCGGTCAACTCTGCATGATGTACCTCAAGGCTCGGCTTCGGGTCGCCTTTTCTCAATTACATTAAAGACCGACCACTGCACGTAACTTCTAACATTTATCTGTTCGGCTGATGACTGCGTTGTGCTCCGAGAGATCATTACTGACCAGGACGTTAACACGCTACAAGCATCTAAACGCTATTTTTTTTATTAGTGCGTGTATCCCGTACTGAGTCACGTCCAGTTGTCTACCATCTTAGTAACACTATCCTTGAGTCAGTAACATCGCTACCTTGGAGCCCATGTCACGTCACACATAACATGGTCCCTTCACAGCCATATAAAATCCAACGCTACTCGCCTGCTCGGATGCCTACGTAATTTTTCTTCTGCCTCCGTATCACTAAAATTGCTTCTTTACAAAACATTAGTACGCATTAAACTTGAGTACGCCTCCTCTGTACGGGACACGAGATCTGCTAAGCTTACTTACACCCTCGCTCGAACTTGTTCTGGGTAATTCTACTCGGCTCATTCTTCAAAACTTGCTGCCAGTATCTACCATGCACGAAACAAACCCTGAGCCTACCGGCACATGCTTCTCGCCTCCGCCTTTTGCACAAAATATACTTCTGTGGCACCCACCTGCACAATGAACTAATCTCTAATCCATCCTATCGTTCTACCGGCAGTGACCACTCCCACAATGATGTCTTGTCGTACTGATTGCTGCTCCCACAGTTTTATTCCAGGCACATAACAAGACTGGAACCGACCTCCCGGACTTATCGCCGCCGTTGAAGACCATAAACCTTTTTTTTTATATATAAACAGCCTAGCTAACACTGTATAATTAGGAACAGAATTTGTATTTTTCATTTTACAGCGTTCCTTGGTTTTGTTTAATCTGCAGTCCATTGAATCACCCCACTCTGTAATGCCAACTGGCCCTGAGGGTATAAATAAATTACATGAAATGAAAGAGTAACAGCAAACGGGTGCCTTTAGCGCGCGCGTAAAAGTGCAGACGGCCCGGAAAGTTCGCGTGTCGCAAAGGAGCACGTATACCAACCGGCAAGTGTCCCGCCGTATTTTCTAGGTTGTTTTTTGTATTAGCGCAGAAGAATAGCGTGGCGTGACTAGACGCCCTGTGTGAACGCAAGCTAGAAAAGGAGGCTGCGGTGCCCTGTCCAGGAGCGACTAAGACTCTATGACCCGCTGCAACATCCCGGAGTAAACACTGAAAATCACACAGCCAGAGTGACAATTACGCGAGCGTATCTCGACAATGGCCATAACAACGCAGACAACATAGCGGGACGCTGAGCGGACGTCCATAAACGAAACGGCGCCCAGGGAATACTGGACGAGCCTGTAGTTAGGAATGGCGTAACGTCCCAAAAGTACGAAAGTGCGGACAAAAGTAAACGGAGCACGCTATACGGCCTTCAACTCCTATTTACGCACTGAACTGGGAGGCATTGATTTCTGACAGCGTGACTGGACTCCCAGTGGAATAAAATTGCGCGCTCCGTTTACATATGTCGGCACCCGCACAGGCGGCCCTAGCTCTGTTCAGGCACTGGCACTCGTTCACAGTGTCAGCGGAGTGCAGCTGCGGAATCCGCCGACGGTTTCGACTCCACACCACCGGGGCTACGTAGTCTCGCGCTGCTCACGGAAACAATTGAGCCGCTGTCTGACTTTCGGTAGCACACGGAATGCAGGCCGATAGTCGAGACCTCGCGAAAAAGAACGGAATCCTCGCACAGTACACCCCCAAACTGGCCCTTTTCGCGCCCTTTTGGCCCTAACCCGGCCAGGGCAAGACTAGTGAAGTGCCACGAGAGCCCAATGTGGGCGTGACGGAGGCCTTTCCACGCAGCTCAAGTTCTAAAACAGGTGCGCACGATTGGAACTTGGCCGACGATGCACACTGCGTCGAGACACTCGAATGTGACTTGTGACCTCAACACATGATAAAGCCTCCGCGGAATACCAAATTGCGTGGTGGACGCACTGCAACGTATCCAGGCGGTGCACACCGTCAATGTACACCCCTGTCAAGTGTATAGAAGCATCTGTAGCAGGTGTTTCTACGCCAACGCGACCGCGGCCGGAGAGCGGTGGCCTCTGTTGAAAAGGTGGCCCCGTAAATTTGCTGCGCGAACCTGTGAACGACAGCCAAGTTTCTCGGATATCATTACAGCAGCCTCCATGGCCCCGGAAACTTTTGCGCCAGGTGGTAGCCACACACCAGCGACAGCTCTCGTCACGCGCCCGGTGATCTGCGTACACAAGATGGAGAGGATTGCACGCATACCCCCCCCCCCCCCCCCCCCCCCCCCCCCCTTCTACGACCTTACCAGTGGCGCACAGATACGAACGCCGAGTTTCCAATGGAACAAAACCTGCAAGATCGGTGAGAAATACGACAGCCACAGCTCGGGAGGTCTACGCGCCGGATCTTCCCTCTCTCAATAAAAAGAACAAAAGCCACACTGGTACGCAACGTTCATTAGAATTCAATCGCCCCTCGGTAACCTATACGAGAGAAAGTCGGCAGGCAGTTCGGACCGCACAGAGACGCAACTGACACCAATCGAAGCGGGACAGGCGCCAGCTGCCGGCTCGACAGCGCGGTCGACAAATGCGCCCAGCGCGAGCCGAAGAGGTGGTGTCGCAATGGACTCGCCACCGGAAATTCTCCGGTCACGCGCCGTCAACGTCGCCGCGCAGTACGAGCGCGGAGGCCACGTTGACGTGCGCACATACACACGCGACACGACGCGCCCGGGGGCAGCTCGAAGGCCTCGTCGCTGGGCGGCCCTTCCACGCACAGAACGCAGCCCAACACGCACAACACGCTCACTCGCAGCGCGGTAGCCCGCCTCGATCTCGGGTCGGCAGCACGGACCGCGCCCCGGCGAGAAGAGCACCGCGGCCGCTACGGTTGTGAAGGCGCGCCGGTCACTTTTCACTTTTCACGCGGCATCGGCGCCGCTGGCTGTGGGCGACAAATCCCCGGAGAAGCAATCTACGTGGCAGGTGGGCCACCTAGGTCACGTTGCCTGGTCACGTCATCCAAATCTGCCCACCGGATCCCTCTGTCTGCCCTGTGTCTGACCAGCGGTGGCAGCACCTGCAATCGCAGGGCGGTGGCGCATCGCTCAAATTCGCTGTATCTATATATGATGACCTACGAATGTAGAGCAGAGAGTCACCAATTAACGCTATCCCGTCATACCCTTAACGCTGAGCTTGAGAGGTCCCCCCGGTCTTTTCTTGCAACCCGCATCCGTAAGATACTGCACACTGAGCGTAAGCGGAACGCACACTCCCCGCTCAGACTGACAAATACTGCGATGGGACAATCAAAATAAAAGAACACGCCCTGTCACTGCGCGTAACGGGCTTTGTTCGCTCACAGACAGACAGAAGGTACGTACATCGAATAGGAAATAGCACGTGGACACACTTTTACATTATGCTGGCGCCAGTACAGCATTTTTTTTTTACTTTTCCCTGCAACTGATCGCACACGGGTTTCATAAAAAAAGAAAATCAATAGGAAAGCTAGCCTCAAACTTCGTGTTCGGCACTGCCTACGTGAAGCTACGCATTCCATAATGAAGCCTGAACAAGACATATCTTGGTGAGACGCTCGTGAGTAAACTATTACCTAGATTAAACAGCAGCGCACGTCTCTGGAACAACGCGCGCACCGGCGGACGAAAGGCGTAAATGACGGCAGCGGCTTTCGCCCGGGGGAGATAAGACAGCGTTAGTGACTTTGGCGTTATACGGTGTATAGGATCCGACTAGGATATGATTAACTAAATGGGAGGTGTGGAAGCTCTGACGCCGAATTTATATAACCGTTATAAAGACGTTACTCGAAGAAATGAAACAGATTAAAGTATCCTGTGAAACGTGAAAAAGTTTGAAAGTATGTCGAATGGAGCCTCCGGTCACTCGGCTAGTTCTAAAAACATAGGGTGTAGCGATAGTCAGTGCTTGTAGAACTTTACGGCGGTAGTGACGACCCATGCTAAAAGTACAAACATAACAGCGAGCTCATCTGCGCAGTAAGTTCACAAAGGTGGCTACCTCTTCGCTTCTCAGTAGGTGGTTGTGTGTTATCGTGGTACGACCCATTCGTAATCGACGCAGAACGACTTTGCAATAATTGTCTCTGTATCGACAGCTTCTCAATTCAGACATGAATGGTTCGATGAGGCGTGGCTTATTATTGGCTTCCAAATCTCAACGCCTCCGCCACAGAGCCTGATGCTCTTTCTAGAAACACCCCTAGAATCCCGAAAAAGGGAAAATTTAACGTTTACGCTAATTGCACAAATAGAGAAATTCAGCGACAATTAAAGCCTAAACGTTGTCGATACATCTCTTTAAAAATACCTCTGTCCCTTTCACACATTCCTTGATCCTGTGAAGGTGTCCACCCACTGCAAGACTGCCTAACGCGCGTTTCCTGTCAACTATAACTTATAACCCCATACCATGGCGCGCGCACCTGTGGTTTCGCCACAGCGAGGCCGCTCGCGCCTTCGGCTATGTTATGAATAAAGTGTGACGCCCACCCACGCACTTCCGGTGGACGTAGAGCAAACAGCTACCGCTGTAAAAGGAGTACGCACGCTGTTTACACCGGCACGGGCAACTGCTGGGAGCAACGAGAGCAGGGGCCGTATTCCGTAAGCTGCCCATTTTCCGCTGTCCATTTAGCGCCCGTCTGGTCATCTGTCACTCAGATGTACCCGCGGCTTTCAAGCGTCTGTGGCAAGCGACCCGGACATCGGGTGCTTGGCGACCGGACCTCACCAATGACTGCACATCGCAGCCAATGGCAGCCAGCGGGTAGGTCCGACCATGCACCTGCTGTTGGCAGAGCGCTGCAATGCACCTCACTAGTGGCTGCATATTGCATCCAATTTCAGCCAATGGTGAGGTCCCGTAGCCAACCACCCAATAATGGCCAGGTCGTCTGCCAAAGAAGCTTGGAAGCCGCGGGTATGTCTGAGTGACCGCCGACAGAGGACCGAGTGTGGGCGAAATGGACAGCTTATACAGAATACGGCCCCAGGCATATGGCGCGAAGCGCGGTCACATACATCCCCGATATTCATAGCAGTAGTAGTAGTAGTTTATTATTGAAAAAAAATACAAAAAGGAAGGAAAAGATGCTGCCATCCTCGGCAATTGCTATCTATGGATATAACATCTTAAACACCAGCCGCGGCCGGCGGAAATAAAGGGACAGGGAGAGAGGATAGCATGCAGAAATACAGCGCTGGCTGGGCGTCGACGCGCACACAGCAAGCGCACCGCTATCGCATGACACGAGCATTCGCAGCGCGACAGCCCGCCTCGATCTGTGAGCTTAGCGGAAAACAGCAGCCGGTCTTCGAGAGGCCGGATTTTTTGGCACTAAAAAAATGCATTTTTTAGGCGCGTAAAATAGGCAGTGAAAAGGACAATTTAGGCACTGAACGGATTAAAAATAGGCAAAACAAATTTTTGCAGAAGTGCAAACGATATCTGGTCTGAATATCGGCGCGCAATATCTGGCCCGAAATAAATAAAAGGAGAGATGATTTGGGATCAGAGCAAAGATGCAAATATTAGAAGCAATTTTTTACGGCTGTCCCGCATCACATTTTACGCTTCAGCAGAGGGGGGGGGGGGGGGGGGGGTCTATTTCTGCCGCGACAAGTCTTTGCAAAATGGTGTTGCCAACTCTTTAAAAATACTTTTGATGCGCGTGAAACAAGCAATCAAATGCAAATACAACTGCTGAAAAACCTCAAGGTACCTAATAAAAGACGAGGTGTTCTTTGTTTAGCGCTAGAATTGGCCTGCCATGCTACATAATTAAAAACAAACAATGAACGCCTTTATCGAACACAGTTATCGAAAATGTCTACCTGCCGGACTAATTACGGTCGACAAATGCTGCATGGTCTGTTACCACGTATGTTAAATGACTATATAAATCAAGGTATCGACATTTCTTAACTGCAACTTTCTGACCTCATCGCCACGCCATGTTCATCAGCTGAATCTGTATTATTTGTGTAGCATGTGATATGCGCTAAATTAGTGCCGTGTGATGTAGTTTATTTTGATAAGTTGAATGTTTGTACCACTTGCTACGGTTCCTTTTTTTTTTGCTGTATATTTTGCTTTACACTGACTGAGCTAGCTGCGTCATATAAAACATTACTTTTTGTGCTTTTCTCCCTGCTGCCACTGCCTGATAAGTGGGGCCAAGCCGTGCTTGAACGGCTTTTTCCTTGGCTCCTTTTTTTCACTATATAGTGAGAAAAAAAAAGAATGATTGATTGATTGAAGTGCCTTAGATATGAGCTCAAAAATCTTCACTCACACAGAAGTTGAACACATCTATTGTAGACATACACGGTTCTTCAACATTAATAAATAGGTTGCCATTTATGAAACAGTGTTTTGTGGTTAGTGACTGAAGCCATCACCTGCTAATGGTGCTTGCCGTTAGAAGGCTCCGGACACCAGGAATACCAGCTGTGAGAGAACACAGTGCTGCTTGACGCTGAATACACCAGTAAAACTTAAAATGTAAGTCTGCACGGGCCTGCGCACGTCTGCTGAGGGTACATGATAAACATCGTCCATCTAGAAATGACTTAAAACTTTGAAAGCAGCAGCACAATCTCCAGGCTGATGGGACCGTTTTAGAGCAGCTTTTGGAAAAGTTCGTTAATGGCCTTGAAATCATTTATGAGTGCTTCATAAATATGGTTGAAGCCCACGCGTTAGGCAGGTGACATGGCCCACCTGCGGGTAGAATGCCTTCAGCAAAAGTGCAGCTTTGTGCATGTAGGTTGCTGCATCCCTGTAAAGGAGCAAAACCTCGTCCGCCATGCCATTTGGGTAGAGTAGCTTCAACGATTGGTTAACCAAATGGGCAAGAGTTTCTCCCATTTGGCCCTCTCCAAAACCTTAAAGCATACAATGAAAGACCTTGTATTCTCATCGGTCTCAAGCTTTCCTGCCAGGAAGTAACCAACAAAGCGTCCCTTCACATCTGTTGTTTCATCTACAGAGATCTAAATGCAGGGGCCGCCGAGATCATGGCAAAATGGCAGATAACAGAAAAATGGTTGTTGCGGTATTTTCGGCTGACGCGGTTGGCCTTGTTTACATAGCCGGCGTTGGTGCAGTGTGTACCACAGCTAACTGACGAGGTCACCTAATGTTCCCACGCGTAGGTACTCAAAACCGAAAAGTATCTGTAAGAAAAACAGCACTGTAACAAAACAGGGCATTTCTAGGCACCAATGTCGGAAGCAGGCATACATAGGCAGTAACACTCAAAATAGGCATTTATAGACGCCATAAAAACAGTGCTAAAGCTATCGCCAGCACCTAATTCGCGCTCAGATATAAACATGGTGCGGCTACGATGCATTGAAAAAAAAAAAGGGCATTTGCCCAAAATTCGGTCTTCAGCTAAACCTTCCAATACGGCAAGCCCCGAAACGGACCCCGCCGTGCTCGGGCCCGCTCTCACGCGCGCCCCTCTTTCCGACGCTGAACAGCCACGCGTTCAAAACGCCCGTCGCGGATATACGACACGAAAGTACAACGGCAGAACTACGACAACTGCCGGCACGATCTCCTGTGCACCGCCGCCGCGGCATTCGTCTGGAGTGCAGCCAAGACGGCGTCCCGGCATTCGCCACTCGCTGCAGGCGGTCGGTCGGGGCGTCATGCGTGCGATACCCCCGAGAAAAAAAGTTCTTAACTGCATTGCGCGTGCCGCCGTCAACCCGTACCTGCAGAGACGCGCGAGCGAAGCGGATGCGGACAGGCGTCACAGCAAGCCAGGAGCTTCACCCGGAGGTCTTCCATGCAAAAGTAGGGGCATTGACGAGCAAAACCATAGCGCAGTTTTACGCGAAAGTGTAAAGGTCCCGTACCGTAGAAAAGCCGGTGTCGGCGTTGCTGTCGGCGTGACGGAAAAACCCAGACTGGTCGAAACGGTGGCTGCTACAAGAGGCTCCCATAGATGGCGCCAGCCACACAGCGAATCGAAAACCCCCGACTATTCACTACACCCCTGACCCTCGGGTTGCGAGTCAGACGCGCCACGCCACGCGGGCACGTTTGCACGGCTTCGTTAAAGCGGGGCATTATATGTATGTCGTGTGGCCTTCCCCATAATGGCTGTGAAAGAGGAAGCAGTGTCCGTGTTTGGTGGGCAAGAGGAACCGCTGTCGCGCCATACCCTTAAAGGCGGAGCTTAAGTTTCCTCCCAATTTGAATCCGGGGAAATCCGCCGTGAGGACGGCAGATTGAGGCACGTGCCAACGAGCTGACGCATGCCTGCCGCGTCGATATCAATCAGAATCGCAGTGAGGGCGCCAGATGGCGCCACGTGCAGGCAAACTAGGTGCAGCACCACGCCTGACTCGTCTTGACCAATCAGCGCGTGAGCGTGGCTGCGGGCGATACGGTAGCGATAGGGGCTATGCAACAAGTCTCTATTATACTGGTACCAAAGCTAGCGTCCTCGTTTATTTCACTGCCTACTTCATCATTTGCCTCATAGCACCGTTCCAAGGTCGGACAGACACCCCTCCCCCCTCATTTGTGCGCGTTCTGTCTAGGCACGTGGCCAGCACCTGTACAGCAGGCTGTCCACACGAGACAGGCTCTTTTAAAACATGCGCTCCTTGCCTATACTCTCGCTGAGTGCAACTGCACCAGATTTCATCCGGCGCTCGAGACGGAACAGCTTTGACTCGCCTCTGAAGATTTCACGCGCAAACTGTGTTGCTATAACATAGGAACACAGAACTATGTCATAGCAACACAGTTCAGCATGCATGCATTCTTGCAACTGGGTAGACTAAGTAAGCGCAGAAGGGTTGAAATGCGGGCCAGTTGGTACAGTGTAACTTGAAAAAAAAAACACACACACACACACAAAAGACAAGGGACAAGAGAAGGAGTGTTCACGTCACAACGACTGGACTCGCAACCGATTCGTGTTGGTTGCGAGTCCATTGGAAGATAATGGTTAAGATCTGGAAATCGTAGTGCTGGAGGCAAGTGAGACTTCTGCACGATTGGTTGCGAGTCCAGTCGTTGTGGCGTGAACACTCCTTCTCTTGTCCCTTGTCTTTTGTGAGTGGTTTTTTTTTTTCAAGTGACTAAGCGTAGCCCGGATTACACCGCAGCTTTTTTCTATTTTGCTGTTATTACTTTGTTTTTCAAAAGCAGCTCTCCGTATATTCGCATCTTATTTAAATGCATATTAAATAATGAAAAAAAAAATCCAGCCGCTGCATATGACATACGGCGCTCCAGTAAAGCTCCAAACCGCCAACCTTACAAAATGGATACCTCAATTTCCATACGCAAATCACTGCAGGCCGACGGACATTACGGCATTAACTTCGTGGGTACGGAAGCAATTGAGCCGTACGATGAAGTACGGCGGCAGAAATCGAGTTTTTCGGACAGTTCATTTTGCTGATATGCCAACGAAAGCGCTGCCGAAATCGGGTGGCCCTGAGATGAGACTCCAGCACCACGAAGATCGAATTACGGGGCTTAAAAAGGTTTGCGTTTCGAATGGGGCCCGTCGTCGAGTGAATATATATATATATATATATATATATATATATATATATATATATATATATATATATATATATATATATATATATATATATATATATATATATATATATATATCGTCCGCGGCGGTCGGATTTCGATGGAGGCGAAATTCTAGAGGCCCGTGTACCGTGCGATGTCAGTGCATGTTAACGAACCCCAGGTGATCGAAATTTCCGGAGCCCTTCACTATGGCGTCCCTCATGGCCCGAGTCGCTTTGGGACGTTAAAACCCCATAAAACCAATATATATATATATATATATATATATATATATATATATATATATATATATATATATATATATATATATATATATATATATATATATATATATATATATATATATATATCGTATTAACCATCACTCAAATTAACTAACAGTAATAATTACCTTTTAATTAGTGTCAATTGCAAGTTGGTAGCCATGGAAAAAGCGATGCCATATAAGTTTTTGAAACGAACAAAAAAAAAGGCTCTCTAAAGCCTTGAAGCGCGACCACATCTGGTGCTTTTTTATGCACAAAACCGAAACTGAGCCCTTGAGACGCGCGGAAGTTCACGTACTATATAGTAGGATACAACTTAAAAAAACAGCAGTTGTTAACACTGGGCCACGGTCCGGGGCGTACTGTATTACTCCGCTAGCCAGTCACAAAAGTGAACGAAATCAGCTTTTTAATATTTGACTTTATTAAACAAGCCAGGTATCAAAATTCTAGAGCTTATAACTTTTTTTCTCATGGTTAGCTTCTTGTTTAGGTGACAAGAGAAGTTTTAACAACGGCCTACATTTTTGTCGTGGAGGAATTCTGTGCGCCGGTCCTGAATGTGGGCGGAGCTTCACTGCAGACTTAAGTTGTATCCGACTATAGCTGTGTTCAGGGTAAACGCGACGTCCGCTGGCGACGTGTTGCAATGATTCGAACTGCATGCGCTATTGTACAACGGCATGCACTTCAGTTTGCTTCTTCGCTCCCAGGAATGACGGCAGTGAGCAGCAAGTAAGAAGCAGCGAAGAGCTGCTTAGAAACAGTCACCTGTTTAGAAACAAACTAACAACAGAGAGGAGGTGGCTGACATGCAACAAGAGGAAAATAAGCAGCGCTCTCATTTACACCCCGAAAATACACCGTGGCAAGGAAATCCAGGCAATGCGGCGACACACGTCACCGTCGGTAAGCTAGTTGGCTATTCAGGAGCGACAGACCATTTGTCGGTACCGGACACTGACGTGCACACATATTTTCTTGAATGGACAGTGGATATGGGCAGACTACCTCACGGCTGTTTTACATGACGAGAGTTTTTAAGAACAAAATATCGATTTCTGTCACTTTGCGACTGGAACGGCTGCCGCTCTTCTCGCGAGTGCTCATCGAATGGCTTTCAACAAGTTGGTCGCGCTGTCGCTGCGCACATGAGACGGCGGCGGCTATCTTACCGGGTTTGGCGTGCGAGCAACTTGAGAAGGGCTTCGCAATCCCAGTGTTCAAAGAAAAAATGCCGTCTCGACTGTGCGCACAAGTTGAAATTTATTCCAGAAAAAAGCAATACACTCTGCCTAATGCGACGCTTCCCGAGAGCCGCAAGCCACACGACGTGCGTGCTGCTAGCAACGATGCGTATCGTATACGGGTGATTGTCGGCACAGTCGCGGCGGCACTCAATATCTCAATATAATCGCATCGCGACCTGCGCGCCGGATCATTTTTTTTTTAAAGATGATTTCGCAGAAAGTGAAGCAGCCTTTAGTGTACGTATACTATATCGCTACAATAACAGCGCAAGTAACTGCTTCACATAAGACTTTTTCCGCACAGGAATAATTCCACGGGCTGTGGACATGCTTTTAAAAGAATTAAGACTGACGCCAGCCTAATTATTCAACGAGAGGTCGCTCGATGCGCGTGTGTGCGCGAGGCGGTGTGGACTGGGTACTCCTTTCCGAGGGTTCCCACTAGAGGCATTCCTTTCCGTTATATTTTTCTCACTCAGCAGGTCGTTACGGTGCCGGCAACGCAGAGAAAAAGATCAGAGCGCGCGCCGAGGAGTTGCAGGGCTCCCACAGTTTGTTTTCGAGGAGCGGCGCGGCATCTGACCAGACGCGAAGGTGATAGTAAACACTCCCGAGGACACTGCGAACGCGCTGACGCGTCAGAAAGGCGCGTACTCGCTGCGCGACGCCAAGCGAAACGCTATTTCTGCCCTCTCGCTCAGCCCCTTCTTGCCAGAGATAAGAGACGCCTACAGCAGACCGCTAATACCCGGTCCCGGCATGCCACAAATGCCAACTTTACGACCGTCCTCGTATCATGGGCGTTATATCACGGTAAGGTTTAGAACTTTTTTTACACAGCACTGACCTCGACGTTCACTAACAGGCACAGAGACAGGTAAACGACCACAAGACATAGCATACCCTTCTTTATAAGTCATCAAAAGGCGCCGTGAAGGTTTTTCGGCCCCAGTTTCGAAACTCAACGCCCTGCAGCCGCCGAGACTTCTTTGCCAAAATTTCCGCGTCAAATTTACGATGCATGCGGTCAGATACGCTAACCGGTTGAGCATGGCGTGTGCATAGAAGGAGACGCCATTCACTTGTAAAATCAACCTAATGACATTTCCGTCTTTTAAAGTAGGCTGCGTTAAGTTGCAACCAATGAAAACTTAAGGCTCATCGATGTCAATAACTTCCCGAGAACGAAGCAACCACCTCGATACCTAACAAGTTTTTTATTGTTGTTAGCCGAGTTTTATGGCACATAAGCAACTTAGGCCATCAGGCACCAAACGCAAGGTCTATGTGAAGGAATTCAAAACGTTTTTAATTACGGAATAACCTGTTTAGGAGCGAACAGAAAAAACTAACAGGAAACGTCAGCGATAACGTTTTCTACCATAGGAATAAGATAGGGTGGAACGGGATATATTCTGTTCATCATAAACTCGTCCAAAGTGTTTTTAAAACCTTCGTTTTTCAAATTTTGCACACGAAACTAACATGTGGTTTGTGGTGACCACATCGCCGCATAGTTGGCATGTTCCCATGTAGGTTTCTCTTGCTTTGTTAGGATAACGTTGAGTGTAAAGTACGTGTGCCCAAGGCGAAGACGCCTAAAATCACTTTAGTGAAACGTTCTTGATGAGTGCACGACTCCCGTTCTCCTAAAATGGCCTTTTACCGCCTGTAGCTTAATACTCAGTTGATTAATCCACATAGACTGCCATTTCTCCCTCATTTCACTAGCGCACTAAATTCACGTTTACTTTCTTGATTTCCTTGCTGCGAGCTTGTGCAGTGCACACGTCTCCCGTTGCCATCAATTCCGAAGCGAATTGCAGGAACGCACAAGAACTGCGAGAAAGTAGGGAAATAACAAAGGTTATACCGCTGCGCGCATAAATACCCGCGAAAGCGAAGCAGGGCAGACAGCCACCACCGTGCTGTCCCGCAGCTGGTATATGTAAGGCAGCGCACGAAAACGTGCCGGTGTTTTTTCCTACTTTCCTTCGCCTCGATCAGTCGAAATGGTTAACTATTGCCGACTGTCATGCTAAATAAGGGGACGCTACAAATTCCCCTACGATTTCCTTCGGGTCTTCCAACGAATGCAGGCTCATCGAGCATCACTCCTGAAGGGCTCCGGTGCTAATGCCGACTGCGCAAACAGCACTTTCTCACTCAGGCCAGTTCATTTTTCGGGTAACTCGCCGTTTGCATGGGGATAAAGGAAGAAAAAAACTGTGCAGCGGGTGCAGCCTTCCCTACATCAGCTGCACCGGTTGCAAGATATTAGCACAGCTGTGCACACAACCCGAAGCCAGGGCGTGCCAGGCGCCGGGCCCAGCTAAAGTGACGCCCCTGGACAACCGACCTGGATCGCCACCGCCATCATCAGTCACATACGGCACCCATGGAGGACGCGCGCCCATCGAAGCGACCCGGCAGCCCCGCAGGGTTCACTTCGCTCGTTCCCATCTGGACTAAAAATAATCCACCCGCGTGTTGCGCGCACTCGGCCCAAAGGTTAATAGCGGCGAACAACATTCGGGCCAGGCGCTCTATATACGACGGAAACCCGAAATAATATAGTTGGGGAAGACAAAAAAAAAAAAGCCGTTTCGAAGTACCGCTGCAACATTCGCAAAAACAAAAGGAAAAGAAAGGGAGAAGACAGCTCGGACGTTCTGGCACACAGCGGCAATATTATTAGGTACAGTCACGGCCACGCTTCGCCTGTCAAACCCTTCTCGGGCCTAATTGCCTAGCGAAAATTAATAGGTACTCAATATGCTACCTCACCTTGCAGGCGCAAAAAAAAAAAAACTGATATTTTCTCCACGGAGGACGTAATGAAAGCTCAAACGCCGAAGCGCGTTCTGTATTATTTGGGCCGCACCTGTAAATTATACGGCTACAACGTAACGCGACATTAAAACGGGCTAGAAATAAAACTTTACTCACGGACTTCAACAAGAATACGGTAAGGTATGCGCGGGGAAGGGGGGGGGGGGGGGGGTTAACGTGCTGAGGGTTACGAGACAAGCCGTATAGTAGAGGGCTGCGGATTAATTTCGTCCACCTGGGGTTCTTAAAACCGCACTGTTATCGCACAATACACGGGCCTATTTGGCATTTGCCTGTATCGTAATGCGGCCGCCGCGGCCGGAATTCGGTCCCTCGACAGTGGGCACGGCAGCCGAACACTAAAGCCAACTGAGCCACAGCAGCAGGTAAAAGTGCACAGGCAGAACCAAGATTAGGCAAAAAAAAAACATCTACTTATATATAAGCAAAAAGGACAGCTGCGACATACCCGCGAACGCACGCTACGATCGAGTGTGCGAAGCTATACTACGTGCCGAAAAAGTTTAAATTACGCGCACTTATGAGCTGGAGTTTTTACGAGCGACATATATGTCTAGTTAGTACAACTCATTCACTCCGAAACAATGTGCACATACAAGGTGCGCGGGAGTTTTAAAGGAGTATAGACACCTATAGCTCTTGGGTGCGTGTTTTTTTTTTTTTGTAATGATGTTTAAGGCATTATTGTACATGCATTACCACCTGGTATTCTTTCTACAACCACTAAATAATTTATAACTGCATTTCTTTTTCGTGCTGTTTCGGTTGGTTCGGTTTCAACAGCCGAATGAGGGAGACGTCAACGTGTACTTACAGGTCACGTGAGACATTAAAAACTGCAATATAAGCGCTGCTTCCCCATTCGTTGTCATTCCGGCTCTTGAGGAAGGCTGGCTTCAGCACTGCAGTAAATTCAAACAATGAAGCAGCGATTTTATGCACGTTTTCTTTCATGCCTCACGTGACAGAAAAGCACTCTTTTGCGCCGCAGCCATCGTTGGGCTGTTGAAACCGAAACAGCATGACATGAAGAAATTCGATTATAAATTATATTAATTGTTCGTATGCGAATATCACATGGTGATTCATGCGTAGTAGTCTTCCGCATCATCGCGGAGAAGAAAAAAATGCCACCAAAATTAGGTGTCTATACTCCTTTAACACTTTCTCACTTGAGGAAAAACGACCAAGGCTAAAGCGAAAAAGTCCAGAGTTGAGAGACGACTAAAAGCACCACTGCCAGCTGGTTCGCATTTTTTCTGCGGCGCTATTGCTGCAGAAAGTATAATGCAAGCATGTGTAATGCTTGCAGCCGTCTATCAGTATGTGTTGGGGAGCAGTCGGCGTGGTTTACATTATGCAACCATGCGATTAAGGAAAATTTAGCGAAAAAATTTCTGGTGGTTTAGCTCCGGATAACCCCTGGTCGAAAGCGAAAAGCTGCATCTCCCTGGCTACATTTGTGGTCGAGTCGAGGCGACTGGCGGTTTCCGTAGATAGCCAGCCAGCCCCCCCCCCCCCCCCCCCCCCCACCCCCCCCACACACACACACACACACAGTAGTAGACATTTTTTGTGTGAAAAGTTTATATTTCATTCTTCGAAACGACATTAAAGGCGCTCACAAAAGACAGTATATAGTTACTAAAGCTTCGGTGATATTTACAACTGTATTATTGCTCGTTGTAAGCGGAGATATGGGACCAAATCCGGTTCCAAACGATGCTGAAACCCTGCAGATAATTTCAGAAAGCCAATTTGAAAAAATAAATTGTTTTTTTTTGGGAAAGGAAATGGCGCAGAGTGATACAGGAGTAATTTCCTTTTCTTAAAACCAACTTTCATTTTGCTTTGCTTACGTAAGGCGCGGTTCGCGTGTCCACCGATATGTGAGACAGGCGTAATTTCCTTTCCTTGAAAAAAACTTTATTTCACTTTCCTTCCCTTACGGTGCGATTCGGGTGTCCACCGAAATACGTGAGACAGGCGTAATTTGTTTTCCTTAAAACCAATTTTCATATCATTTTCCTTCCCTTACGGGCGCCATCGGGTGTCCACCGAGATATGCGAGACAGGCATCATTTCCTTGTTTGACCTCTAGCAACATTCAAGGTCAAACTTGCGGGCACCGCTGACGGCTCGAAATGCTGGCGTAGTGAATCTTTTCGCTTCAAAACGTTTCAAGAAAGAGCGGTGTTTCTGCTAGCTAGACTGTCAGCACGCGAACTTTGGTTAACTTTACCGAGGGTTTCACACGGCAGATATCGGGCTCAGCACCTACCCTCCCTTCGCATTATTTTGCTCTAGAAGTACAAAAGTTGTTCACTTAACACGGGCAGTTCCTTCAACTCTTGGTTGTGTATTCTGGAGTTAAAGCACGGTTACACAAACGAGATTCCCTTGGGCGGTGCGGTTGCTCCACTGTAAAGCCAGCCGATTCCCAGCTGTAATTTTCCAGCCAATGTAAGCCGAGCCATAAATGCTCACCTGCTTCTAGCTGTGACGAGGCGCACGGTAAAGCCGATATGTCACCGCGAGGCACCTGTAGGTCTCGCTCCCTCCCACGTAATCGCTGCTAAAACTCCTCACCGGCGTTTCTAGGCGGCATATGTACTTTTAGGGAAACGGGGAATTATGAATGAATGCCTTTCAACGACACATCCCTAATGTAGCCAGCCGGCATTACGCCAGTGATTAAACGACGCACAAACGGCAAAGCACCCTTGTCTGTGCATGCCAAACACGTACAGTCCCCGCGTCTTCGGCACGTCACATGGTGATCACTTGTCTTGAAGCAATTTTAAAACGGTAGCTGTACATGCGATTTTTACTGGTGTAAACTGCGTCACCATCGTACATCCTAAAACTCGCATTCACCCGCTGACCAATACTATCGTGCTATTCAGGTGGGCTGGGGCCGTAAGGGCATTGTGGGCCGGGACAAGCCGCGCTCCTCGAACTGTCCCGTATGTGGTCACGTGATCCACACGGGCATGTTTGTCTTTTAGAAGATTTTACGGCTCTTTTCATCGGACAGCCGTGTATACACCATATCAGGGCTTAGGGAGAAGGGGACAAGCCAGTTACACTCTAAAACACGAATACGCCTATATGGGAGTAAAAAGAGAGTAAGCTGTCCTCTAGCGCCCAACATTTAATAAAAGTGTTGGTTTATGTTCAAAGCGACTCAGGCTGTGAGGGACGCCGTAGTGAAGGGCTCAGGAAAGTTCGACCACCTGGGTTATTTAACGTGCACTGACATCGCACAGTACACGAGCCTCTAATTTCGCCTCCATAGAAATACGACCAGGAATGCGCTAGCGGACAACTTACTACATTTTTACTCCTTTCTGTTTAGAGTGTAGGGAGAGGCCCCTTACCCCCGATATGCGCTTCGCTGATTCTGGTCAGGGCACAGTTTATGCTTCTCGATTATTTCGCCCGAAACACGCCCAGGTCCAGCATATTACGTACCCCAGCCCCGAAAAGAATTTGGCCTACACTGACGTCAGTCCGCCATGCTAACATGGCATTAGGAATACGAGACAGCCACAAAGCAAATGATATTGCTGAAGCGTGCAAAGTCAAGACATTCTCCCTTGCGCCTTGACACGGAACTCTCCTGTTTCAAGGCCCTGTGACAGGACAGGCGACGCTAAACCCCAGAGGGGCGAAGTTGACATGAGCGCTTTAATGAAACGGAATCGGAGGAAATTCGTCAGACACGCCGCGGTGGCTCAGTGGTTAGCGCGCTCGGCTACTGAGCCGGAGTACCCGGGTTCGAACCCGACCGCGGAGGCAGCGTTTCGATGGAGGCGAACCGCAAAAAGGCGTCCGTGTGCTGTGCGATGTCAGTGCACGTTAAAAAGTCCCAGGCATTCGAAATTATCCCGGATCCCTCAACTACGCCACCTACTTCTCTCGTTCACTCCCGCCTTCCTCCCTTCGCGGCGCCGTTGAAGAGTCCATCGAGAAATGAGAGTTACTCGCCATTTCCTTCGCTTAAAAACCATTAACCACTACCTCGTCGAGGAATGCGCAGCAGATATATGCACTACGTTTACTTGGTAAAGGGAAGGAAAAAAAGTTTTAAAACACTCCTTACGGGCAGCAGATAGCGTCATTGCTAGTGCAACTTTTTCAAGTGCTCCACCCTGACATTCCACGCAGCCACGCAACCCACTAGAAGTACTGGCACTGAGCTGGCAACTGATCAACTCCTCCACTTTAATCGCAGTGACAGCGTGGGGCCGATGAGTCGTCGTGGTGCAAAATGATTGGTCGTATAGCAACGTTCTTGCCTGCTCCTAGTTTTTCTGGAAGGCTACTTACTAAATGGCAGGAAAACTCAGATATTCCATTCTGCAGTCGCCGATTCTTTAAACCAACCCAAGCTATCTGACACCTTGCTTGAAAAGTGTGACCATCTGTTTTCAAGAGTTCCTTGGCACAGTGACCTCCAATGATTGGGTTCCTTCACGGAAGACGCAAACAGATGGCAGGCCCGTAGATTCAAGACAACCTTAGTGTATCGAGGTTTCCGTACCAGCCACGATGTCTGGTACACATCGAGAGTCGCGACATTAAAATCGGTGCCGTATCTAACAGGTCCATTACACTCGTGTCTTTCTAGCCTCTGTCAAACTGTGCGGCAACCACCGACATGGAACGTTTTTCAGACGAAGATAGTCGTGAAGAACAGTTGACAAGCCCGGCCGATTAATCATTAGGTCCTCTTCAGTGTCCCCATACACCAAGCGAAGGTCCTAACACGCTTTTCTAGAGCAGCAGTGTTTTCTTACACCAACGACTTTGATGGTGTGCCAGTAAGCAGCGCTTAAATTCGCCGAATCAATTAACGAAAAAGGGTTGCACGTGAAGGCGCATCGTCTCCAAAATCACGCGACAGCAGCTCGAGTAACTTTGGCTCATTTAAGGTACTTCTGAAATTACAAAAAATCATCGCTCGAAAACCCCGCCCCTCGCGGTCAACGGCGAGTGCTGAACTAGATCAGAATGTTGCAACTTTCTCGGGCCCTTGGCTCACACCGGAACGCACCATGCTAAGCTACAGGGACCTCGGTACACTAGGCAAGGGTGAAGTTTCGTCGCCAAAAGCTTGTTTCCTACTTGCAATTTTTCATTTCGCTAATGTCAGAACTTTTTCACTCGTGCGAGTGACTTAGCGGCGAGATCTGAAAGCGTGGCCTTGTAGTCACAGCGTGCACAGCTCCGCACACTACCGAGGCGTCAACCTCCGCTTAATAATAATTGGTTTTTTGGGGAAAGGAAATGGCGCAGTATCTGTCTCATATATCGTTGGACACCTGAACCGCGCCGTTAGGGAAGGGATAAGGGAGGGAGTAAAAGAAGAAAGGAAGAAGGAGGTGCCGTAGTGGAGGGCTCCGGAATAATTTCGACCACCTGGGGATCTTTAACGTGCACTGACATCGCACAGCACACGGGCGCCTTTGCGTTTCGCCTCCATAAAAACGCAGCCGCCGCGGTCGGGTTCGAACCCGGGAACTCCGGATCAGTAGTCGAGCGCCCTAACCACTGAGCCACCGCGGCGGGGCCTCCGCTTAAGCGCAAACCTCAAATCTTTCGTCCTCCGTACATATTATAATTCGCCCTTCGGATGCCCTCAGCGACCGCCCTATCCTGAGAAGAGCTGGAATGAGCAGAGCTAAAGCAACCAACCGGGATAGGTTTTGCTGGTGGCGGTGACGCTAACGATAACGCCCCG
This sequence comes from Amblyomma americanum, assembly GCF_052857255.1. Lineage (NCBI taxonomy): Eukaryota > Metazoa > Arthropoda > Arachnida > Ixodida > Ixodidae > Amblyomma > Amblyomma americanum. The sequence goes on along the minus strand of NC_135497.1, from coordinate 193,668,680 downwards.
GTGCCCTTTCGAAGCGAGGTGCATCCGTCATCGTAACAAAAGCTAGGCCTCCGGAGTGTTTTTTGTGCAGTTCCTCAAGCGGAGGACCTTCGAGACGCCCGGGCGTTGAGCAGTAAAGCACAAAGCTGCAGAAACTCCAGCCTCGCAGCGCGTGACGCAAGGCTACCAAGATGCCGGCAGAGCAGAGCAGTCACAGAGACCACGACCAGACTGCGCACATGACCCGCGTCCATGAGAAGCTGCGGCGCGTACCAAAAACAAGACCTCAAAAGGGGAAAACAAAGAAAGGAGAATGGACTTCCGCCCCGTCGCCCCAACGGGCGAAAACCAAAACTTCGCAATGCACTGGCACGAGGATGGTATCCTGCTCGATGCCACGATGCTCCGAAACGCCGGGACATAACTGTGTGCGCGCAACAAACAGCATCGGCTGAGTCACGTCGACCCGCCCCCTCCTCCTGCGCACCCCTATCAAACGGACCTTATCCTGAGGGAGATGTCTGCGCTGTCACATCTAAGTTAGGGAACTCAAAGGAGTTAGCGGAGGGAGTTTGTCGATCTCCCTTGCACGTTGAAGGGAATACACTAGCTCACAGCAAGCATGCGCTATTAGTGAATAGTTCGCGATAATTGTGACCGTTAGCGGTTAGCGAAAGTAAAAAAAAAAATTTACTAGCACGTTTTCGAAGCTATTCTTGCACCCGACTGCCCTACGTTCTCTACCTACGTGGGCGTCGCAAGCGGCCGCAACAATCGACTTCTTGGCTCCTTCCTTGTAGATATTTACTACGTCGTGGTGTGTGTCTTTCATTAGCGCTGGCGGCTTCAATTTTGTGCTGTTCACTGAATCACGATTTCGTGCGCTAACTTATACATGCCCCATGAGCGCGATGAACACTCCCGTGGCACGCCGCTCCGAACCTTGGCACGCAAAGACTCCCCACAAAGCATTTCGTGCAGTCAGCGTGCAACCTTATAGGGCCGGTGTCGTCTAGGACAATTAAAAAGCGAGACTCTCAAAAGCGGCTTAACGAAGACGGATGGCAGGTGGGAGAACTGAAGTTTTACCTTTTCTTTATGGGGGTTTAACGTCCCAAAGCGACTCAGGCTATGAGGGACACCGTAGTGAAGGGCTCCGGAAATTTCGACCACCCGGGGTTCTTTAACGCGCAATGACATCGCACAGTACACGGGCCCCTAGAATTTCGCCTCCATCGAAATTCGACCGCCGCGGCAGGGATCGAGGCCGCGTCTTTCGGGTCAGCAGCCGAGCGCCGTAACCACTGAGCCACCGTGCACGCCGGCTTGAAGTTTTACTGAATAAACTGATGAAGTTCGTAGGCAGATCTTGCACGTCCTCGCTTCGCCCCAGACTCGTCACTCATATTCGTGAACAGAAACCCTGACCATGAAACAATGCGGTTCAAAAAAGCTGTACATTCCACCGGTTCGAACAGCTTCAATGCGCATGATAAGACAGCTTTGCTGTGTTTAAAAAAGTGGGTTTCCAATTAATGTTTTTGACATTCACTCAAGTCGCTATTTAGCTATTTATTCCGTTCTTTGTGGACGGAAGCTCCACCAAAGTGTTTTCCTGTTAAATTAAGGCAATTTTCTATTTGTGTAAACATCAAATAACCAATGCCTAATGAGCCCTTGGTGGCCCCTGTGAAAAGCTCCTTGAAGGGAAGCTGAAGAGGTTTTTTTTTTTAGAATTCGAGGTTATTTAAGAATTAAAATGTGTGAAACTAGGAGTTGGAGGTAAAGCATGCCACATAGTTTTGTGCTCGTATTTAAAATGGTGACGTAATTACCGAATAAAATCACGACAATGTTCAGGCTGCTCGTCACCACGTTGGAGACATGCGGGGAAACTCGTTATTGTTGCTGAAATTTCTGATGTCCACTGCCCTTGTCCACATGCTGCAGTGTGCTGTCCGATGCCGCCAAACAATGCTCCATGGGCTTCACCTTCGGCGACGTTAGTCTTCCTCCTTGAAGCAATAGTCTCTTCGCTGCGAATGAAACACTGTCGCACTTAACATAATTGTTGCGGCCTCTCCCTGTCGCTGTGCACTGCCGAGAAGCCTGAACGGCAACACGGCTTTACTCGGCGATTATGTTACCATTTCAACTGCTAGCACAAAAAGACTTTGCATGCTTTGCTTGCAAACTTCACACACTCGACCCCTTTAAACCCATCAAATTCTAAAACCTCTTCAATTGCCGTTTAAAGATAGTACGACATTAACCTTCCTTCCATTGAAGTGAATCTCCCTTGAAGGCCCTGTATTTCTTTAGTTCAGGGGTTGGAGGGGTTGCTGTGGGCCAGGGGTCCCTCCACTTCCCAACTGCTACACACTTTCAGTGAAATACTACAATTTCAGCACATAAAGCCCTCCAAACCGGTCTTGCTGCCCATGGATCCCGCAGAACGGCTGCCACCCACTTGTTGCTGCTCACGGCCTTAACGCACACGGCATGCACCTTATACTCTGATGCCACAACCCGAACTCACATACTTTGTTACAGTCACACCAGCAATGCTCTTTTGACTAGGGACATGTCCGTGCAAAATATGGAAAAAACAGAACAACTCGTAGGCATAACTAAATGCAGGGTTTCAAAATAATAAGCAGCAATCAGAAAAAACTTCCCAAACACCACTGAGCATTTGTCCAATTAAAACTACTGAAAATTTTATTTACATACAAGTCAATGGCTACAGAGTGGAGAGGACAAACGTTTACAGAGAGGAAAATTTTTCAACAGTACAATGCTTCTGAAACATATATAGCATGAGCTCTCCAAAGAACTTTGCAGGCTGAGGCAGCACGGTTGAGTGCTTCGCAGGTATCAAGAATAACAGGCAGACATGCTGTAATTTTCTTTGGTGCCTTCACATCCATCTTTGAAGAAATAAATATTGTTTCTAATATAGGTGCAGATTAATTGTGCCATGGGTAGCAAGGAGGCACGACTTGCACGCAACTGTCCGAGTTCTCCCATGCACGAAAATTAACAAAAATCTGTAGATAACACTGAAAGATCACTACACCACAAAGCTGGTTGAAGCATGCAAACAAATACTGAAGTGAAAAAGCTACGAAATGTATTCTGTAGTGCTCAAATACTTCACAAAGACGCATTTAAACCTATTAATTGCTTGTTTCAAGGTACAAAAGTTTCAGAAACATTGAAAAAATTCTACACCTACAACAGAATATTTAGCCATTTTGTGGGCAATTACTGTGAGTATAATTTAAGAACTAGCACACTGATAGTACATGCATTTTTTTTTCAGGAAAACTAAATGCACAAATACTTACACTGAGTAAAGAAGGGAAATACATGCTAATTGCAAAACTTTGTAAATGGCATGATTTTAGCAGCTGAGCTCAGCTACTTTCATTCCTTTCTTCAAACAGTCTCTTGCATTCATCACAGGATACTTTTCTTGGTGACAATGTGGCTTTTATAAATTACTATAATGAGTTTAAGCCTTTGTGTTAAAAAGCAGTCAACAGGAAGTGCCCTACAACAAAAATGTAAAAGTACAACATCCTGAACAGGTTAGCCACTGCACGCACATATTGTTTCAAATTGCACCACTGCCTCTCTGTGTCTCACCTGTTTGCTTTCCAGAACCTGCTAACAAGCAACCTGCTGCACAGGGGAAACGTCCGATTTTGCACATTTCAACTTCAGTCAACACTGTCAGTGCTGATCATGAATGCTAATCACATAAGCAAGAAAAAACGCGTATCAGGCGCTTTTCCCAAGCCAATGCTGGCCTTGCTTTTGTCATGAGCATACAAACGGCGTCGAAATTCGACAGAATGATGCCGACAGAGAACATCAATTGCAGAAAGCTCTTGAAGCACGAGTATAAACATTTGTTATACAATCAGATTCATTCAGCGGCCCACACTTTAAAGCAGCTGAAGACAACATATTTTCAATGGAAGTAATTCGCTAATATGTCGAGGTCTCACTTTTCTGTACGATGAAACCATTTCAAGAATTTGATATACAAAGGAACGAAGAAGCACGCACTTGTCAACCAGAAACTGTCATTTACAAATCGAAGACCTAGAAATCTTTAGCCGACGACATGGTTATCACACGGCATGAAAGGCGAGTCTCGAGTCATGTCTATGCAGACCAGCCAGCACAACTGCACGCAGAAAGCCAGTCTACCACTTGAGAAAATGAAAATACGGATGGATGGCGCAGCGAAAGTGTGCGTCACTGGGTTCATGTAGTACTTGCGCTTATCAAACTGCCACGTTACCGGAAAGCGAACAGAGCGAGTGCGCCCAAATCACAGCGCGCCCAACGCAGCGCCGGGGTTTGGGGCCTTCGCTCCCTTCGCAGCAGTCAAACAGGCCACACGCCCCCCTCCAGGCGCGGCGCTTGATCAGTGATTGCGGGCGGAATGTTAGCGCTGCGGCGCAAAGATTAGCCTCGACCGCTTTGTGTATGTCGCCAGGCAGTGGCCGACGAAAGTGAACGCTAGCCGCCTGCTTACCTTCCAAGTCAACAACCTTGCCGGCACGCTTGAGGGCCCTGACCGCTTCGTCGTGTGTCGCGTCCCTCAGGTCTTCACCGTTGACCGACAGGATGGCGTCTCCGACGTAAAGTTGCTCCGTTGTGTCCGCTGCCATGCCTTTGAAGATCTTGCTGATGAGGATGGGCATCTTGTTCTCTTTGCCACCCTTTATGCTAATGCCGAGGCCGTTGTTGTCCTGCTTGACTACACGGACGACCCGCTTGGTGTTGGCAATGCTTTCTGGGATGTCGCTCGGCTCACTATCCGAAAGCGTGCCGTTGTTGGTGATTGGAGGTACTTCGTAACTCTCGTCCAGGCACAAACTGAGATGGTCCTCTTCGAGCGTCGCCAGCACCTTGTGCCATTGCTGCTTGGCGTACACTTCGAGCACACCCGTGCGAGTGTACGACGACGTCGTAGTCGCCATCTTTACCCTCGGCGTACGACGACTCACGAGCTGCAACTTGTCTGCTACTGAGGGCGCAGCCAGCAGCACGGCCGGCCGCGCAGGCGCAACGACACACGGAACGCGGAGACGGCAAACGCCAGCGCCCGGAAGAGCCTCGGCGCGTCGGTAAGTTGAAGCTCGCAGCGGTGGCGTTATGAACTAAAAGATGATACCGGAACCACAACTGTTTGCCGCTTCCCTTGCAGCACTAGGAAGCTTCGTTTTTCGCCGCACGCGTTCGTTCTGTCAAAAAAAAAAAAAAAAAGGAAAAACTAACATTGTCCAGAGTTCTTCGTCTTGCTGAGTACTTCCACAGAGCGGCCTAGTAGCTTGCATTTTTCTCGCTATTATAGGGCTTCATATAAGAATTCGTCAACGCAGTAGACGATGCAGTTTCCAATCCTTTAACTCACAAATGAACTTATTACGAAGCTGGCAATATCTGGCTGGCCAAGCTGGCAATCAACGCAATATCGCACCTGCTAATGGTGCGGACCGGACCGATCTTACTATCGACCACTTTCGACTTTCACATTTTCATTTGTTGAAAAAGTCAGGAACTGTGAAATATAGTGCCAACTTAATGAGTGACTGTGCGAAGTGTTCTAGGGGTTCAGAATGAGTCTATCAGCAACGAAAAAACTGAAAATTGGTTTTTGAGGAAAGGAAATGGCGCAGAGAGAAATAGGTGCCGTAATGGAGGGCTCGATCCGGATTAATTTCGCTCACCTGGGGCCCTCAACGTGCACTGACACATCGCACAGCACATGGGCGCCTTTTGCGTTTCGCCTCCATTAAAACGCGGGCGCTTTTCGATGGAGGCACCTCTTTCTTCTTTCACTCCCACCTTAGTCCTTCCCTTATGGCGCGGTTCGGGTGTCCACCGAGATGTGAAAAATTTACTTTCCTCGAAACCCAATTTTTTTTCGTGGCTCATAAACTTATTCTTAACCTCTAGAACTGTTCACACAGTCACACATTAAGTTGTCATATTTCACAGTTTCTGATTTTATACAGACTATATAGACTTCTACGGACAAATAAACAATGGCTTCCACATGCACCACTGCCACGCTTCACTGCAAAAGAGTAGTAGTGGCGCCACCTTTTTGGAACAAATTCTTCAAGGCTGTTCTGCCTGGATTTGCTTAGACGCTAGCTGTTTTGTGAGTTTTCGACAGATGGCATTACGTTTAAAACAAAAACTTCACTTTCCATTTTAGCGTTTTGGATGTAGCGCCTCAATGCATCATACAAATAACTGTCCATTTCCATTTTGAGACAAGAAGTTTGCACAGTTATAATTAGAGAAGTTGAACAGCAGACGATAACAATGCTCGATGCAGAACTGTTTGGCTCTATGCGGTTGCGGACATACAGTATTGTGCGTTTTTATCGTGAAGACTTTCAAAAGTTTCCCCGCCTCAACCGCTGGCTCATTTGCGATGAAACTGCACACAGAGCTTGCGGATCATGGTAACTTTTGTATCGTAGCAAGTTTGACAACGGTACTTACTTAGTTGAGCCGTGCATGATGCGAAAACATAATCGTCTACGTAGAGATCGGCAACCAAAACCCGCAGACGACGCTTTTTCGCTGAAGGGCGGCAGTGGCGCCATCTGTTTGCGATAGCGCAAAGCGTCACGACAAGGCCGTCGAGGAGAGCGTTGCAAGGAGCGCGGGCCCTTTGAATATGCCGTTCCTGTCGTTTCGTCTGCTTCTACTGAAGCGCTTACAACATTTTCGACTAATTAAGCGGAAAAATATCAGAACAAATGATTTAACGAGGCTTTACCTTTTAAAGAATATTGTTTGCAATGCTCGCCTCGGCGGCCTTGTGGTGACGGTTTCTACTGCCCAAAACAGATGGCGCCACTGCCGCTCTTCAGCGAAAAAGCGTCGTCTGCGGGTTTTGGTTGCCGATCTCAACGTAGACGATTACGTTTTCGCATCATGCACAGCTCAACTAAGTAAGCACCGTTGTGAAACTTGCTACGATACAAAAGTTACCATAATACGCATGCTCTGTGTGCAGTTTCACGGCAAATGAGCCTGCGGTTGAGGCGGGGAATTTTTTTAAAGTGTTCACGATAAAAACGCACAACACTGTACATTCTTTCCTTCCTTCATGCGGCCATACTTTTCCTTCCTTCATGGTTGCTGCCGTTGCGGCCGACGTTTGTTTGGTTTGTTCATAAAGTTAATATACGTATTTGTTTGCCGCTATGGAGGAAGGAAAGAGCGCAGTTGCAGACCAGACAGTCTTCGACGCCTGCTGAGATGGCGCTCGTTACCATGCCACCGTCTCCTAGCTTGCTTGGCCGCTGGCTACATATGAACCCTATGCTTGGTGTGACGTCGCGGCATCATCGACGTCATATCAAACTTCGCAGCGCGGGCGGCACGTGCAAAAGCAGTTTACGTTGGCGTTTTATGTTGTTTATAGCCTGAGGTTTTCTTTTGCTGTAGTTGTTTATATTCTGTCATATGTGGAAAGTTTAGTTGTAAACGTTCGGGCTGCGCTATGAACACAAGCATCCGGGGACAGATTTCGCAGCCAACATGTGACGCTATCCGAAAAGACGTCCGTGTGCCTGTAGGGCATGTTGTGATTGCTGAAAAATGGGCCGGCAGCGAGTTGCATATCGCTCTAAAGAGTGAGAATTTTTTACCTGTTTTATTTTAGACTGGCGCTCTTATTTTGCAAAAATTATGCACCATCTTGCGCGTATTTGCACTCGTAGGATGAGAATTTGGCATTTGTGAACAGTAACCAATGTTCCACTACCGTTTTAACTCGCTACTTATTTTATTGCACTTTTTTATTGTGGGAATTGGCACTGGTAGCAGAAGTCGCTGCGTGCAATATTTTGCCTTGGCCGCGTGAGTGGAGCGTTCGATTACAGGACATTCGTATGTATGCGATGCTAGATACATGCATAAAGTAACAGTACTGCATTCGTGACTAGCCTTCCTTCCTTCCGTGTGCCTTTAAAAAGGCTCTCAGTATCCTGTATACTACGCTCACCTCGCGGTCAAGCCCCAATTTTGCTAATGTGGTGCTTGGCGAACGTGCGTCTGAAAGCCTTGCATATTCTTTCTTCTCGTGTCCCGTCTACGTTCTGCAATGTTAACATCGGGATGGAAAACCAACAAGCCCAGATAGATAGATAAAGAGGAAGAGGGAAAGGCAGGGATGTTAACCAGAAAGGAGTTCCGGTTGGCTACCCTGCACTGGGGAAGAGGGATTAGGGGACTAAAAGGAGGAAGAGAGAAGGGAAAAAAGGCATAACACACACACACACGCACAACGCTGTCACAATTTGTCACTCAATCCAGTCGCTTTCAAGTAGACAAAGAGTGCCTTGTATGCCTTGAGGGCAGTCGACTGCTGTGGCCACGGACCGAGGATCTTTTGCTCTGTTAATGGGCGAGGATCGAGGCGGTCCAGGGCACAACACAGTGTATGTCTTGCACTCGCAAATGCAGGGCACTCACAGAGAAGATGAGCGATGGTCTCCTCACAACCACAGCTCTCACAGGCAGGGCTGTCGGCCATCCCCATCCGGAAAGCATAGTAATTGGTAAATGCAACACCGATCTATAAACAGCATAACGGTGTTGCGTCGTCGCGACATTCTAAGTTACGTGGAAGACGAAGGCGCAGTTCAGGGTCCAGTGCCTTGAGGCGGAGGTTGCAAAACTCTCCCGTGTTCCACGCTGAAAGTGTGAGCTCCAGCGCCAAAGGGCGAAGCCCACACGCAACGTCAGGTCTCGATATTGGGATCCTCACTGCAACAGGCCTACGCTGCTGTTCTGGCTAACTAAAAACACACTATGCAAAAGCTGCTTGTTTGGGTCACCAGTGCTGCAAACGGCATGGATTTATAATTAATTTTGATCAAATTAAGAAAGTACATCTTCCAAACTTGGTATTGAAAAGCAAGACTGTCGTATGCCATCTCTGCATCAAAGAAGCGGGCAGTTTAACCGAGAGAAGTATTTTGCAGTGCACATTTAGCGCTTCAGCAGTAAGGAGGGCAATGTCATTAGCAGTGTGGATAAGATTGTTAAAGTAGCCGAAGAGGTCTACACAAATCTGTACAGTAGCCAACGTAATCAGAGCGTTAATAAGAAAGACAATCGCGTACAGCAATGCGTCATCCCACCAGTAACGAAAGAGGAAGTAAAGAGAGACTTAGGAGCAATCGAAAGGGGAAAAGCAGCTGGTGACGATCAGTTAACAGCAGATCTGTTGAAGGACGGAGGGAGATCGTGCTAGAAAAGCTAGCCACCCTGTATACGCAATGCCTTATGATCTCGACCATACCAGAAGCTAGAAGAACTCAAACATTATCTTAATTCATAAGAAAGGAGACGCCAAGGACTTGAAAAATTACAGACCGATCAGCTTGCTATCCATTGCCTACAAGGTATATGCTAAGGTAATTGCTAATAGAGTCAGGGCAACTTTAGACTTTAATCAATCAAATGATCAGGCAGGCTTTCGTAAAGGATATTCCACAATAAATCGTATTCACACTATCAATCAGGTGATAGAGAACTGAGGAGAATATAACCAACCTCTATATATAGCCTTCATTGATTACGAGAAAGCATTTGACTCGGTGGAAACCTCAGCAGTCATAAAGGCATTGCGTGATCAGGGTGTAGAAGAGCCTTATGTCAAAATACTGGAAGATATATAGCAATTGCACAGCTGCCATAGTCCTCCGTAAAGTCACCAATAAAATTCTAATAAGGAAGGGCGTCAGGCAAGGAGACCCGATCTCGGCAACGCTATTCACCACCTTCTTACAGGAGGTATTCCAAGACCTGAATTGGGAAAAGTTGAGAATAAGAGTTAAAAGAGAATACCTAAATAATCTGTGATTCGCTGATGACATTGCCTTGCTGAGTCATTCAGGAGGTGAACTGCAAATCATGATCAATGAGTTAGACGTGCAGAGCAGAACGGTGGCTCTAAAAATAAAACATGCAGAAAATCAAAGTAATGCTCAACAGTCTAGCCAGGGAACAGCAGTTCGCAGTTGGCAGTGACGGACTGGAAGTGGTAAGGGAATATGTCTACTTAGGGCAGCTAGTGGCCGCTGATCCGGCTCATGAGAGGGAAATAACTAGAAGGATAAGAATGGGATGTAGTGCATATGGCAGGTCCTCTCGGATCATGAATAGCAGGTTACCAATATCCCCCGAGAGAAAAGTGTACAACAGCTGTATCTTACCGGTACTCACCTATGGAGCAGAAATGTGAAGGCTAACGAAAAGGGTTCAGCTTAAGTTAAGGACAACACAGCGCGCCATGGAAAGAAAAATGGTAGGTGTAACGTTAAGAGACCGGAAGCGGGCAGAGTGGGTGAGAGAACAAACGCGTATTCATGACATCCTGGTCGGAATCAAGAGGAAGAAATGGGCTTGGGCAGGGCATGTACTGCGAAGGCAAGATAACCGCTGGTTCTTCAGGGTAACGGAGTGGATTCCAAGAGAAGCCAAGCATAGCAGGGGTAGGCAGAAGGTTAGGTGGTCGGATGAGGTTAGGAAGTTTGCAGGCATAGGGTGGGCGCAGTTGGGAAAGAACATGGTTAATCGGAGAGACATGAGCGAGCCCTTTGACCTGCAGTGGGTGTAGTCGGGTGATGATGATGATGATAGATTGCATTGCTTTGCTATAGCGGCTACTCTGTTTTCTCTCTGCTTCGCATTAGTTTGAGCGTGGTTTTAAAGATTAAGATTTAAACCTTATACTGTGGGAGGTAATACCGTTCTTTTTGTTACAGGTTTGCTTCAAACAGTTGTTTCTGACCACCTGGGGTTAATTGATTTCTATCCATCAAGTAACAGTGCTGTTCTGTACATCTCGGAGGCTGAACTTCTCAATGAAAATGCTGTGAAGCGAAAGATTGTGAAACTGCGAAAGGTATGCAGCTCATTTTTGGTGTCAAGCATGCAGACTGCAAGGGGCTATGACGTTTGGCAGCTGAGCTCAAGGTAGTGGGATTGTATCTCAGCCACAGTGGCCTCATCTAAGTGAGGGCTAAATGTGAAGGCACATCTGTGCTTAGTTATGTAGTGCACCGTTAAAGAACTACAAGTGGATGAAATCAATTCAGAGCCACTCACTGAGGCAACTCTTATAGTCTACATGCAGCTTCTGGGCATTAAATCCCACATACCATACTGTGGTGCTCTACATAGCGTCCAATGATACTACTACGTCAAACTACTACGATAGACTGAAGCAGAAGTAGAATGCCAGACTGGACAAGTTGGTGATGGCCTACTATTACAAACAGCATGCAAAAGTGAGGACAGGTTTGTGCTACCTTGTTTTTGTCTCATCTGTCTCTTGCTGTAATAATAGTGACAGAAACTACTTGGATAAACTAGTCTAAAAAAATAAGGAGGCTAACAGTCATAGCCAAAAAGTTAACTATTCAATATTAGTTGACCAGCCTACTAGTTAACACGCCTTAGCTGTATTCTGATGCACTACACCGCTGACAATGCTATGCTGAAAAAAGAGCTCTTCTAACTCAAAAAGCTTATTTAAAAAAAAATTGAACTTAGGTGAAACACCTGGTATATTTCACTTTTAGTGTCAGTCTTGAGGAAAGCGATGCCTGTTTTTGTACATTCTAGAGCTATGATGTTACTTGAAAATGTTCTTTCAAGAAATTTTGAGAAATTCAAGAAAGCAATTTAGTATATAATATTACATATTCACAAACTTGTTTAATAAATGTATCGCCATTGTAATGTTACATTGCACCTGTAAATGCAATGTTAGAAACAGTGACCCTAAACATTACAATGGTGACACTGAATATGCAATATTATATAGTAAATTTCTTAAGACCTTCCTTTTGTTCATTTGACCTTGTCTTAGTGCAAAAAATGGACATTTGGGAAAAGTTTAAAGATAATGGCGATAACAAAACTTGTCGCTAAACTATGTAAGGTCTGATGATGCTTTTCAGATACTCTTTTATGCCATGAGCCGTTTTACAGAGCCCACACTGAGTCGTCGTGCGGATGAGGTCCTCCAAGGTCACCGACCGAGGTGGCCAGGAGAGGAAGATGAGACAATGAAGAAGGGGGCTGTGGTGATAGGAGAAAGAAGGGGATAAATAAGGTGGGAGAAACTGAAGGGATGCTGTCGCGGACAGAGAGAGAACTGCTGTCTTGGATTCCTCAGCGTGAAGAGCTGCTGCCACGCAGCCCAGCCGTCGGCTCACATCAGTTGTTTAGAGGACTATAGACACCTAATTTTATTGCATGTTTTCTTCTTGAAATGATGCTTTAGACATAATACATGGATCGCCACGTGGTATTCGCCTATGACTGGTAAATAATTTGTAATTGAATTTCATCTGTCATGCTGTTTTGGTTTCATCAATTGAATGATGGCTGCTACGTGCAGTTGAGCTTTAGGTCACGCGAGGCACGGAAAACTGCAATATAAACGCTGATACATATAGTTTTAACTCACTACAGCGCTTAAACCAGCCTGCTTCATGAGCTAGAATTGAAACAAACGACGCATGAACAGTTATATTGCCATTTTTTTTGTGCCTCAAGTGACCTAAACGCAACTACACATTGTTGACGAAACTGAAACAGCATCAACAATAAATTCAATTATAAATTATTTAGCGGTCCTAGGTGAATACCATGGGTGCTCCATGTATACCAGTGTCTTAACGCATCGTGTGAAAGAAGAAAACACAAAAGAAAGCATATGGTTTCTATAGTCCTTTAACTAGGCCGTTGCCTAGTTTAGCCAATTTTTATTTGCCTGCAGGTATGCAGGAATAGGTGTCATACTTTGTGCCTTCTTTGTGTCTGTTTTCCACAGACTAACATTCTGGAGAACGAATATGCACTGTAAAGAACAAATGAATGCTGCTTATGCCGGATGCCAACAGTCACTGAAACCAAGGAAAGCATATGAGAATGGTTCTTATTTTTAAAAATTTCTGTTGTTGATCAACAGAAAATTAGTAAGAATTTTATGCCTGAAAGATGGTTGATTAGAAAGTAGAAAAAAAAACTACATGCCACCAGTAGGATCTGAACCCACAACCTCCTTATGTTGCGTACAGTGCTCTACCAACTAAGTTTTGGTGGCGGCTGTCCAATCTTCTACTTCCGGAAGTATTGATGTTGCCTGTAACCTAACGTTGAGAGCGTTCACCAGCGCCACCCTCAACTGTTGAGGCGTACATATAATGTCCTGTATTATCGCTAGTGCTCCTTGGAACGTGATCGAATGATGAGGGTGGCAGCCATGCGAGAAGCCTCTCATGCTACCTTTTCGTTTATTGATGATATAATTGATACAAAAGTGCACGAACAAAGTTAGTAAAGGTGGTCCCGCAGTGAAACGGTCAGGGAGACCTCCTGTAAAAAACACGTAGAGAACACACTTTACAAATAACTTGGAAGAAAAATATAGTGAAGATTGCAAATAAATGTTGTTGGTTTTTGTACATACAGTAGCAAAACAATACAAAATACACTGAAAGAGTCGCTGTGGTCACTTAGTAGTTATGATGCTTGGCTGCTGACCGAAAGACAGGGCTTCGAGCCCGGCCGTGGCAGTCGCATCTTGATGGAAGCGAAATGCTAGAGGCCCGTGTACTGTGCAACGTCAGGGCATGTTAAAAAAAACCCGGGTGGTTGAAATTACCCGGAGCCCTCCACTACGGCGTCCCGTATAGCCTGAGCCACTTTGGGACGTTAAATCCCATAAACCAAACTAAGCCGAAGAAAATACTCCCTTGTCAAGAGCTGTGCAACCCAGCGAACACAAATTTTTGTGTATCCCGTTTTTTTTTTTTAATAGCATTGAGATGGATCCTTTTTCTGTACGTCTCTGTTCCATAATCTGCGTCGTGGTAATGTATCTGTTATTTTGAATGAGTTCATCAATAAATGATGCATTTCCACGGTTGCGACGCTTCATGGCCTACCTGGAATTTAATCACTGCAGGTTGGCATAGCAGGGTATCACGTTGATCATGCACAGTGGCTTAGATGAAACAGGAAACAAAAGTTTGATATGGGTTAAGGTATAAAGGACCAATTCTTCTGCTTACAAAATTTAATTTCCCTAGTGCTTATTATCACCAAGCTACAGTAGATTGTGTTACTTTTTGACCGACCCTTGAAGAAGAAAAAACAACCACATACTGCCAGTGGGATCCGAACCCGCGACTTCAATACATCGTGTACAGTGCTGTACCAACTGAGCTATGCTGGCGGCTGCCCAACCTTCTATTTTTGGGAGTATTTATGTTGTGTGTAACCTAATCTTGCGAATGCTGACCAGTACCACCTTCACCCGTTTCCTCTCCTTCAGTTTTTTTTTTTTGTTTTTGTGATTGAATTAAATTTTTCTGATAATTTAATTTTTGCTTGATCACGCCTACTAGATCAATTTTAAATCCTTTTTCAAGAGCCTGGATTCAGTGTCTGCCATCAGGATACAAAAATTAAGCTGTTAAAACTAGTGCATTGGAAATCGGGAGAGAATTGGTACACATGAGTAGATTGCCTTGAAACCCTTTCTTAGTATCTTGTGCTAAAAGGAACTTCCTACATGCAGCCATGTGCGGAAAAAGAAAAAAAAAAGAATATGTTTGGTATAGGTCAAACTGCAGGTTTTTGTTGTGAAATGGTTGAGTGTGTTACTACACTTGTAATGGCCCAGAAAAGTGGAGTGCCAGCATGCAGCTGTGGGAGAATGCTAAAGGCAGTGTGTAAATGGGAAAGTTGATAATTCCTTTGTGTTTTTATATTTTGCAGAACAATGCCAAAAGGCCATATGTCATAGCTGAACAAGCTGCGGCCCTTCAGGAACAGTACAACAACTTGCAGCAGTTTGCTGTGATGGAGTTGGGAATCCCTCTTATTGCTGTTCATAATCAGACTGAAGCAGCACAGCTTCTTGCTCAAATGGTATAAAGCACACTTCAAATTTTTCATCCTTCTACCACTAAGTAAAGAAAGGGGCATGTTCTGGTTGTTAGTACAATTCATGACAGCTTTCATTCCGAGGAACTTAGAAAAACTGACTTCAGATAAAAGTAAAAATAACAAAATTGTTGAACTGTTTTACAAGTAGTCTTTTGTCACGATCGTTTCAGCATTGGTTCAAGACCCCCAACACTTCCCAGACATACAGCAGCCTTGAGTCGTTTTGGAAAGTTCCCAAACACAAAAACATGCAGCCTTCCATTTGATAGTGCTTAAGGGTGCTGAGATAGAGCTTTACCTTGAAGGCAGCCTTCTTCCCACTGACACTTTGTCTCATATTGGTTTGTCCAAAGCTACGTCAAGCATAGTTGCCCAGTTATAGCTCCTAAATCACATATCTTGATGCTGGCGTTATAAATGTGTAAGAATCAATGTGTGCCAGAACGCTCATTAGCTGGCAGCACCGTTTTATTTAGTCTGCATGCTTGTAAAAATCGGTACTACGTGGGTCTGTGCCGAGCAGTGTTTCTTTCTAAATAATTCGTAATTAGTATTCTGCATTTTAACATAGAGAAATTAAGTAATGTCTATGTTTCTTACTTAATCACCTTTAGGAGGCTGTGGAGAGTGGAGAAAAGCAGAACCCCTTTTTAGTGCAACGGCGAGTGGCTCCCATGGGTTCTTCAGTAACTACATGCCTCCTGCGAGTTCCAGGCTTGGGTGAAGTCAAAGCAAGGGCCTTGCTGCAGAAGTATCCCAGTGCGTTATCATGTGGCGAAAATTCTCTTTCCTACCTGTATTGTATTCAAACAGAGCAGAAGTTGCCGCCCTTCCACTGTGCTACCTTCCTCATGCAAGTTTTTTTCTTTACAGGCCTTAGAGCACTCTCTCTGTGCACTGTGGATGACCTCACTAAAGTCGTAGGCCCAGCATCTGCAGCAAGTGTTCACAGATTCTTCAATGGTGGCAAGTGATGCAAGGGACTGTGCTCACATTTGTTATTAGAGCTGCAGTGACTTACTGTTTTTGTGTACCTCAGGTGTGCATGGTTTATAAATTTACAAATGAAATGGAGTAAAATGTTGCTTGAATGTGGCACTTGAGTGCGATTTTACACATGACTGGAAGCTTCACATATAAACAAAATGGGGAGCTCTAATTGCTTCATGTTGTGGTTATTTGGTAGCCATTCCACTCTTCTTGCATCTGTTCTATGCATCAATCGATTAGTGCATTTTCTTTTTTTTTTTTTCCAAAGTGGACAGTATGTGTCTTCCTATTGTGAATCTGCTTTTTGCTAAGATGACAGAGGCTGTGTTTAGAGAGGCAGAAACTTCTGTGTTTAAAGCAAGCTTTGAATGCACTTGAAATCTTAACAGGGCACAGATGTATATACCAGGTGATTCCTTTTAATGTTTTCAGATTTTGTTTTAAAAACTGTGAGAAATACGTCTGTGCACATGTATTGTACATCCAAGGCAGACATTATGTATGTGATGCAACTTAATATACAATTAACTGAAATTAACATATCAACTTTTAAATCTGGCTTTTGGGCTCAAGATTACATAGAGAAATTGAAGGCCATCAACACTGAAAGTGAGCCATTTTTAAATTTTTGAATCGGCATTGTGGTTTGAATATTGAGCATCAAAAATACACTTTTGAAAGCTCGTTAATAGGCTTTTCTGTGTTGTGCATTAATAAAATGGCGTCGCTGCTGCGTTTGGTATTGTAGGTGAAAACGTTAATTTCTACTACATGATAAAATACACACAGTGTCTGTATTTGCTGCATTAGAAATGCGAGCTATGCCTTTTTATAAATATGCAAGGCAGGAAACCCAACTTAGTGAGCTTTCAAAAGTGTATTTTTGATGCTTGATATTTCGAACCACAATAACAATAAAATTTAAAAACTGGGTTTGCCTTCGATGTTGACGTCCTTCAGTTTCTTTATATCTTGTGCCCTAAGACCAAAATTTTTGACACTGGTTAGTTAATTTTAGTTAACCTTTTAATTGCCGCACTATGAAGCAATGTTTCAAAGCCAAAAGTTACTATTGACAATTCACATATGCTTTCTAAAATAACCGTGAAAACAAATGTACCCATATTTACACTGATGCATATTTTTTTCCTGTTGTATTTTTAGAACATTGGCATTTCGAATATGAGGAGCATTTACGGGCAATGAAATTGCAAATTTTTTCTTGCTATCTGAACACAACCTTCGCAAATTATATGTAAAATGACTGGGCTTGAGTCATCTTTTCTTTCATCGCGAGAGCTGTATCGCATTCAGTGTTTCAGAAGCTGCAATAGGCAGACAAGCACTTCTTGAGTAATGGCTTTTACATCATAGCTATGATATGCATGTCCCACTGGCTGCAGTAACTTAAAATGGATTGAATTGAACTTAATGCTAAATATGGCATAAAATTTGCAAAAAGCTGTCCTTATCAATAAAATTCTGCTGAATGTTTCCTACCTTGGAATGTTCTACAATTCAGAGGTACTAGTAGAGCCTTGTTAATATGTTTTCGAAAAAATGCGGGAGAAAAAAAGAGTATTTTCTGGGAAAACGTATGCCCTTTTTGAAAAACTGTGCCTGAAGAATGAATTAAAGTAATTTATGCTTTCACTTCCTATAAAGGCCAGCGAGTGCTTGTTGGCACAAGATCTAAGAGGCTTTTTATGGTACTTGTAGACTTCTATCGCCATTTGTGTTGTCCTTAGCATGAAAGAAAGTTCGCTACGTATCCAGACTGGCGACAGCAAGGGTGAAAAAGTAGCTGGGCCCTCTTCTGTGTAACTGTCCTTTTCAAATTCTTTGCCCGATTGCATGTATACACTATGGAGAGGCAACTCTCACACCTGACTGCCATTGTGTTTGTCCATGCTCGGTGTGCTCTTATGTTCACACATTGTCATCTTCGGATGGTTTGCTCCATTGCACTGACGCAATGGGGCAAACCCCACCCCCCCCACCCCCCATGCGCACGCCTGTGTATATACCTTAACTTTAATGTGAGTTTATTCCATTCATGGTGTACTGGTAACAGCACTGGGCATCTTACGATAGACAGTAGCTAGTTCCAGAGCACCGTCCGGCCTAGCAATGCCTAGCGAGCGGTGCGCTGCCAGCGCACCGGCGGGCTGCACGTTGCTGCAAACGCGTCACTAGCGTTAGTGTGATGTATGCTCTTGCTTCTGGGTTATAGATAAGATGATCCATTGACTTTTATATACCGAATTATTGATATGTCGAACTATTTCACTATCCCCTTTGAGTTTGATATATCCGGGTTCGACAACCACCATTCGCCATTTTGGCTTGCTTCATCTATCTTGTAATGCTGCATATTATTTTCGAGTGTGTTGCTGTTTGTATTTGTGCCCTACAGTGCAGTGCCTGCATTCTGCATCTGGTCATGTTTTATATGTGCACCACTCATGGCCACTCGTAATGCAGATATGACTTTGCAGCACGCATCTGTTTCAGACAAATTGACCAGAATATTGCATGCATCCATGCACATTGAAGCACACACACTGGTATTGCCAATATACAACTTGCTTCTCAGCATACTTTTCACGTCGCCTCTTTTGCTTTCAAATATACAAACATTTAAATTTAATGCAAGACACCACAACTTGTTTACAACTTCTTCAGATTGTAGTATGATGCGTAGCTTGATGGGCCAGTCGGTGCATGATTGTGGAAAAAAACCAGCAGAAAAGACACGCTCACAAGAGGAAGGAGCAGACAGGACAATGCTGGAGCATCGCGTCGTCCTGTCTACTCCTTCCTCTTGTGAGCGCGTCTTTTTTGCTGGTTTTTTGTAGCGTAAGCTACACCGGCTGAGGTTGACTAGTTTCGCGTGCATCCTGGAGAGCCGTGCTGCACATGCGCGAGGAGCAGTGACGTCACAAAGGTGAATAAAAAAAGCCCTGTGTCGAAGCTGGGAATCAAACCAGGACCTTTGGTGTTTGAGGCGGAGACGCTACCACTCCGCCACGACGGCTCATTTTTAACCGTGAATAAAGGCGCAAAATAAGCGCAAGGTATCCGACATAAGGAAGTTTAATATGGAGAGAATCGAGCATGCTCTAAAAAACGGAGTTAGCCTAAAAGCGGTGAAGAGAAAACTAGGCATAGGGAAAAACCAGATGTGTGCATTAAGAGACAATGAGGGCAGTGTCATTAGCAATATGGATAAGATAGTTCAAGTAGCCGAATGAGGTGAAGCACATATGGCAGGTTCTCTCAGATCATGAATAGCAGGCTACCAACGTCCCTCAAGAGAAAAGTGTACAACAGCTGTATCCTAATGGTACTCGCCTACGGGGCAGAAACGTGGAGGCTAACGAAAAGGGTGAGGGAACAAACGCGTGTTAATGACATCCTAGTCAAAATCAAGAGGAAGAAATGGGCTTGGGCAGGGCATGTACTGCGAACGCAAGATAACCGCTGGTCCTTAAGGGTAACGGAGTGGATTCCAAGAGAAGGCAAGCGTAGCAGGGGGCGGCAGAAGGTTAGGTGGGCGGATGAGATTAGGAAGTCTGCAGGCATAGGGTGGACGCAGCTGGCAAACGACAGGGTTAATCGGAGAGACATGAGAGAGCCCTTTGACCTGCAGTGGGTTTAGTCAGGCTGATGAGTGAATGCGTGCCTTTCATATATTAACTCTTCCGAACCAGATCTCGCTGCGCTTACGCTATATATATCCTGGCCTAGCAGGGTTAGGCCATCAATTTTTTTTCCACACTATGATGCATGTCATGGATATTTGTGAGCCAGGTACGCTTTGCAAACTTTCTGAAAAAGGAGTATCAGGATAAACATCTTGAACGAAGAGCCACTGA
Organism: Amblyomma americanum; assembly: GCF_052857255.1. NCBI lineage: Eukaryota > Metazoa > Arthropoda > Arachnida > Ixodida > Ixodidae > Amblyomma > Amblyomma americanum. Next base: position 193,648,812 of record NC_135497.1, on the reverse strand, counting down.
ACAAAATGCATAAAGGTGTGCATTCTAAATATGCACACTGTGCGGTGAGGATGGAAAGCAAAGCTCCGTGAAGGTGATGTGTTCACTCCAAGAAGCATATGCTTAGCATCTCAAGTTCATAGGGCCAAAATAGGATTTGCCTTGAGATGAAAACCTCTCTTTTCTTACAACTTTTCAAACTACCAATATTTTTTTGAGCAAGATAATGAAAGCAACACACATATGCAGTTGTACTATTTGCAACAAATGACAAATGAAAGCGCATGGTCTTCCATGAATACTGTGTCACAGTGAACTGAGAGTACAGCTGATTCTCATTAAGTTGAACTCAAAGGGGACTGGAAATTTGTTCCAATTGTGCAGAGTTTGAATTAAGGAGCCTTTTTAATGCACTTTATGTTAACGTGACCAAAACATATATTCGAATAATCGGAAGGTTGAATTAACAGAGGTCAACTTAATCCCATAGCGGACAAACTTTTCCCCGAATGTGTTACAAAAATAGTCATTGTCACCCGTGCTGCAATTTGTCTGCAAACCAGAAACATGCTTTGGACAAGTCCTACTTGCCTTATACTGGTCGCACAGTGCCAGAAAACACAAGCTGGACTCGTCAAGAGACAGAAACGACAATATGCTTACGACGAGCCTTCCTGGTCGAAACCCGCTAGGGGTTAGAGTTTGCTGCACACACTCTGAAAGGTGGCAGAAAATATAACATGCACCTTCAAACATCCTTCCTCACATTACCCTTTAACGATCATTTTTTCGGCTAGATGTTACGCAGCGCACAACATGTGCCCAACCACACACTAATTATCATGCACCATATGTTGCTGACCACACTTCAAACATTGCAGTTGACGTTTTACCAGTAGCAGCAGTGGTAAATACCATTTTATTCTGTACAGGCCTAGCGGGATTGATCGCCAAGATCTTCTATGAGGTCTTCATCAATTTCTGGCCACTTTTCGCTGATGACATCAAACACGTCATCTTTTACATCACCCTGGATAACAATCTCATCATCTCCAGTCACAGACGAACCGCAGGAGAATTTGTGAGAAAAGAATTTTGATGCATCCTTCAGGTCAATGTCAAAGGTGCTCAAGCCGGTCACCACCGTCACAAACTTCTTCTTTCCTCTGTAAAAATAAAACGTGCGTTAGCAAGCGCTCGGTTGAAGGATAATCAGAAAACAGCGGTTACGCATTGGTTGCTGCGACACTTGCAGGAAGCATCAAATAAAATCTGTGGAAACTTTAGAAGGCGCGTGATAAGCACACGCTTGTTACAAGCTGTCATTCATACGCGTACGGTACGAGGCGTGGCAAAGAACGATCTCGGTATGCCCACGTTTTCGCGCCTGAAACGTTGGAGTTGGCCATTGCCGCTGCAGAATATGCAGTCGGGACGATAAAATGAATGGCAGGATATAGCTACATAGCATTTGCAAAGCCACGTTCAGGTGTCCGTAGCAGAATGGCAATCGCACAATGGTCTCGTACAACGTAACCGTATGAAACGCGTTTACTCACCGTGACGCTCTGGACAGGCAAATTCGCTTGTCTTTTTCCACCCTCTTTTTGGCTTTGACCATGCCTTTGCCGCCACGCTTCTGACGTTTCTTTTCTTCATCGCCGCCTGCTCCAGTCTGCGGTGCGTCACTGAGGTTCATTCGCCTCTCGAACTCCTCGGGGAGGTTCTTCTGAAGCCATTCCTTACACTTTTGCGAGTCTGGGTAGTATTCGCAGTACTCAAGCGGCATCGAGCACTCGCCGCAGTATATCACTTCGATGGGGTACGACACGCCAGGCAACGGTCCCGTCGGCAGACCTTCCGTGCCTCCTTCAGACATTTCCCTGCAAATGATTCGACGGCACGCCCTTTACCTACGAACACATTTGACTCTGCTAATTTGCCTCGTGGTGCGGTGTAATCCGCGTATACACGAAGCCACGACCTACTAAACAACCTACTGTATTCGTCGTGCACGAAGCTGTACCAGCCACTTTTTTGCACCCGGCACCACACACCCACACACAATCCTGCTTTGTAGTGTACTGAAACCAAGGTATATATACCGAACATGGGCTATGTCCCGAAACAAGCCGTATGGCCAGTATACTGACTGGATTGGTAGCGATCCCTGCGCAGTTCTGCGATTGACGCGAATTGAAGGCAACCGATAACTGTTTCGTCACAACCACGTCGCAGCAGGCACTGTCTACGCCTGCTCAGGCGCCTCGAAACACGCTTTTCAGAGCTTGTCCAGCCATCTCCTATGGCGTGGTGGCTAGAATTGCGGTTCCTGGGAGCAAGCAGACGTTTGCACCCCCTATAAACAACGTTCATGGCTCTCAGATGCTCTTAGTAACCTTGTGTTCAGTTCATCCGGGCGCCTGCAGGTGACGCGACAATCTGCAAATGTTTGATGAGAGTGAGTAGTAGTTCGGAAAGGAAAGGTGACCACATTCCAAAATTGCACGTATGTGTAGTTTCGCAATTGGCGTGATTGGAGAAAATTTTTGCAACTAAAAACCATGTCGAGCGAGGAGCTTCGATGTCTGCCTTAATACGTGTATAAAGATTTGCAAATGCCTTCTAGCCATGCTTCTAACAGATCTAGTGGCTTGGGCCGGCTAATATAGTAGCTCCACTTTCCTTTCACACCGCCTGCACTACAAAACGCAACATAAAAATCACGATTTACGTAATGCTGTAGACATTTCAAATAGCCCCTCTATTGTTATTTTACCACATAAGCATAACCTGTAAGCATTGTATGTGATATTTTTACAGTACCTTCAACGCAAGATACATAAAGTGGGCCGCTCCCTCTTTCACCTTTTCCACCTCCGGGCTGCAGTATTTGTTGATCTTGCCGTTTCATCCCAGAACCTCCCGACTTCCACCTACGTTTTCGGCGCGCCGGTTTATTAGCTTGGGCGCTTGGGTATCGGCAAGTGCTGCAGCAGAGGTAGAAAGGAGAGTGGTGTAGCATTGCCGGCGTGCTGGCAGTGCCGCTTCGAAGCAGTCATGGTGGCCTGCCTCAAGGGGGAGGCGGGGAGCGCGCGCGCGCTCTCCTCCTCCTCCTCCCAAGATACCTCAAGGTATTGCCCAGGCCCATCCCAGACCGGCCGTCGCGATGTCAGCCTGTCATAGCTTCGGCGAAGTGATGATGGTCGGTTGAGATCACAGGGGGACAGCACTCTACCGCTGTCCTCCCTTCCATCTGACAAGGCAAGGGTAGCCTCGGCCGGGCTCGAGTAGCAGCAGTGCAGCTTACTGACGCCTCTGCGGCTGCTTCTGCCCGTACATCGTAGCTTGCGAACAGCCCGAGTCGCGTGAAGAAATTTCATATTGCGGCGAGAGTTGCCATCAACCAGAAATCCTCGTTTTCCTGAACGAAGTCGTTGCATGTATTGTTTAAAATTTACGAATATGCACCGAGATTTTGTCCTGTGGGCTTGACATTGGCTAGCTGTGTTCTTTCATGCGATAATTTCGACCTAAGTTTAGGTTGTTGTTCGCTTCTGGTGGGATTAGCCTTGCAAAATTAATGTTCTGCTCGCAATTGCTTCACCACGTAGCGACACTTATGCGTTGATTAAAATCGGCAATAAACGGGCATGTGCACAATCCCCACAATAGTCAGCTGTAGCTGTCATCATCTGGAGTACGTCCTTCACAGTCTCAAAAGAAATTTTAGAAGGTGGCAAGCCACCTTTTTGTATGAGTGCATGGTGTACGTGCGGGTAAACGAGGTCTTGAAATGAAGCGTGTGGCGCTCCTGCCCTCTTGACGGAGTGAGGAAGACACACCTTTCGGCGTTGAAATCGCACATGTAATTTCTACATCACCGTGTAGGACACAACGGAAACTATGCGAGGGGTTGTCTTATGCATATCCACGCGGGTGTGCTAGCCGAACCCGTGCGAATGCGGTGTAGTACAGTGGCTCGGTTTGGTGGACACCTCGGGGAACTAAAATGGCTGAGGAACATTTCTTCGAAGCACCTTTTTTACATCTTGAGGCACGTATACGCATGGGCGCCACCGTATCGTGCTGTAGTTGAGCTGCACTTCACTTCGGAGTACAAGCTAGCGCTAGCCACCTGGCTATGCACACTTTTGCAAAACTATAGAGTAAGCAGCAGGCGCACATGGCTCTGAAAAAAAAAAAAAACGAACACGAAAGTGCTGCCTTGAATAGAATTTTTCGAGTGACTCTGAACAGGTGCAGCAAGGAGCGCTATCTTTTGGCAGTGCCCACGTGATGTGCGAAGTAAGAAGGAGGAGGAGGAAACTTTATTTCAGGCAAATCGGACATCAATGGGCTTGTTGCCTACATCATTCCAAACCTTACCCTGCTGACTGTGTCCCATTTTGAACGTTTGCAACTACATCAGAACCTGAGCCATGGGCCCATCCTTGCTACAGCAGACTATGAGCACTTAAAATTGCCATGGAATGTTCGTTCATGTGCTTCAAGGCAATTTGAGGTTCCCATTATGCTATTGCGCTGCAAGATTCCACGTCTCGATCTTTATTTATGCCGTTCTGGGATCACGCTGTTGAATCTTTGCGCGTCATGCGGGGACGTTGAATCCTTAGATCATTTCATCCTCTCCTGCCGGCAGTTTACAGGGCAGAAAGTTAAGTATCTGCAAATTCCCCTCGCTCGATTAGGGCTGGCGTTTACTATTACCGTTCTCCCCTCCTTCGGTGCAACTGTCAAAGGGCATGCCCTTAAGCTGGCGTGTGAGCTTCATCACAGGTATGTTATCGAGACCGGGAGGTTTTTGTGTCAACTCTTCATTCCCTTTACTTTTCTCTCAAAATTTATTTATATATTATGATTACTTTTTAATTAATTTATTTTAACCCTCGCCTCTTTGCTTCCTCGATTTTCATTCCAACCTCCTCAAAATCTCTCAAAATTCGTTATTCGTTTTCCCAGATTCCTCAATTTTTATTTATGAAGCACTTGAGATAAGTCTGGATGAATATTTTCTCCCGTTTGGATCTGTACCAAACTCTGGCCAATCCCCCACCATGGGTATGTGCCATCGCATCAGAGGCAACAACAACAACTAAGGCCCAGTGAAGAAGAGCGCTTGCTCCGCCAAGGCCCGCTGGTAATCTGCCGAGTCCAAGTGAAGCCATGCTCTCCAGGAAGCAGGGGGAGGGTAAGGGAAATAAGGAGAGGTAATGGCAGTGTTACATGGGTAGAGAACGTGTTCTGTGTCTGCCTTGATCTCTGGACAGTTGGGACAGTGAGCTGTGTCAGGCTATCCCCAAGTTGCAGAGCGTTAGTGAGGTGAGGAGAGTGTTAGTTTGAACTTTGCGAAGGATATGTGCTTGTTCCGTGTTCAGCGACAGGTGAGGTTGGGTAAAATTGTGCGATTTTTCCTGGTGTACTGGTAGTGTTTAGTTATTTGCTCTTCGTATGTTGCGGCATCTTCCACTGACTATGGATTTGGCCGGGGGATCGAAGGCATCCGGATGTTGATTTTGCGGGCCCATTGATGAACCAACTGATTTCCCTCGATCCCAGCATGACTAGGTATCCAACGCAGGGTGATTGTAATGTTCGGATTGCTGTAATAGGATTCTGCCAGTAGTCTGCGCTGTATGTTGTAGATGGCTTTGCTGGAGTCGGTATAGATGTTGATGTTTGTATGCATTATATGCACCTAGACAGACAGAACCAATCACCCGCACAGCTGGGCCATTTTCCAAACCCTACCAACATAAGCACTCATGAAACTAACGTGATAATATATGCCATACAGGAAGCGTCTTTACCCAGTAATAAACACAAAGTAGGAACATATGCGTCGCTCTGCTGTTATGGTATGTGTCTTGGGTAGTTCAGTTTTTGCTTATGGCTTTGTGATGCTCTATATGATCCACTTGAGGCATTTAAACCCATTTCTTCCACAGCAAAGCACAGTACTGAGTGTTCCATTGCTCAGAGAAAACTGAAAAATTTTTTTGGCTCAACTACTTGCTTGTTCGGGCTCAGTTACCACACAGAGGTGGAATTTTGTGGCAAGTTGTATTCTGTGCTACGACTGAGTGGGGAACTTGCCTAAATCAGTGATAATTATTGGAATGTCTGCAACATATGCGATGATGCCGGACCGAATACCCCAGCCGTCATTCAGTGTATATATTGGCACCGTTATGAACACCACAGAAGCTGGTACCGATCCAGTTAGAGCTAAGCGGTCACTGGATCTCGGTGAAAAGATACTAATTGCTACGTGGCAGGTGGAGAGCTGTGCATCATGCTAACACATATTGACTAGTCTATATACACACGAATAGAAATGCAAGTCAGGTTTACGCACTGGTAAGGTTTTTTTTACTGGTGCATGATAGAAGGCTAGAAAAGAAATGTGAAAAGTACTTACTGCAAGAGGTCCACGAAATAACACCTATACTTGGTGACAACGTTTTGCAGCTATGAAGCAGAAGCCATACAATTCCAAACCTGCATGGGTGAATGAGCGAGAACTGCCCACTTATGAAAGCCATCAAATTGCTCTTAACTTGTTGTGCAGAGCCACAAAAAGTTGTCCACAAATATAAAACCATGTTCGAAACACTGTAAACAAATTTTGGCATCAATGACGTTGCCTAAAGGGCAGCTCTGAGGGTTTTTCAAGGTCATCATGTTCTAGTAAAACTTCCAACCATAGGTTGTTCTCTCGTATCTGGTTATTTGCACAAAGTTTGGCAGCTGTCCGGCATTTCACTCCGGCTCAAGTTCATTTTAATGTCTGCTATTTCCGTGGCCTCAGTTCAAATGATTTCTACGGGCAATACTACATTTTTGACTTTGAGGCTTGTATTAGGTCATCTCAGGCATTTTATGAAAGCGCTCATCGTGTTCAGTCACTTCATTAAGCCCACATAACAGGTGTTTTTCTAGTAATGTTTGTGACAAAATCGCTCTATCACGTGAACCATTGCCTCTGGCCACGGACAGAGTTCAGTTTTGGCTTCCCGTCTTAAAATAGTACTGCTCAGTATTTTTAAAAACTGTTTGTTGTGGTGGAGAGAGCGAACTGTTGAAAATTTTCAAAAAACCCCAGGAGTTTCCCTTTATAAAAAGAATATATACATTTAAAGGAACACCAGTGACAACTCGACCCAATTTTTGTTATTAAAAATTAATTCTACGGCTTTCTCGCTATGTTGATGTTTGTTCGGTACCAAAAGATGAATTTATTACAGAGAAAATTAGATTTAAGAATCAAAAAATTGTTTCCCCTACTAATGGACGCAATACCTGTTTTGAAATGAATGGCAGTGTAGCCTAGCAATCCATTAGCAAAAAACTGCCCAGACGTCATAGCAGTTTGAGTGTGAAAATGACCAGTGGAGGTGATGCCTGTACTCAATTTTTTTGGTTTTTTTTCTAGCTTATAAAATTCTAGTTTCAGTGAAAGTAGGCTCTTTGCCATTAAAATGCAGTAATTTGCCAAGAGAACCCAACTTCAATTTCTCCTCAGTGCCTCTCTATAAAAATGGAGTATATAATGTAATCAAGAAGACACTGCTGACAATATTCCAACCTTCTGCTCTGGCTGAGAGAGAGAGAGAGAATTTTAACACATAGTGGATGCTGAAGTACTTAACTAGAGGTACAGAGCCAACTACGATTTTCTGAATCACGAGCAGCCTTTAGCAACATAATCAGCGATAACAAGGCATTGGTATTGGTCTACATCTGCAATTCGTCAAGAGATGTGCACAAGCCTTTTCCCATGTTACCATGTGTAAAGAAACTTAGAAATGCACTACTTGCACAGGTTGCAGTAATCTGATACCTTAATTTCTTGGTGGGCATATGCCCAAACCTTGCAAAAAAAATGGCCCATGCTGACCAACAAACAAGAAAAGAAGAGATACAAGAAAAAATGCCTGGTATTTTTTGCATTTAGTTGTGCCACAATGTTTGTCTACACATGTGCCATGATGCAGACTGTACCATGATGCAGACCACTACAGGATTGAGGACGCCAACCATACTGTGCAGCCTTGACCAAGCAACTTGTACGTTCTGTTTGTCCTTGTTTGGTTTGGTTTATGGGGTTTAACATCCCAAAGCGACTCAGGCTAAGAGGGTCACCATCGTGGAGGGCTCCAGATAATTTTGACCACATGGGGTTCTTTAATGTGCACTGACATCGCACAGCACAAGGATCTCTAGCATTTCGTCTCCATCGAAATGCAACTGCTGCAGCCAGGATCGAATACGAGTTTTTCGGGTCAGCAGCCGAGCACTGCAACCACTCAGCCACCACGGCGGCTGTTCGTTCTGGGTAATGAAGACAAGCACCAATGGATGCCAAATCATGTAAATGAGTTGAGACCAGTCTTCTCAAAAGATGAGGTCAGATTTTTTACTTCTTTAAAACAAATGGTAATGTGCCTTTTTATTTTTGAAATAGAGGGAGTTACAGTTTAACAGGCTTCGCTTTGTAAATACAATTTGACACGAGCAATGGGAGTACCATTGACACGAGCAATGGGAGTACCAAACTTAAAAAAAAAAACTGCTCTTTAATTGCAGGCTGCTTAAAATTAGGAATAACATTTAATTTCATTTTATCACATATGAACAAAGTCAACCTCAGAAACATCTCGGTATTCAATTCATGCAGCCCCCCCACCCCCTCTCACATGACAACGCTTCAATAATATATGTATATATATATAGCTAATAAAAATGCTCGAAATTTCACATCCGAGCTCATCATCATTAGGAACAGGCCTGAACTACGCAAACTCGTTACATTAACTATTTCAAGAAACAAAAATAGCTCAAACACAATATCAGGCACACATGAACAAGACTAGTTATTCGAGTGCGATGTACATCATGTTCTACGCATCACAGTACAAAAATATATTACAGATGGTACAAAACGGCACACCACCACGATCTGAAAGACTCAGGACACGTGCCTATAATTAGGGCACCCGCCTATAAATGACAAGGCTTTCATCTCATACAAAACAACGTTGCATGCCATAATAGTACACTATATTTTGCATAGTCAGAATCCAATGAGAAAGACTGGGTAAGTATTGCAAAGCCTATGCTGTAGGCAGGCACATCTTTAAAAAGTAGATGGGTGGGTGGGCGTGGCAAGCACATTTGGTGCATTAAGTTGGTTGCCACAGTCATGAATGCCATAATATGGCAGCAGCCTTACAATGCCACAACATAATTAATAAACCACAACAATATCCGCTGAAATGCACATAATTAGGCCAGTGGTTGCTGATCCGCAGGACGTGTCCATTTGATTAACGTCTCTGGAGAACGATACAGGAATATCAATTTGGCGAAGAGGTCTTCTTCAAGGCTTAATTCACGGCTTTCCCGCACAAGATAGATATCAAGGCAAAGCTGAAGCACACGATCCACATTGGGCATGTCATCAAACATGATGCTGAATGCACTGCCAGCCATGAAGCCTCGAATCAGACGAGACACGACGAGCACAAAGGTAGTGTACAGCCCTGCAATTCTGAAAAAAAAAAAAAAAGATCTTGAGGAACGACAATACTTCACATGGGTACAAAAATGTACAGCTGTGCTCAATGTACAGGCTTTGTCAAAAGTTTAGAGCCCAGTGGGTTTGCTTTTAAGTCGTGCAGTGGGGCTTCTGTGGCATTCCCGAAAGTCCTACCCATTGGAGGGGGCAGGAACAAAAATATTTTCACCTTCAGCAGATTTGGAATGCTGAGGATGCATTGTGAGCCACAAGGTGTGGCTCGGAAGCAAACTTCCTGGGCTCTAAACTTTTGACAAAAGGTATATCTTTGATAGAGGATATACAGGAGGAACCCACTTACAAAATACTGCAAGCTCTGTGGTGCTCAGAATTATTGCATTTAGCTATAACTGAAAGAGAAAGGTTCCCTGCAGTGTCTTTGGATGTCTGGTGCTCTGCTCCATGGTGCATAATCTGACAAGTGCATATTGCAGCATGGCTAGCACCAGTGTGCCACAGGCCATATCAGACCTGACTGTACATTTGCAATGAACTGTCCAATATCTTTAATGATGATTTGTTACAGACAGAGACAAACACTAGAACGAACACTAGAACCTGCAGAACCTGTTCTCTTGAGGTCCTGGCGGTATTTAGAAGTAAAGCTTTACTGATGGAATTTTTCTTACATTTTGCATCTGCTTTCTGTAATGCATACGAATTGGCTATAGAAAGGCGGCTGTGGCACACCACTGAAAATAAGGCTTCAAGAAGAACCATCACAGAAGAAAGAGTTGATTATACGACCTCGAGAGAATTTTGTGACTAAGCTACTGTATGGGTGAAAAAGGGTCACATGACATGCTTTCTTGTATTCTGCCACATCTTAATGGAGAGCTGAAGAAATTCAGTGATGACACAGTGTACTCATGTTGTACAACAACCCATTAAATTACACACTTGGCTGCCGCCCCGCTTTCACACAGCTATATATACTTAATGCATTTGGCATATATGTTGTGCGTGTGCTGTACTAGTAAGGCTTATATCGGCAGACTCATGATTGTCATCTAAAAGCAAGCAATACTTGGCAATTGTTGCACAAAAAGAGAGGTTGCTACTACTGCCTACGCACATGCTTCATGCCCTATTGCAGCTGCCACACCAGATATGAAACTCCTAAAAATTGGTATCTGCCCAACCTTCATTTCTCTTTGATTATGCACTGCCAACACTAAATGCAAGCAGGTAATGTGTTATCTAAACTCTGCACATGGTCACAGAGACACGCCATAACTATTTTGCATCTCAGAATGATGCCCTTTTAATGTATTTTGTAAAGTCAGGGAGGTTGAGCTGGCTGCATTCTGCACACTTGGCCCCTTGAAAATATAGTCTGGTCATTGCTTTCTTTTTCTACAAGGACTGTTTGAACTGCTTAATCATATGACATCTATTTCTCTACTGCACATTGAAGCCCGCTCCCTTGCTGTAATGCTGGTTGGCTGGATTATGGGTTTAACGTCCCCAAACCAACTCAGGATATAAAAGACACTGTAGTGGCGGGCTTTAATTTAGACCACCTGGGGTTCTTTACCGTGCACTAACATCGCATAGCACACGGGCCTCTAGCATTTCATCTCCATTGAAATGGGACCACCATGGCTGGAATCCGTGTCTTTCGGGTCAGCAGCCAACCACCATAACCACTGAGCTACTGTGGCAGCCTGCTGTAATGCATTGGCAAGGTACAATATAAATAAATGAAATAAAATCAATTTTCCTTGGTGGGATCACAGTGCTTGAAAGCAAGAAAAGTTAAACGTTACAGCTCCTACAGCCTCAAAAATTTTTGTCCTCACTCTTTCAGAGCACCACAGAAATAGCTCTAAATTCTGGATAGATATGTTCTCCAGTAGGCCTTCAAAAGTAAATCACCTTAAGGCATACCTTGAGCACTGCTTAAATGCACAATTTATCTATCCCTCAATATTTCCTTTTCCTGCTTTTGCAAGTGCAGGAGATATTTTTTACGTGATTGCAAACTGCACTGTAGTCTGTGAAACTGCATGGGCACATTACTAGTAATACCAACACCAGCATAGGTGATGGTACATTAGTGCTTTTGCAAACTTTTTGGTATAATCAAATAGCAGCCAAAACACTACGTTTTCAATTACGTTGCCTGCTACTATTTATGTTTTTTCACCATAAAAACACAGAGAACAAAAGAAACTGTACCCATATCCAGTGAGTTGAGAGAGTGCTTGTGGGAAGACCTTGTCATTGAAGACAACCAGACTTAGGTCAGTGCATGAGCCTTCCTCGCGTAGGAATGGGTACGGATACGACTCCGTGCAGAACTCCTGTACTTCCCACCACTCGCTGCGAGCACTCAGGTTGTTGAAAGCTCCTGTGCGCAGTCGCAGAGTCAAGTTGCGGTATGGTCCCATGCCAGGCGTGTCCAGGGCCCGAATCACATCTGACTTGCCCTTGCGTGGCACCAGCAGGAAGCGTGGCAGGATTGGTGGCACTGTGACATTGTTGGGTGTTCCACGAAGCATGTCTGCCAGGCTCTGCCGCACATGCTCATCTGAAAGTTGCACAGTGCGCTCGTTGCTCACTACCTTCTCGGCATTGGTGTTATCCACTGTGCGAGAGAAGGCCCAACTGAGACGTAGAGGCACAGCTGAGCGGCGCAATTCTGCTATGAGGGCTTCCTGACTCGGAGGGCTCACTGTCCAGATTGCAGTTGAGTTGCCGTTCAAGGTTACCACGGCGACATCAGCTGCATCATAATTAGCCAAGAAGGCCTGGGCTGCTGCATTGGACTTGTACTCCGCCTGGATTAAAGCATACAACCATCAGAATACTAGCTGCAAAGTGAACCTAAATAAGGCAGTAATGACAGAGCAGAAGCCTTAAGGGTCATTAGAGGAAGGTGGGAGCCCGAAATTATGTTAGGCTGATAGATTGATCTTCGGGATAACTGCCACCTATTCTGTGCGAAACAGCTCAAAAAATCGCAAATGAAGCCTCCGCCTCTCCCCTTAAAAAAAAAAAAAACGTGTTACAGCATTGTTTTTGCGACGTCATCAATCGCACAAAATGATGAATCTCTCAAGTAATCAAAGAAAACAACTGAAAACAACACAGTTTTTTCCACCTATCACAGAGGCCTAGGCTCCAATATTTATAACTAGATGTCGCCATCACACTTTCTTGCCAATAAATGGGCACACAGACTACAATGGCTAGACTACAATGGCACACTGTTATTAGACCTGCATGAAAAACATGACCTCATTATAGTTAACAGAGAAGGCAAATGTGAGGGGCAAATAATGTGGGAATTGAGAAACCACAGTCAAGCACTGACTACTGCACTGTCACTGAAGATATTTATGAAAAATTAAAGAAAATCAAAATAAATGAAGAGAATTTGTACAGCTTACGGAGTGACCATAAACGGATTACCTCTACTGGGGCAACACAGACAGAATGACAGAGTTTGGCCAGGATGAGGAGAAAAAAAACCTTGTGACCAGCAAACAAGAGGCAGACATCGTGGAACCAGTGGAGAAAAAAGTAGCACAATCCACAAGGCTGGACATATGAAGAACTAACTGGTTTAATCAAGAAAGAAATGGTAAAGGTGGAGCAAAAGAACTTCCAAAAAGGCAGCAAGAAGCCTCAAAGTTGGTGGAATGTGAAAATTTGGAAATATGGAAAAAAGGCATTTTAACCTTCCAAAGCAACTCAGGCTATAAGGGACGCAGTTAGTGGAGGGCTATGGATAATTTCGACCACCTGGGGTTCTTTAACATGCACTGACATCACACAGTACACGGGGCTCTAGCATTTGGCCTCCATAAAAATGCGACCACCGCGGCCGGGATCAAACCCGCATCTTTCGGGGCAGCAGCCAAGCACCATAGCCACCGAGCCACTGCTGCGGCTGAAAAATGGATGAGCACAGGCGGGCAGCCAAAGTCTTCAGGTATTTGTACAGTAAAAAATGTGGACACTTGATGGAAGAAAAGGACTAAAAGCTTACAAGAGGCTATGCAGGCAACAACGGGGAAAAAGAAGTTATCACAAACTTCAAAAGAAAGTCCGCAAAACCGATATAGCTAAGTGGAGACAAAAAATGGGAACAAAAGAATCACTGCATGAATAAAGAGCTGAAAAGAGCAGAGTCCTGAAGGAAACGCTGTATGATGATTCTGAAGGAAACGCTGTATGATGATTCAAGAGGTAGTACCCTTTTATTTGAGGCTAGTTCAGGTTGCTTTAAAACGAGGCAATATGTGAGAACCACGCGAGAACCATAGCTGGAGCATACCCCTGTCACGATTCCGAACAATAATCACATTTCATTTCTGTACACTAACATCAAAAGTACGCTACTCAAGCGTGACAAACTTCGCAGCCTCATCGACACAACAGAAAGCAAGGTACTTGTACTAACTGAAACATGGTTGAATTCATCCATCCAAGACTCTGAGGTTCTTTCATTTCTCCCTCGTTTCAATGTTTTCCGGCATGACCGCAAAAACAGACATGGCGGTGGAGTACTAACAGCTACTGATTACAGCCTTCATTGCAGTGTTATTAACCTCAACTGTCCTTTAGAAGCCATGTTTGTGATCTGTAATGTGTCATACCTGCCCATTATTATTCAAGGTGTTCACTGAAAAAATTATCAACATGCCGTAACGACCCACCCCTCATGTAATACCCCAACAGGGGCATTTGAGGCATCAATAAATAATAAATAAATATAGAAGTAAGTATGAACAAGGAGATATATTTATGTAGCATGCAGAAGCAGTGCAGAAAGCATTAAACCTGTTCTGGTAGACTGTAAAGCTGTACATTTAGATGCCGCGTTTACTCTCGCAATGAACACGCTTGTATAACGAATGCACCCCTTACTCTGGCAGCCAGATAGTAAGATTTATTTTTCCTGCACCCCATCCTTTATTAAATGCTCTCTATCCTTTTGTTACACACTCTGCTCATGATTATAGTGAATGCCAGCAGGCGCATTTTTTTGAACACAGAAACAGCTACTCCATCAGTCGAATGTCAAGACTTCTTCATCATACCCCACAGGACGAATAACCAATAAGAATATTTCATGAAGAATCCGAGAGCCAATAGAAACCACACCTGGTGACAGAGGGTTTCTCTCTTTGACCTGCCAGGATTGTAGCAACTTTTTACGGTTAAGATTTGCGCTGAATGGTGTGAGCTGTACTGGAGTGAACTCTAGTTGTGCTCTTTTTGGACAGCCTGCTTGCGAGCTATATGTGCGGATTTAAGATAAAGGTTACTGAATATGCTCTCGAACACTGAAACCATTCTAAAGAGTGGATTATGTATTATTTAGAAGGAGAGTCGTACTGGAAGAAGTATTTATTCCACCAGCCTACTTTCTGCCGTTTTTTACTGCGTCAAATTTTTTCTGTATGTTTGACTCCGCATAATGAACACACCCTTCCAAGTTTTTAAGAAATTTTAGGGGAAATAAGTGGGTTCATTATGTGAGTAATTGCGGTATCAGATAGGATATACGATGAGCCTTCCAGTAGTTTTGGGTTTTAGGCATAGTGAAAGCAAAATTAACACATCAGCAGTGGAGACGAGCAAGAGAAGACTACAGTATTGGCGATGTAAAAGCAGAAAGGAGAAATTGCATACATAGTCACAACAATCAAATAGCTTAGAACATAAAAAATAGCCTTGAATGGGGAAAAAAAAAAATAAACAGAATAGAATTCAAAGTAAAAAAAGAGAAAAAGTATGAAAAAGATAAAACAGCCACTTTAATTTATTTGACAATGTGGCACTTGCCGTTGCCCCAATACAAAGGGAACGCCAATAGTTATCCATCTAGCTATGAAGTCCAGTTTATCATCTTTCATGCTATTACTGGCCTCACTGTTCAGCTAGGAAGAGCACTAATGACTTGGAGTTTGTGCCTGGCTAGCGCTTCTAATTTGCTGAGCATGACGGCTTCACAAAGATTGACTGCGTGGCATGAAAAGTGGATGAAGCTTTGCATTCTTTTATCGCAACAGCAGTCATTGCACTGATATTATGAAAATGCTTCCCATCCCTCTCAAGTAAGTGTTTCATGTGAAAGCGATCGGCTAAACACAGCCCATGAAGAATTCACTTGACCAGATACAGTTACCAAAATTCTTGAGGAAATCGTTACAGTTACACTTTTAAGCACCTTTCTAGGTTATCAAAGCTCTGGTCTCAAAAATGAGATTTGGGATCTTGGGACATTGATCTCAATCAAGCTAGGCTTAATATTTTCCTTTAGTGTCCCTTTAACCTGTTGTAGTAAATTTTTGCAGTACTAAAGCAAACTTGCTAAGCTTCATTAAAGAAAGAAAGCTTTAAAATGTACTATAAAACACCATATACCCATGCTTGAGCAGACTCATTACTCTCAATAGACTGATACCATAAAACTGCCATCTTCACAAGCTTCAACACAAATGAGCAATTAACGCAAATTTAGTTAAGCTTGGAAGTGTGATGCACTTTGATTATTAGTGCTGTACTACAGTGGATAAATATACTGTGGCTTTTCCTGCTCCAGAATTCTTAGTAACACAACACAATATTGATGCTTATGACCTTATATTGCTCCGTGGCACGGACATGCAGATGCCAGTTCCGAGAAACAGCATTTATTGTGTATAAATAATTTTTTCATCTCATACAGAAAGCGTAAATTAAAAAGCCAAGGCTGCAATGTGGGCATGAATACCATATCAAAATATGCAGCACTAACCTGCAGCCGGACCCAGCTGTCGTAAGGCAGCTGCCGCAGGTTCCCCTGCTGTGCACTGATCTTGAAGATTGGCTCATAGCCACCAAGGCTCAGCTCCACGGTACAGTCATGTGGAAGAAGAGTCTGGCCAACCGTGTTGCCCAGTGAAAAAAGCAGCAGTGGGAACCAGATGACCAGGATAATGGCAAAGAGCATCACACCACCCAACCCATACTTGGTGAGTGATGAACGTCGAGAACCCCTGGGTGTGGGATATTCTTCTTCAGCTCGTCGCTGGCACTTGAGCAGGAACACATTGGCAAATATGTCTTCCATCTTGAGCCAGTTGGTTAGGTTCATGCTTGTGTCCGTCCAAATCCAGTCCATGAGTGAACGCAGCTCATACAGGAATGGGATCAACATGTAGCTGCAGGCAACATAAAATAATTAATTTCTAGAATTCAAAAACAAAGCATAATTGCCTGAAATGCTCAAATGAACTCAAACCAGGCTAAATCTTTACTTTTACGCATCTAAACTTTAAGGGGCTGCGAGGTGATTTTTGAAGACTTTTGTGTTACCACAATAGAAAGCTCCCCGACCAAGTACTACTCAATTCTGCAGTGATTACATTGATGACACTCAAAAATTTTTCAAATAATTTTTTACATGTAATCTAAATGTATGGACAATGACTACTGAGAGTAAAACAAATTTTGTGCCAAAAAATGAGAAACTGAGAACTAAATGAGTGTGACTGCAGACTTGTCAAGCTTTTTCTTACCCAATGCGACTGTTATCTTTGTGAAACTGTTTAAAGCACAGCATACAGCTGAATAATTTTCTGTAATAACATGACAATACTTCCGAGTGCAACATACTGTCAGCACTGACGTGTCCCACCATCTCATGTTTGCTTCAATGTTTTATTCAATGATCTGAAGACAGCGCCACTCTTTACAAGTTTTTTTTTAACAGGAAAATGCGGCAAAAAAGTAAAAACGGTGTTGGACAGAACTGAGGCTTGGGAAGCGCCAGCGGCCGATGACAAAAGAAGACAACGACACAGTGTGGGTGTTGTTGAAGAAGAAGCTGACGACGTGTCGAAGGCTAAAAACGCTCCTGTGTCGTGCCATACCGGGTTCCTGGTTGCTGAAGGACCTCTTGGTTGAAGGCCAGTAGACGTCTTATACTACAAGTGGTGGGGGTGCGGGGTTTTTAGCGGTTTTAGCGTTCGGCACGTCGTCGGATTCTTCTTCAACAACACCCACACTGTGTCGTCGTCTTCTTTTGTCACCGGCCGCTGGCGCTTCCCAAGCCTCAGTTCTGTCCAATAACGCCAATAAAAAATATCACATTTCTTTCATAACACAATGCATGCACTTTACAACAGCTCATTTATGCGTATCAATGTGTGATCATATAGTGGTACTTGACTGCATACTCAAGTTTCACTACACGCTGCTGATTTGCAAACATTCTGTACTGACTGGAAGTTAGCACTCCTCTTTCTAAGTCTAAAGACACTAAGATGAAGCACTTATATCAGTTTTAAGCCCTGTACTATTCTCCCTTTATGCTAATGGCTTCCCTTTCTGTTGGGTACACTCAAAAACTGATGTATAATGATGAGGCTACAACAACTTTCACAGGCAGTACACTAATAAAAGTTGAAACTAAGAAAAACAAGTTATCCTATATATCAGCTTAGTTTAAAGGTAACACACTGACAATAAGCACAGCTAAGACACTGTACATTCAATTTAGATCTCAATAAAAGTGTATCAGCCCTATTTAGTTACAAGTACACTTGCCGTCAAAAATTTATGGAAGGCGACTCTGCCGAAATCATTAAATTTCTAGGCATCGAAAGCACGTAGCTTGGGATTTAAAGCTGCACTGTGCAATTCGCACACTTTAAATAAGGCTGCAGATACAGCAGAGCCTCATTGATATGTTCCCGGCTGATACCATTTCCCAGTTCATACATCAAAATCGCAAGCAACATATATATTTTTCTTCTGGTTAATACGTTCTGGGATAATATAATTTCCTGGTAAGCACATTCATTATTTTGTCAAATTGTTATCGTATGACACTCTGAGTGACGTATGGAGGGTGCGCTAACATGCGACTGGGCCAGCCCAGGGGGTATGCGACATCAACAGAAGCTCGGCGGCTTCTTTGCAGTGCACCCGTGCAATGAGGCGAAACATCCAGAAACTGCGATGGTGCACGCGGATTGAGCCTTGGAGCGCGTAAAAAGGACAGTGAAAGCGCAGCGCGAGTCAGGTGCCAGAGTGGCTTCTCCATGGTAAATATATGTGATGGGGCAAAGCATCCGAAGATGACAACGGCAACAATGAAACAATCCAGGCTCCTTTCGCCCTTGCCGGACTGGATACGTTGCGAAGTTTATTTCGGACAAATGCGGATAAAGTCTACAAGGATTAGAAAAGCTATTCAATAAATGTCTTCATAATACTTGTTACATGACAGCGTTAAGGGTCCCGCTGAACGGAAAACCCGGTATCGTCATCGTCGTCGTGAGCGAAAAATCCCCAGAGAAGTAACCTAGATGGGCCACCTAGGTGGCAGGTAAAGCCCGCCAGCGACCATAGAGGGGCTTTAGTCGAAGGTGGGCCACCTCGGTCACATAACCTTCTGAGTTCATCACAACCTGCCCACCGGATTGTGAGCAACTGCCCACCATGGCAGGTCGTCGTTAAATTAATGATTGGTCGCGAGAGGTTGTTCCGGAAGAGCAGCCTGGGTCTTGCAAGCCCCTTTGGTGGCAGCACCTGCCATCGCAGGGTAGTGGCGCATCGTTTAACTGCACCACTAAAGGTAGGAGTTGTATGACGACTCCCAGCAATCTACGAATGTAAAGTAGAGAATGATCAATTCCGCATATATGGGCATTAACCCATTAATGCTATCATGTTATACCCTTAAATCGGAAATTAAGTGTCCCCTCAAGTTTTTTCTTCAAAATCTGGGTGTGTTTCGCTCATACGTTCTTCCGGATAATGCACTTTTCCCTTGCACTTTCTTTTTTAAAAACGTATCAACGAGGTTTTACTGTATTTATTCCAGGGTACATGGAAATAGAATTTTTTCGTTAATATTGCCTTTTGTAAACTTTTGACTGTAGGTGTACATCTTGATAATGTTTTGACTGAGCAGGTGGGCTCCATAAAATACCTTGGCAAAACTATCAACCTTAATTGCCAACTACCATACCAATCATTTGTGCATGTGTAAACTTGCCTCACCTAAAGTTATTCTTCTCTTTTTTCATTGTCATCTGACATACTTCTGATAGTCTAATGGGCAACTATGTATGAAACGTGCATAGAACTAATAATTTACAGAAAAAGGAACTGCACATAATTACATTCACTAATACAGGAGTTTTCAAATGGCTCCATTGTGATGCTTCATGTCCATCATGCAAAACCAACTCGCCAAACAGTCTGTGCTTTCAAATGGTTCCATGGAGCCCTTGTGTTCCTAAAAGTGCTTTTTGAGTTCCCCAAGCACATAAATCCATGTGCATCCGTACCCCTATCTTTTCTTTACCCAATTTAAGTGCGACAGCATTATGGCCCCCTTTTGCTAAGGTTGTGGTGGTGTCGCATCTGTTCAAAGCAACCACCCCAGCGCCCCTAGCACACAACTCAACTAGCGCTCGCGCCAGTTCCACAGGAGGTGCGGAGGGGAAAGTGAACTGGTTTGGTTTTTTTTTTTAAATAATCATATTGCAAATGCTTAGATGACATTGTTTCCCTGTAAGGGCAGCCATTATTAATTGAATTTGGGCATTTTTTGAGGCACTATATGTCAGCATGCCCCTTTTTTTGCATGAATGTTAATGTTAGGCAGAAGTAGACAGAAGCCAAGGCACACGGGCTCTTATAGCACCTTTGGAAAGCCATGAGGGTTTGGCTGAGAGCACCTGCTCTAATGCATATCAGTTAAGTGCACGTGCACTTTTGTTTACTAGGTAGCAGACTGCTTTTTCCTCTGATGTCTGAGATTACAATTGCAGCAAGAGTGCTATCAGCAACAAATGAAACATGAACAAGACAATGAAAACATGAACAGCAAAATGACAAGACCTTAGCCAGGGGAAGCTCAATACTTCCGCAGGTTATTTTCACTCTTTAGGCACAAAGACTGTTCTTTAAAGTGTTAAATCAACCTTGCTTGTACAGTCGTCGACACACCTGTCTATAGCGCTCGAGCAGCACGCTGTGTTGAGCATTCATGACAGTCGCTGCTGCCTCGTGGGATCAATATAACTTGACATAAGGAGCTAAGCACGATCCATGGCAATGCGAACGCAAGGTAAGGTCTAGTTCCGAGCCCTAGGCCACTAATAAATGGCGCCAGTGTAATGTCTGGTGTGTCGTTCAGGTGCTCTAGACAGGTCTGTGGACGACTGCACTTCCTTTGCAGGAGCTAATACGTTTGTTTTCACGTGTTTATTTGTTTTCTTGCTGGTGTCCGATTTGTTGCAGCACATCATATAGAATAATTACCCACGTTCAATTAACCTCTTTGTACTGCCTAACAGGAATACTAGAAATGCAAGCGACTTAAATTTCTATTTTCCCATCACTCTTAATGGTAAGCAGAGTGCCTAATTCAGTACTGCGGTACAGAAGTGTGGAACTCACTGGCACTTGAAGCAACTATGGCTGACAAATTTTTATTTTACATCGAATGTTTTTACTTTTTAAAGACTGACAATTAGTTTTTGTTGATGGTTTTTCTTCTGTCCTGGCTCTTATCTGATCACTGTCGTCTTGTTTACATAACTAAACTTCTCACTTCTTTTCACCGATCCCGTATAACTGGGTTTCCTGTTCTTTTATTTCGTTGCTGCAATAAGAATGTGCAAGCAAAGGGCCTATACCAGCCTCGTCTATTTGCCCAGCAGTTTTTGCAAATGTTCCGATGCAAGCCGAGAAATAAGTTTAAAAACTATGATGATGATAAATTTTTATGGCGCAAGGACCTCTGCGGCCAAAGAGCACCATGGCACAATGTGTTTTCGTCTATTCAAGGTGGGGCCAAAGACCCATTTCCCAAGCATTTCACCCCAGATAAGCCAAGCACCAGGCAAGGGGAAGCTTGTACCAAACTGCATCACCAATGGGTACCCAGCAGCACTGGAGATCGAACCCCACACCTCCCGCATACAAGGCGGGTGCTCAAACAACTAGGCCATTGCTACAATACTTTAAAAAATATATAGAAATGTACTCACCCCTTGAATAGGAAGTAATTTATGTAGTTGTACTTTTTGCAGAAGAAGTTCCCCAAGATCCGAGTGGGATAGCCTGAGCGTATCTGATATGCTGAGAGGATCAGGTAAATACACTTGATGAAATACCACAACTTCGGAGGCAAGTTCTTTTCTTCCACAAAGGATCGTTGAGAAATGCCTGGCAGTACGAAGAACATCCATATGTGTATGACAAACACTATGAACACCTGGAAGATAAGCTTCCCCAGGATATACTTGCGCAGATAGAGCGCCCGGTCAATCACAATAAGGGCAAACTGGGCCAGCAGCATGATAAGGAAAGGCACAGGGACCTGCAAGGAATATGTACATCAGCTCAAAAGTGTCCACAATTAAAATTAAGCAGGCTGTTATCACTAATGGCATCCCCATTCAGACATAGCCATTGTCACGCAGTTGAAAGCACTACACAGGCGCCTGAAAAATTTGAACACCTACCTCATTCTTCTGAAAATACGAGGCAACACCGTCTTCAGATCCTCCAGTCTGCAAAAAACATTTCTATAAGTGGACTAGTCAAAGAATAAAGGGAACACATCCAGACATTTTTCCCCTCTACCACCCTCCCCATCATGACAAAGGACTGCTCCACACAGACCCTGCCATCTGCATCAAATAACCACACAGAGCAGAGAATCAAAAGCACTCAATCCCTAGCCAGCCAGGATAATATTCTCATGGGCCAACACGTGAACGTGGGAGTTTTAAAAGTGCCCACTCAAAGGCTCACATGGGCCAAGCCCACCCGAGTCACATGACCACACAGGGCACAACACTTGACAGTGCGCACACCTGGATATTTTCAATAGGAAGCAGTTATAACTTCTGAAAGTGAGGCCAACACTGTCTGCCCAGAAGAAAGTCCCCTGTACAGAAATCGTCATAAATGTGGTGTGCTATCAGCCAACATTAGACAAACTAACGCTCCTCACAAACAATAAAACATCTGAAGAAATCCTAACTGAAGAAAGCTATTTGAAAAATAGCAAGATTAAAAGCTCAGTAGTTCTCTGTTGCAATATAAAATCTGACAGCTTAAAGGGACACTGAGCACAACTGCGTTGTTAGGCCAAATGTGAATTTTTTTCACGATTGTCCTTTTAAGCAGCCCATCTTTACTCTACAATAAACCAACTTGTCCAACAACTCATCTTGCTGGTAGGCAGGATGCCCACCACCCAGTGGGCAGGTGAGCAGCCTGCCACAAACACGCAATGGATAAATGCGGAAAATGCCCACTATAAGTGCTAGCGCACTAAAATTGATTCTCTGGCTCTTTCTGCCTATGTTGATGTTTGTCCAGCAGCAAAAGACCCATTTATCGCCAAGCAAATTGATTTGAAATCTTCCGGCCAGTCGATTCAAACTTGCGATGTCCTTGCTGAAAAGGATGGGTTGCCACCGTTTTGAAGAGAATAGTGGTGCAGCGTAGCCTCTGGGAGCCGTGTGTCCACCAAAAATCGGTGCAGATGCACACATCTTACTTGCGAAATCGGCTGGTGATAATAACACGTTTTTTTCCCTAGCTTATAAATTCTCCATTTTAAGTGACAGTGGTAATGATAAGAGTGCAGTACCCTATCCATAAAGGTCAACTTCTTTTTGTCCTTAGTGCCTCTTTAAACCTGCATACACCGTGTTAAAAATGCCCGCTCATGCCTTGTCCCTAGTACTGATCACGCTGTAAAGAGAGGATACAGCATGAAATGAAAGGCGCTCAACTTACACAAAAATCGGTCCCATAGCCAGTCATCAAATCTGAGCAGCTGGCCATACTTTGCATTGCAAAGAATTGGTGCCTGATCTGTTATTACTACGGGCTTTTCACTAGAGAATGCTGACACACCTGCTTCAAGCTCTCATACGGATAGAGAAACTCCATTATAAAAATTTCTGAACTACAATAATTCGGTCCTTGAACCTTATTCTTCCTCCATCTTTCAAGAGCATGCTTTATAAGCATAAAGAAAAAGAAATTTAGTACGCAACATGGTAGACTGAAGTACAACATGGTAGACTGAAGTACATATACGTACACCAAAGGCCCAGTAGCCGAAGACCATAATGAAGAAATTGATGAAGTCGCAGAAGAACATGTAGGCATAAACATCTGTAGTCACCCTGTACACTGGGTGCAGCAGATTTTCAAAGAAGTTGCGAAATGGTTCCACATATCGGGATATGCTGCAGAAAAATAGTGAGAGAAAGATGTGATTAAATGATGCAAAAATGCTGCATAAGAATACATTTAATCCATACCAACCACATTTGAAAACAATATCTATATGAAATGAAAACCAGAACCACAGGCTACCTCAGTGCATCGAGAAACAATACCCAAAAGAAGTAAGTAGTCGAGAGTTCAACAGAAATCCATCAGGTCAGGCATAGTGATCTGACGGAATGAAGAAGCAGTCAATGACCATAGTCGAAAAAAGTAAAGACGTTACTTATTATGAACGGGAAACCTGTGCAGGCTCTGAAAAGTCTTTATTATTATTTTTTTTTCAGCTATGGTCAGTGACTGCTCTTTCACTCCATCAAAAGAGGCATAATGTATAAAAAGAGTTGCAAGTGTTATAAACACAAGGTGAAAAAATAAAGTTTTGTACTGTTAGGCTGTGAATAAGGTTGCGGTGGAAAACCAGCTTGCGCCCCACTATGCTGTGCTTTTTCTCAGCAGTGCAGTGTATAACTATAAACCAAAAGCAAATATTACCCGGAACTAAAATTTTGAAGCGCCCAGCAATATTAGCTTTATGCTCAACTGGTTACATTCAGCTCCATATACAATACTCCCTTAATGACTCCTTAGTTTCACAAAGAAAGCCAAGGAAAAAGACTGTTGCTGAGCTTTTATGTTTTACTGTTTCATACGGCAGGAAAGGAAAGAAGGCGAATGGAGTTGGGCTAAGGGAGTACAAAAGATGGAGGGGGAGCAAGGCTATCAGATCTTGTTAGCAGTAACAGCAGGAGATGATGGAGCATTTTTGTGGAAGAGAAGCGAATCTGCACTATCACAGTAAAGAAAGCATTTGAGAAAATGCTCTTGAGAAATAATGGTAGCAGGTTCAGAAGCAATTTTCTAATAGTTGTGAGAGTTATGGTCCATTTTCTGCTACAACCATGCCATAATGCCCTTCGCTAATGGAATTTCACCACCTAATCCAGTGCAGGTTCTGTCTACTGTCCCTTGTCGCAGTGCTGTTTTTCTATCAAAATAGTCTCTTATCACTGATTTGTTGCAAGCTAAGCACTCGCTCTGAAGAACAAGATAACGACTGCTGCTATCCCAAACAAGTCTGGGAGTAATGTGGGCGCTTTTAACACAAAGCAACTAATCTTCAAACTCTTTCAATACAACAGCAAAAGATTACATGCCTGACTGCTCAACATGTGAAGGTCAAATACGGCCAACTTGAGAGAGTATTTACGTGAAACATACAGCAAGGAGCAGTAGTAAGGAGGGAAAATTTATATGACTCTACATGGCCAGGAGGTAAGTTTGTGCAACTTCCAAAAGGAGCTGCAAAATTAAGGAGAGACTCAGGGATCAGATCCGAAAATCTCGAAAAAAAATTGAATTTTAGAAAACATATAAGGTCTTCTTAGCCACGTTCCGAAATATTTTTCCAGAAGACTGCCCAGAAGCCCAGAAATGACTTTAAAAAATATTTCTGCGACTGTAGGTAGCAAAAAACTGGCTGAAATCTCTGAAAATGTCTATTTTCCCAGTGTTTTTTGACCCAACTGCCGTGCTTTCAGAAACTGTAGTATGAAAATGGCTTCATGGATTTTCATGTGGTTTGTTGGATTGTGTTCCTTGATAAATTCTTTATGCAGTGATGTTCCTATATTGTTGAATTAGTTTCAAATTTTTTCACTCTACCACTAATTTGACATGACGATAATGAGTGCACTATGCAAGCGTGGATATTACAACCTTTGTTCGTAAAGTTCCGAGACTGTGAGTCCATTAAAAAAAATGCGTTGAACATCGAAATCATTTGTGCAGCACCAATTCGAAATAGTCTCCCTTGCAGTCTATACACAGCTTCCAACGCTTCTTGAGGTCTTGGAAACAGTTGGAATACGCTTCTTTTGGCACGGCTGTCAGCTCCTTTGTCGTGGAGTCTTGAATGACTTCCACACTCCCCATCCAGCGACCTATTAGGGCTCTCTTCACACGAGGAAACGGGAAAAAATCGCTTGGGGAGAGGTCAGGCGAGTATGGCGGATGAAGATGTACAGTAATGCTGTGCTTGGCGAGAAATTTTGTCACGCTGAGAGCAGTGTCCGGCCTTACGTTATCATGGAGAAGGCTCCATTGTCCAGATGCCCTTAAGTCAGGGCGACGGCGTCGCAGTGCATTGTGCATGTGCTGGAGCACGCGGATATAAAACTCCTGATTCACTGCCTACCCTTGTGGGAAGAACCTGTGGTGTATGACAACTCTGACATCAAAAAAAAAAAAAAAAATTATCAGCATCGTCTTTGTTTTGGTCTTCTGTCGCCACACCTTTCTCGACGCCGGAGAACTTGTGGACTGCCATTCGGGGCTTTGCCTCTTTGTTTGAGGATCGTATTGAAAACACCATGTTTCGTCTTCAGCAGTGATGCTGTCGTTGAATGCGGCATCCTTCTCTGTCTCAGAGAACAAATCAGCGCTCAATGATGCCCGCGTGTCCTTCTGGTCCTGTGTGAGGGAGTGCGGCACAAGTCTGGCATTCAGCTTTCGTTTCCCCAAGTTCTCACGCAAAATTTGATGGCATGTTGTCTTACTAATATCGAGAGCATCTGACAGCATGCGGACTGCAACGGTGCGGTCTTGCTGTATGATCTCCCGTATCCGAGCCACGTTGTTTTCATTCCGTGAGGTTGAAGGGTGCCCCTGCCTTGTGTCGTCTTCCACCGACATTCTCTTCGAAACGAACCTCTTGTGCCACTCGAAAACTCACGCTCGCAATAATGTCTCATTGCCGTAAGTGTCACGAAGGAGCTCATACGTCTGTGCGACTGTCTTGCCAAGCTTCGCATGGAATTTTATGTTTACACGCTGTTTGAGGTGGATGTCCATCTCTCCACTTTCACTCACAGTAGAATGCGCAGACAACAAGTGACAATGTATTTTTCTACATGTAGTGCCATCTAGCGGCTGCCACAGCAATTACCATAAATAGCTCAGGTTAGCCCGAAAAGATGGTGCTACACATACGCACCAACTTTTCTTTTCGGGGAATCATTTCTAGAGAAGAAAATAAATCAGTCTCGAAACTTTACGGTTGTACATTCTGTGCAGAAAAAAAAATCAGGCTATTAAAAATATTTGGAGAATATCACAGCATCAACCATTCCTTTGGGTAAAACACTAAATGACTGTATACAAATTTTCACTCATATTCCTTCAGTAGTTTTGACATAAAATTTTTATGTGCGTCATTGATATACTAAACTTGCAGAAAGTCTGGCAAGACAACAAAACACAGCAGAAGCCTAGAGTTGCTTTTAAATTTTAGCCAATGGAATGGCTCATGCAGTGACATTCTGCAAATATTTTTTTATTCGAAAGCTGCATCCCCCCTTCACTTATTGCATGAAATTTGTCCATACCGCATACTAAACAATACAAAAGTACACTCTCAAATATATGTAAATAACAACTTGCCAATATTCTTGCACTGATGAAATTCCATTAATATTTCTGATATATAATAATATTAATATTAATATTAATATATTAATATTTCTGATATTTGCAGCTTCGTGTTCATGTGCCTTAATAACTACGATTTCATAAGCAACTGACAACTTTGCTTCGTTCTAGCAACCTGCAGTTTTCTGCACTTATGATCATGTGAAAGGCGTCAGGAACAGTCATATTGCCATCACCAACCATTTCTCAGAATCCTTAGATGTTGCGCAAGCATGCCAGGCAATGCACAGCACCCCACACTGCTATTGTAGCAGAACTAAATAAAACACAACTTTTTGCCCCACTGCATGAAGAACGAATGGCACCAGCTGCACCACACAGGGTGCCATGCCAAAAACGTAAACAATGAGATTCCTCACCCCAACCCATTTTGCAATGTGACCACCCCAGATGCTGTGCTCCGACGAATTGGCTGTCTAGCACACCCTTGTAACTGAACAAAATGTCATGTGAGGTGGTGATGCTGCACAGTCTCCAGTTGCTGGTGTTTCCACCACTGCCAACTCCAGAACAACCTTCCTCACATAGCTATTGCAATGAAACACCAAACTTTCAGAGCACCTTTCAATTAAGGTGACTTCATGTTGCATAGAGCAGACAAGGGAATGGAAAAGAAGGGCTTGTTATGACATACATGATGGAAGCCAACAGTCACCGAAACCAAAGAGCATAGAGGATATTCATTTATTTTTTAAAATTTGTGGTGTTCATCAATGGGACATTAACAAAGTGATTATTTTTGAAGATGGGATCTGAACCCTTGACCTCCGAATTTCGCGTCCAGTGCTCTACCAACTGAGCTACGCAATGGCTCTCCAATCTTCTGATTTCTGGGGTATTTACTATGTTAGCGTGTAACTGAACCTTGAGTGTGTTCACTAGCACCACCCTCGTCCATAGCGGCGGACGTAGCACGTCCTGTATTGCTGAGAGTGTGACGTGAAACGCCATCTAATGTTGAGGGTGGAAGCTGTGCGAGAACCCTCTTATGCTACCTATGGCATCAAGGCTGCCAGATAGAACACTCAATAGCAGCAGGCCATACCAACGAGGAGAACAGGAACATGGTAAGCACTACTCAAGAGTAACTTAAACAAGAAGAAACATGCTTTTAAAAGCATATTTCTCTTAATTCAAATCAAGTAAAACTGCTTTTTCAGCTATATACCCATTGATTCTAATGCTGCCCAATGCCCCATCAACCATACCGGAAGCTCATATCAATTGAGTACAACTATATTAAAAAAAATGACGGACAATTTAGTGCGTTTAGGCCAAATGTGAATTAGGTGCACTTTCACTTTGATTTTGACTCGTTTCGGTTTGAGGTTCAGTTTAAGAGGGCAATGCGATAGTGGTGTGTTCTGGATACAGTGCGCACGGATGGAAGTTGATAAAGACGATGACATCCAAAGCACAGTGTGAGAGACTGGCAGTTAAACATGCGGGATATTCAGCTGCAGCAATGATGTAGTGGCCTCATGCAGTGGCCAGCGAAGCTGACCTGCTGGTGCCACCACGGGTTTGAAATGCACTTGTGGCCATAGTGTTTTGCCATGAAGTGTTTTGCATGGTTGGTCATAAAGCCTGCTGGCAGGTTGCCCACAACTTGGTAGGCAGGTTGCCACCTGCCAGAGACTTCGGACAGGCAAACATTGGCAAAATCTGAGATTGGGGGTTTTCGTGCTAGCGCATTAATAACAACATTTCAGTTCACCAAAATCTTTTCTACTGTTGCAACAAGCTTTATTTCTTCCTTTTTTTTTGTTTGCTTCTGCAAAGGTAAACAGATTTTTTCTTATACACTAAGGCACCATAAGGTGTTTGCACTATTTTCATCACTGTCAAGGGCCTCCTAATGCTTCAATACAACGGTCCGACCAAACACCAAAATACAGAGATGCCTTAAAGGTGAGCCTATGATGACAACTTAGACCATCTTGAATTGTTCTCAAAAACCGACGACTAGCCCTTGACAGTTTAACTTCAAATACATAAAAATTAATTGTGAATCGTACATCTACACCAAGATTTATTTGGCAGTGTGCTATGCCCAATCTTGCAGTGTGTCAAGAAACTGCCACATTACCAGAGCTTGACGATGACATTATTCCATACTTAGGAAACCACAGGGTGTTAAAAAAATATTCTTGAAATACTGCCACTGTGGCCAATAATAAAAAAAACTTCAAACAGCAAGCTGTTTCCTCAGAACAGACTGGTCTACACATTCAGCACAATGACTGTAAAAGGAACTGCAACCCCAAAGAGCAAACAAGAAGAAACAATTAATAAGAAGAATTAATACAAAGCTGGCCCAAAAATACTTGAATGTGCTAAAAAGTGGTCAAAATGTTGCTGCGCTAAAAATGCTGGTTAAATATGCTCAATATAAATTTTAAAAGTAAGAAACACTTCACACACTGCAAAAAGCTCACCAATTCATGAATCTCTCTGTCAAAGCGAAACACACTATTAAGCTACACAACCCAGAAATTATAATTTTGTCCTTCCACCAGACACTTTTTAAGAGGTCACAATACAGTTTAAGACCATGCAACAATGTTCTGCACACTAAATTCCATACCACATTGGAAGTAAGTTGCAATAGTAATCTTGGGATTACAAAGGGGATGGTAAAAGTTCAGTTGCTAAGCTAGAACTAGGCAGCCTTTTCCTCCAAATAACCAGTCACATTTGAATTCCAATGTTGTTGACTGAAGGATGCACAAGACAGGTAAACTGTGAATGTGTACTTACCCATCAAATAGTTTGCTCAAATGGACAAAGCTTTCATCCAGGCCGCTCTGTCCAGGAAGGACGTCTGGCAGTTAAAAATAAGGCAGCAATGAGAAAAATGACACACACTTTTTCACCTTTAACCCATCCCAACACTTCACCCAAGATCTTGCATTTCTTATGCGTGGGTAGCAAGGTTTTCAACTCACCATCATAGCACCTTGACCCTGACGAACCAACGTCCAATGGTAGAGCTGCCAGTTCTAGGGTCTGCAATCAATAACAGCAAACTTGGTAAGTACACTTCTAACACTGGACATAAAAACAATAGACTTTAAATCATCTGCAGACACCACACATGAACATTTTCCTTCTTTTCATTTTCTATATTTTTATGTAACCTACTTAACTTGTCTAACTTTATGTATAACAGCATCCCCTACAGACTCTGGGGATGAGGGTGCCTTCATATGCACTCATTCATACACAGCATGTTAGTAGCTGCCTGCCCAGCTCTATCTCAATTGGCTTTCACCTTGGAAAGTGCTGCCATGCCTGACCTGCATCTAGTTCCTCACAAAAATTGCATCTCAAATGGCGTCTAAGTCATGTTCAAACAAGATGAGAGGGTGCTCCTGATTGATATTTCAATGGCTTCCTTCATTCTCTCATCAGGTTTTCTTCCTTCCCGGGAGGTGTACTTTCACCAACAGAAAGTCACTCCCAAAGTCTGCTGCTGTAGGCTGGATGCACACCCATGATCCTGTTAATGTGTTTGCCTGGTAAATAAATAGCTTGGTGGCCAGCCAAGTTCAGCAGCTGTGTGTGGTTCTTTAATTATGTACGAGCTTTTGTCCAAAGTCCACGGCTGTTGCACTGAGGAAGCGCTGCATGCTTAGGTCAGCCACTCTGCTTCTGCTAATCTCTCGATTCAGAAACCTGCATGTATTGCGTCATGCCAATGAACACTGCCACAACGGTGCAAAGTAATTGCATGTTTCACAGCCTCCGAACTGGGTGTGAGGTGTACTGAAGCATCCCTGCCACTCACAACCCACAAAACCACCTTTCTTTCCTTAGCTCTTTTTACTTGGCAGAGTGGGAGAAGTTCAGAAATATGGATGCTAAACAATATGGTATTTTCCAGATCTATTTCCATGAAGCCTCAGTAAGTCCAGCCTTTCAATGTACTCATGTGCTCGCACATAAAGAACACAAGCAAAGGCATGTTTAAAGCACTTCATATAAGCATGGCAGGTAACACACATCTGAACAGTGAATACCCTTTTACGAACATCATTAAAGGAGGACAGACACCGATTCTGTTAGTGTATTCTTTGTGGTGGTGAACAAGACAAACACATATAGTCACATGGAATTTGCCTATGCCCGATAAATAATCCGCAACTGAATTTTTTCGCTGATGCTGTTTCGGTTTCGATTTTAACAGCCAAACAACGGCTATGACGTCAACTCTGACTTCAGGTCATGTGAGGAATAAAAAGACATATTATAGCTTGCTCATTTACTGCCATTCTAGATCTTGGGACAGGCTGCTGCAAGAGTTGAATTGAATGAAAATGACGAAGCAGCGATTATACCACAGTTTTTTTATGACTCGCGCTGACCTGAAGTAAAAGATGATGGCATAACCCCATTTGGCTGCTGACAAAAACAAGGATAGCATGAGGGAAGAAATTCACTGAAATTATTTTGCTGGGCGTAGGCAAGTACCATGCGGTGACACAACATACATAAAATAATTTCTTGCGCACCATTCAAAAAACCAAATCACGCACCCAAAAATTTTGTGTCTGTACTCCTTTAAGTAAACACAACTCTAGAAAATGAAGTACGCATGCAGCCAATGTGTAATGCAACCCTCATTCGTTCTACCAGGTGTCCGAGCTAAATTTAGCCAAAGACTAAAAATATACCAAGCCACATGAGAAGGCAGCTTCAACCATGTTGACCACTATATGCAGTAAAGCTAGTATTTTTTTATATTTTGTTTAACCGAGTAATAAATAAATTTAAAAAAATTAACTTTTTAGCTACTCCGTTTCCAGTGAAAATTTCAGTGCCAAATTGTACAGCGTCCTGAAAAATGTCTAATTCATCAGTTTTTATTTTGACGTGTGCTATAGGTTACTTCTTCCACATTGGAAACAAAGCCCTAAAAATAAGAAAAAAAGCCACCATGACCATGCAGTCACGCACCTCGACAGTAGCACTCTCAAACGTGGAGTTTGTGAATATAGCCATGTTCGATGGTGCCGCAAATATGACGAGGTGAAAACAATGAAGTGGGCACTGGTGGCAAAATTGAAAGTAACACCCGTTACCTGGCCACATTCAGCATGGAAAACAGTGGGTGACCTGGTTGCCAGTTGCTGAAAGCAGGCCGGAACACTAAGTAAACATTCCTAGTGGTCTGTCGGGCCAGAAAAGAATCACCATTATCAGAAGCAAGCAATGCACCGGAATGCAAAGAACGCTGTTTTCTGTACTGTACACGGCTAGGTCGCAGGTGTTACTTTCAATTTTGCTGCCAGCACCCACACTTTATTGTTCTCAACCTGTCACTTTTCGTGGCACTATCGAACATGGCTACGTTACAAAATCCATGTCTGAGCACGTGCTGTCGAGGTGAGTGAGT
Organism: Amblyomma americanum; assembly: GCF_052857255.1. NCBI lineage: Eukaryota > Metazoa > Arthropoda > Arachnida > Ixodida > Ixodidae > Amblyomma > Amblyomma americanum. The sequence goes on along the minus strand of NC_135497.1, from coordinate 193,616,074 downwards.
GCATGGTCGCATGAGATTTTTTCATATTTTGCGGGCTTTCTTTCCAATGCAGCAAAAACTAATCTATAGCAGATATCAAAATAAAAACTTATGAATTAGAGATTTTTTGTGATGCTCTACAATTTGGTACTAAAATTTTCACTAGAAATAAAATAGCTAAAAAGAAAATTTTTTCAATTTATTTAATAAATCATCTGGACAAAATATAAAAATAACCTAACTACATACAGTAGTCAATAGCATGGCTGATGTTGTCTCCACCTGTTACGCTACGGTAAATTTTTAAACCATGGCTAAAATTAGCTGGGACACTTGGTATATTACTTGCTCATAACCATCCTGGGTCTTCATTTTTATTAAAGCGAGAGCTTTACTACGCCAGCCAGCGAGCCATTTCAGCTTGTTGCGCACTTCAGCCGTATGCCGTGGCCGCCGAGCGACCTTGAGTCGCCGTTGCCTAGCAATGCCGCAGCCGCACTGCACCAGATGGCACCACCGTCAACGCCACTGTCGTCGCCGCTCGCTGAACCAGATGTGCTCCGCTGGGGTAGAGGGAGAGGAGGTGTCGCCTCGCGGGGGTATATATATGAGCTTCGCCTCAATTTATTGTAGTCGTTATGGACAAAGCGAAAGAGACGCAATAACAGAATGAAGCAAGGAAGAGACAACACGCTCAAGAGACGCCAGAAGAATGCGCTGCATGACTCGAGAAGTGCCGTAACGAAGGTGCGGCTAGAAGTCGTGCCACGTCCCGGAGTAACTTTTTAACTGCGGAAGAGACTGGTTTGAGTTCTTGAGAGCATCGGAATGAGACGCTGTGTAGACGACGTGCCGAGGAAACGAAGCTTTTGCAATTCAACCAGGGTTAACCAGAGCTAAACCACAGCCAATTTTTTATATTTTGATGCTTGGACACTTGCAAAAAGTTTAATCAGCTTCCATCTCACATCAATTATATTTCTGAAGCGTTCTATCACACTGTACCCTGCACATTTTCATTAGTTCGCAACTATTACACCTTCGTATTACGGATACTTAAGCAGACTTACCCCGCTGGTTCCAGGCTGCTGATCAGGTGGCACATGTGTGAGCAAACCGGGTGCAGCTTCGGAAGGCCGCCTGGCTGCTGTGTAGTACTGTTCCTCATTTGACACTGGCTCCTGCTGCTGGATAGCAGACACACTCACACTTCGGTCTGTGTCCTTCCAGAGACCAAGACTTTTGAGCATGAAGCGGTGGAAGAAGACCAGCAAGAGCAACAGCAGGTCATAAAGTGCATAGTCATTATCCTCCTTGCGTTTCTCAATGCCCAGGATGCGTGGTGGGTCAAACGGTCTGTTCACAGGTACCGAGTCGTTCCAGTCAAAGAAGTCAAACTGGAAGAGGTATTTGACGACGACAATGGCTTCAGTGTAGGTGATGATTGTGATCCAGAAGGTCTTGGTTGGCCGTGGCACTGACAATGAGCCCCAGAGAAATGCCATCAGAGGTAGTGGCAAGGAAAGCAGGCTGGCTGACTTCATTTGGTTGAGAACGATGACTAGGTAGCACACAACTTCAGATCGTGACACAATTGCATAGTAGCAAGCAATCAAGAAACGCACTAATGATGGCCGATGCTTGTGAACATCATGCTTATCAGGGCTGTCTCCAGTTTCCATACTTCCACTGCAAACAAGAAAGAAGAGGCAGAAATTTTTACGTTATGAAAAAAAAAAAAATACTTTCAAGCTTCCTTTTATAACCATCACAGCACATTGCATTCTAAATATTCTCCATGATTAATGAGCAGAGCAGCCACAAAGCTTGTCACAGTGGGTTAAAACCACAGAACCACTGTGTCCAGTCTCATGCTAGCTATTTAACCAGATGAGTAATTTTAATGCACTAGCATTACTACTGCCATTTTCGTAAAACTTGTCCATCTGGAATGTAGAGAGGAGGTGCTGCTGATCAGACTCAGTGGGAGGAGGAAACGTGGTGGCCAACCAAAGAAATGGAGATGGGGAGGAGGCGAGGGGAAAAACATGGCAGCCAGTCACAGAAGTGGAGTGAGGGAAACATGGCAGCCAGTCACAGAAGCAGAGGGGAGGAAAGTGCAGTCCACACACTCTAACACATCAGCAGCGGCTCCCACTCTTTCTGTCCATCTGTCTAGCCTAGTGTGGGAAGAGCACTATTACTTTATGAAATAGCATAATGAGCTCGTCAGACCATTTTGTGTTGATGTTGTTATGTCACACCGGAGCCTAGGCAGTATGCAATGATGTTTTGGTATATGGGGGTGCTGCAATGCTGTGACAAGTGTGTATGTGTGTTCAAGTCAAATGACTAGTCATAACCCGTAACGACCAGAAGTGACATCACCTGATCGGAAGTGATGTCACCTAAAAAGCAGTGGAGTTAGCAGACTGGAAATGACATCACTAGACCGGAAGTTTGTTGCGCTCAGGTGCCAAGCGACGCTATGTTTCTTTTATCACACATGTAATAGAATTATGTGTTTGCGTGTTTGGTTGTCTTGTACCGTGCATTAAATATCTGTGCTTGTACCACGCTGGTGTCCTCATTTGTTTTTCTTCATTTTTTATAGCTGTTCCTAATGCATGTTTGTCTGTGTGAAGCCTCCACCTTCCGGGCACCCTCTGGGCCCGGATGGTACCTCCTCCGGGACACCCTCCATGGCTGCGCATCCAAGCACCCACTGGTAAAAATGCATCTCCCACCTACGAGTGCCCACCCACCTACCAACCTCCACTCTCCAAAGGCTTCTAAATGCCTCCATTTGACTTCCAGAAGGCTCCACCCACCCAGAAACCTCCAGAAGCCTTCCCGTACAACAAACCCATACTGAATGCAAATTCAATGCTGCAAATGGGTCATCTAGCAGCTGAAGCCAAGTACAGAAGACTCAAATGCCAGGCACAATCTTATGCATATGCATAAGAGAGTGCCTGGCATTAACTCACATGCCATTACATTATTTGCATTCATCGTTAGTGCCATTTTAATGCGATAGCATCAAGGCTGTCATCATGCAGTTTCCAGTTTCTCCGTAACGAAATTCCCCAATTGGTCAATTGAGGTGATGTGGCCCTGATCACCAGTATCACATGACCCCAACTGACCAATCAGAGAGCATCACCAAATCTGAAATTTCCTGGCTGGTCAGTTGGGAGATGATGTCATCAGGGTCATGTGACCCCAAAGAAACCAATCAGAGAGCATCTTCAAATTACCAGCTTCGCTGTCACGAGAGAGGCCATGTGACTTTGTGACGTCATTACAACTTGCCCACCAGATTGTGAGCAAACTGCTCACCATTGCCAAATTCAATGCAGTAGCCACCTGCTCACCGTGGTGCTGTGCATGAGCCTTTTGAGAGCTTGGGAAGGAAGAACAACCTAGGTCTTACAAGCCCCACGGTGGCAGTGTTTGAAACAGCCACCTACTGGTGCAGAGGCACATCACTTAACCGTTGCACCACTGCGCCAGCAGGGATATGAAGACTCTCTGTGATCTATGAAATGCAATTTAGAGGGTTGTGACGTCGTCAAGACCTTATGATCACCAGCGGACCAATCATGGGCACTGTCAAATTTGGAAATGCTAAGACCCCAAAACTTGGAAGTTGGCCTACATTAAAAAATTCTAGGACCTTCAAAATTTCAGAAGCAGAAAATATATTAACTCTTTCTGGTCATCTGTGGCGTCGCCCGACAGAAGAAAAATGTGCGTCCGGTCAGTTGTTGAGCATGGCTCAACAACTGGCTTTCCTCTCGAGGGATGGAAGCATTATACTTATGCAAAAAATATTTTTTGATCACGTTGTTTTGAGGGCCTGAATTGGCACCAAAAAATCATGGCATGACTTCCTTTCCAGCAGGCATGCTCTATGTAAAGTTGTCTAATGACTTTGTAGAAATCGAAGATTACTTTAGCGACAAAGTCAACTATGTGCCTCTTTTGACAAGGACTGCACTGTCTGCAGTGACAGAACATCAAAAGGCGGCAGATGGGAGACTGTATATTTTTGAAAGGCATGCGATAGGAAGCCTGGCCTCCACCCAGGAGAGTGCTTCAAGAGTTACCACCAAGAATTTCTGCTGAAGCCCTAGAGAAACTGAAAAAAAATGGTCTAAAGATATGTTTATAACCAAATCATAACGTGGCACTCCCTTTCTTTGCAAGGGGCTAAAGGCCCAAAAGAATGCTGAGTGGTGTAGTTGTCACAGGGGAAAGTACACCTGACCGGAAAGGTTAAGGGGATTAGTGGGTCGGATCAGTACAATCTCATATGATAATCCAATGGAAGGTACTCAAACATTCTAGAAGGTGATGATTCCTGCACACCATATAAGGGCAATTAGCCTGAGTCGCTTTGGGATGTTAAACCCCATAAAACCAAACCATATAAGGGCAATGGAACTATTTCTAACCGAAGTTTTGGTGGGAAAATTGCAATAAGAACATTAGACACACATTGTAGACACCACAGCAGGCAACCTAAGTGCTATTGCATTTTCTTCTTTAAGAATGTGGTTAAAAAGGCTCCAAGTTTTTTTCTGCATGGACTATAGGGCACATTTCATGGTACTACAATGCCCTATCAAGAAAACCGACAAAACAAAACCCTTTAAGAATACATGTTAGTCATGCAAGGCTTATATGTAAAACAACTGCACCAACATGGAGACACTAGAAGACCAGCTTAATTTTGTTGCAATTTCGTATTACCGAAGGGTATCAGCAATTGAACAGAACCATTAAATAATAATGAATTATAAACATGCAAATGATATGGAGAATTTCAAAAGCCAATTTCAGTGACAAGTGCTAAATTTCACACACCTCAGCAGCATGTCTTCACTGGCTTTCTTGTCAACCACAGCTTGCGGATGGTGGGCATCTGCAGCTGAGTGCCTGCAATAATAAATCAACAGGTAAAATATACAGCCAAATTTAATTCAACATAGTCAGCAATAGTATATCAATAAGAATTATCCAAAGTTTAAATAAAAGGATGCATTAAAATTTTTGAGTGAATTAAATTCCCATTTTCTTGAAACATCTAATGATGAAAGTCTCCATGCATGCAGGGAAGCAGAGCAGGCACTACACACAAATTTGCAATGCTGATATGCACCGCAATACCGAGTCTGCACTGCCAATGCACATGACAAAACCATTCAACAAGTTTAACTACAGCTTTTGCAATGTCCATGATCAACTGCAGTTCCTGGAAACCATTATCATCCTTGATACTACTGATGATGAGTGAAACCATGTAGCTTTGTAGAAGCCAGAGCTTCCATCAGCTAAGCAAGGTCAGGAAGCTGCCTGCATGAGAGGACAGTGCTTGACTGGTCACGGCTTGTGCGAATTTAGGCTGTGAGAATAGTGAATAAGACAAGACAAGTAAAGCATCATCCTCTCATTTCCTCACACTCACTTCCTCTGGCTGCAGAGAGCCACACTTTCTCACCACAGTTGGCTAAAATGCTTTTCACTAATCACCATCTCCATGATAAAACAAGTCTAGAAACCTGTATTTGTTCATTAGCAAAAAGAAACAAATATCTCGCTGCTGCTTTTAAGTACAGCTATTAAGCTACAGCACTGACCCCCATAAACCAAACCAAACCCTGTTTTGGACTAAACAATTGAGAAAAAAAAGCGGTTATACGTTTTTTTTAATTTGTGTATGGGCTGCATCTCCAAAATTCACACCCAAGTTGAAAAAAAAGAGTGCGGCCCTTACATGCGTTTATATGGAATTTCAGCAAAAAATAGAGTGGCAAACATTGTTACCTGAAATTCAACAAAATTACACTGATTCAGCACCATAAAAAAAAAAATGAAGTACACAGAAATGTATACTTAATTTGACAGGAAAAAAATACGCAACCTGTAATGTGGTAATGAAAAATCAGTGTGAAATGAAATCTATAAATTTCTGCATTACTGGCAGCTATATATAGCATCGGTAGTAAAAAAACTAATTAATTCAGACTTCAAAGCACAGGCAGAAATGCCCGAATTATCCAAAGGTTGAGTTATCAAATGCCACCTGAAAATGCGATGAAGCCTTGTGAGGAAGCTCTATCACACAGACAAAGAACTGCCCATGACGAGCAAGCAATTTCGGTGTGCTGGAATAATAGTAAGGACAGAAGTGAGGAGAGCTCCTAAAAGGAACGAGTGATCACCAGTGACATGCCAGTGGGTCTCTGAAAGTAGCGTGCATTTGGACGGCTGGCCGCAAAGCTCAGAAACCGAAACTCACCCGGCAGACTAATTTTTGGCCTGGTGACAGGTGCCCTCCCATTATTGCCGCACCTACCATTACGCGCATGTTAGAGGTACACGGGTTACAATGCATCATGCAATAGGCGGGATTTTTACACTATCGCTGCCCTTCGGGAGCCTGTGCCAAATTCCACAAGTGGTCTTTCCCGCATATTACAATTGACCAAAACGAGATTGCAGAAATCACGCAAGAAGAGTTGCAAGGCGATAGGGTGAGTGTCATGGGTGTGGGCGTTAAGTATGCAACACATTATGGAAAGATAAAACAAGAAACCGCGCACTTTCTCATTGGGATTGTTCAAAGCAGGTGTTCGGCCATCTTGTTTTCACCACATGCGGTATATGGGAAAGCACACTTGCATAATTCAGCACGAACACCAATCCTAGCTGCATCAGTATGTCAGCAGTCCATGAGATAAATGACGTAGAGGAAAGCAACGAGGACACCTTAGCACTGTTTTCCTGACACTTGAAACTTGAAATTTTACCTAGGTATTGTGGTTCTGCCACGGTCAGATTTATGAAAGTAGGCGGTATTTTCAAATACTCATTTCTCAAATCGAACATGATCAGAATAAGGAAGACATTCAATTTGTACTCAAAACTTAGAATATCCGCATATCCCGAGTAAAGTCAACACTTTACATTAGCTATAGTATTCAAAATTCTCTACAAATGGATATGTAAGATGATATTTCGGACTCATCTGCACATGACTATAACCTGCTTCTGAACCTTTGAGGACAAACACAAAAACACCCTTGTGACTAGGGAGTTGGAACCAGGAAACACGCCACAAGTTGCATTATTAACAAATGGCGCAATGTTACAGTATTTTGCAGTTACAAAATAATGGCACACTGTGGGCATCACTTATCTTCTGAGATTATCACCCAATGGAAGAAGAAAAAGCGCAAATTACCACATGCTCATAATCATCCTTTGTCTTCATTTCCAACACATTTGGAAGCAATACATAAAGTGAGGAAAATTGTACTGCTAACCACTAGGTCCCAATTCACACAGGAGATATCTTGAAGGTGCAGTGAAATTTTGCTGTTACACTAGCCGGCATTTCGCTGTTCCTGTCGTTGAAGGGCAACTGAACGATGCACCTAAAGGGGTCGAATATGTGAGACTTTCAGGTAAACCATGTGAAGTCTTTTTTTCAGCTAGCGTTTGAAATGGTGACGTAATCACTGATTAAAACCACGACAGCTTCTGGGCTTCTCCGGGGGCGCATGATGACATTGTCTGTGGCGCACTACAGTTCCAATGCAGAAACGCTTGTTTTGGAGGAAAAAAACCAAAGCCACTGAAGGTAAAATTCATGACGCGTGTTTGGCGGCCACCTAAGACACATGACTGGGTGTGGGCAAAGACAGCAGGAACTGAAATGTTACCGTCCATAACGTCACCACTGAGCTTTTAAGCAATTCTCCGATACTGTGAAGAGAAGCCCGACCTTTAATTGCCGATTGCATCACTATTTTAAATACCAGCATTAAAAACTCTGCATGCTTTACCTACAGCCTATATATAGAACTGTAACCTTGAATATCCCGGAATTCTCACAAAGTGTTTAAGCTCCCCTTTAAATCTTCACTTACTGTGCCCATTGAGCATCATTAACCCGCTAACGATGATTTCGCGCTTGATTTCGGAACCTTCCATGTTCCTTACGACCATGCTGCACTTCTAACTTGTAGTCAAAGAACAGAAGTTTTATTTCTGATGTAGTTCTCTTTTGTCCCACGAGGCGGCATTTTTTTAATGCGCTGCGAAGACGCTAAGATGCAGAACCGCATTCATTGCCGTCTAACAATGAATTTCGCTGCTCGACTACGGAGCCTTCCACGCTGCTTACGGGCAGGCTGCATACTCTGGCTTGTAATCAGACAAATAAATTTCATTTTTGATGTAGTTCTTTTTTTCCTGCAGGGCAGCATTTCTTGAATGCACTCTGAAGATACGTTAGCATCAAAGTCGCTTGGCAGTCTCTGCATGCGCGATGGGCACTCTAAAACATCGCAAATCTCCGGACTCTGCTTTGTCTGCGATTGATTTTATCAATGACGTGAGCAGCAGCGAGTCTGAAGATACTGCTTTTTCATCGGGATTCAGTTCTGACATTGGCAACAACGGAAACCAGGCTGGAAAAGAGGTGGCCACGTTCCGGTAGTTTCCTCCAGTGGTTTCGCTCCGGTGGTCTCGTTATTTTGTAGCAAGAATACTATTCAAGACAGAAATATGATTTTTTTTCACAGATAGTGGCCATTAGAATACCAAACATTTGACATATTTCAGAAAATTCTTAACATTTTTTCTTTTTAGGTACAGTACAAATGTGTCCTTACATATTTTGTTAAATTTTTACGTAGAACCTTGTTTTGACAATTAAAGCTTTCTGCTGCAACGTGCAATTTGTTATTAATTTTATATGCCTAAAGAGCACATTTATTAAGCTTTGTTTTCGTATACTGCATTCAATTTTAAATATAATAGTTCTTGCAGAAAAAAAAGAGTTACTGAAACCTACAAAAAATGGACATTTTCACCACGGTAAGGAAAAAGTTAAGGGGCAACTGAAGAGGTATTAGAATTCGAAGGGCTTAAAGGGATGGATCGAATATGTGAAACCTGCAGATAAAGCATGCGAAGTATCTTCGTCCTAGTATTTGGAAATGATGATATAATTGGCGAGTAAAGCCAGGATGGCGTTTAGGCTTCTCTTCAGCGTACAGCGCCAGGCAGGGGTCACAGTGATGATGTCAAGTATGGCGGTGCTACATTTCCAACGAAGGAACGATTGCTTGAAGGAAGAAAACCAATGCCAGTGAAGGTAAAGCCCACATAAGCGTTGTCTGGTGGCGTTGTATGGCGCATGGCGGGATGTGGGCGAAGGCAGCAGAAATCAGAAATTTCTGCAACCATGACGTCATTATAAGCTTTTCCGCACTTCTTTGACATGGTGAGAAGAAGCCTGAACAGCATCGTGGTTTTAAATGGCGATTACGTCACTATTTTAAATGTTAGTGGAAAAATACTTGGAATGCTTTACCAACAAGCTTAATGCATTTGAATCCTTGAATCCTGTCGAACTGTCAGAAAATATACAAGCATTTCAGTTTGCCTTTAACAGAACAGAATCCCATCAATTCAGACCATAAGACAAGTGAGTAGTTCGAAAAGCCAGACGAGTATTGCCAAGTTCACAGTAAGTATAAATTGAGAATTGACAAACAGATGTAGAAGAGATAGCACTTACTCATGAAAGTGGAACTTCCTGCTTTTTGCAGCGGGCTCACCGAGTGTTGTGGCAAGGCCATGAACAAACTGCACAAGAACATAAAGAAAGTGAGTTCACATGAGCTCTCCTCACAGTGCACAAAAGCTCTGAATGCATTCATGTTACTATCATGCAGCTTAGACTGCCAATATTTTTCATTAATAGTATGATAATGATAACACAAGTGCTCAATTTTGTATAGTGAACACCCTTTAAGATGGACTCTGTTGATGTCAACTCTCTGATAAGCTGATCAGTTTGGGGGCTTTTGTTTAGTTTCTCATAAAGGCAGTGCAAAATCTGGTTACCTCAGATCATCTAACTTCTGCACACTGATAAATCTGAACTCTTCCAAAGCCACACTGGCATTATACAGCACCAATTTGTTGGCAGTGGGTTTCTGTTGGCATGTTACACTGTGTCAGGAATAAGAATGGAATGAAGGCAGCAGTTACAAAAAAAAAAAAAAGATACCGGTGCTTCGTTAGCTGCACTGGATGAAATATATGGCAGGTACGTCTTCAATGGCATGGCATGTGTGACTGCTTTGATGCATGTACACATCGTATGATACAGTAAAATCTCTTTTATATATTTCTGGTTCATAAGATTTCCCAGTTCGTAAGCTCAAAATCGCAGGCATTAAAAATGTCCCACAGAGTTTAATTATTTTTTTCCTGGTTAATACATTCCTGGATAACAGCATTTCCCAGCTACTACCCTCAAAAGTTCAGCAAATTCTGGTCATACAATACATTTAGTGACCGATGATGCACTCCTGATGTCGAGACTGGTGCAGTGTGCAGGCATGAGCAGAAGTGGACAGACCACGGCTCCGACGGCTGGAACGGCTGCGGAGCCACACTGCGGCGGTGCTATGTCTTGCCACCCGCTCGCTGGGAGAGTGCCTCAAGTGACAACAAACTTCGCCCTCGCTTCCGCGCAGGTGCTTATCAAGCTTGATAACTTTCTAGTGCGACATTCAGCTACTCTGCTGCTGACAGTCACGACGAAGGGAGCAAACGAAGGAACACAAAATACATCGCAACTTCGCAGTAGCCAATCAGAACTTAGGATATGATTCCAAATCACCATTTTAAATGTACTTTTCGATTCATGCAGCAAGAAAACTTGTTCTGGATCGCTGATCAGAATACGCTGTTCGATGCATTAGAGGGTGAAAACATCGTGCAGATGAATTCGCAACTCAAGGTCAAAACAAACCACTCTTTCTTCAGTATGAAGAAAATGCGAAACATCGAGCAACTAAAATCAAACTGGCCTTTACCACTCAGAAGTGCAAGGGTTTGATGCCGCATTGTTGACCGGTTGCTCCACTACTGTGCGACAGCGGCATGTCCTGGACACTGCAATGTGTGCTCCCCTTCGTTGTGACCGTCAGCAGCAGAGTACAGTCGAGCCCACATATAACGGCCTCACTTAAGATGAACTTTTGCTTATAACGAACGAGACCTGCATGACCGCCAAAATATACATTGTTTCAATGGCACAAAATCACACTTACAACGAACGTCATTAAGCCCTGCTGATCGGTTACAGCGAATGGACGGCGTAAACCCGGCGCCGCGATGCAAGATAACCTGCCTCTGATCCCTTTGTGCGGCCAGCGCGTGGCATGTTCTCCCGAGACTCATCGCAGGCCAACTGTCCGCCCCGTTTCGCGCCGCTCTCGAGCAAGCTACCCTTCCCCGCCGACGCACATTCCAACATCGCCCTCCCGCCCCTCCTTGCAACTCCGCTCCCCTCTCCTCACACTCTTGCAACTCCGCGCGTGGCCTCTGCGATAAACCACGCCGCCACCAGTGCCGATCGCGGAGGCCGTGCTCCATGAAGCAGGCCTTCCGTGGGAGCCAAGAGTTGGCTGCACTGATGCTCACGGACGCCCCTCATTGCTCTCTGCTGGCGCTGTGCATCTTTATCTTTAGCTTGATTGGCTTGATTGCCGCCTGTGCACGTTGCACGTCTACCCCATCGCGTGCTTTTGTCACTCTTTGTTGCGGTGCGGACGTTTCGATGGCTTCGTTGAAATCTCGGGCCCTGGTTGTAATTCGGGATGGCATACAGGAACACCATGCCCATTTCCATTGTGTTCAGTGGTAGAGATGATGAAAGCGGCCTGGGCTAAGGTGACGGCCACTGGCAAGCGGAACTGCTTCCGCAAGGCCGGCTTCGTCAACACAGTGTCTGATGCACATGTCGGAGTTTTTGTGCAATCCATCTGTTGCATTTTGTACACCATCTGTTGCAATCCACGACTGTGAAATTCGGTATCTTAATTCAACACAGTGATTCGTTTTGTCATTTTGGGGGTAGGCGCATGCGCTGCAGGCTAACTTGTGTGAGCTATTTAACCTTGTGTTTTTTCCAATAAACTTCAGTTGATAGTAGTGCTTGTCCTTCGTGTCTTTCTCTTTGTGTCCCCTGTCGCAGCGCTTTCGAAAGTTTTCAAAGATGTACCAACTAGCTCAATTGTCCATGTTACACTAGAAATTTATCACGCATGATTGGCACCCGCGCGAGATAGCAGCGCTGGAGTGCATCCCTGCAGCCTCTCCTGCCACCAAAGCTACAGTCTCTCCACTTTTGCTCACGCCTGTACATATGACCAACATACAGTGTGCCGAACTTAGGGGGTCACGTGACATGAAAAGCTGGAATGCAGTGGCAGTCACCCATCACGGTGGCTTCTTTGCAATGACTAGGTACAAAGAGGCGAAGCACTACAAAAAGAAAAATAATAAATAAATGAACCGCCAACATACGAGTGGGTTGTTTGTGTGGTGATGCAACATAGACAGGAGAACTAGAACTACAAGCTTATGTATGAGGGGTCTGTACTCGGGGAACACAGCATTAAAAGCAAGAACCCTATGACGGTTAGTCTCCCACGGCAGCTTTTGCACAGTACATAAGTGCAAGGGGAAAAACATCCAAAACTGATGAAGATTTTGGCCACTTTCGCCATTGCTGTCGACGGGCCACATGTGTTGCTCAGTTCTTTAAGACCTCGTGGCAAGAAATATTAACTGACATTTATATAAAGTGAAACTGTCAAAAAATGTCTCTGTGCCTCAAGCACCAGCTATTTTTCCAGAATTAGGCGGTTTGAATCATAAGTTTTGCCAGATAATGAATTTTTTTCCTTTTTTTTTACATGTATCAACTCGGTTTTATTATTATGGGCGTGTTGTTGGATTAAATTCAAATTAATTTAGTTCAAATGAAATGGTGCACAGAATTTGGTGGATAAAGGCACATCTGCCATCCTGAAATCCAGAAGTATAATTGAAGAGACCTGCAAATGCAAACGTCCTAGCCTGGAAAGAACAATAGTGAACTGCTGTTAGGCCTGCATGAAACATACACAGTTACTAGTGCTTTCAAGAGATGAAGACTGTTGAGTGACATGACGATGAGACTTTATAAGGATCAGTGTCGCCCGTATCAATCACCCACCGTGGAAAACGCCATGCGAAAAAAGGCAATCTCGTAGTCAGCTACTGCAGTCGACTCAGGAGCATGCTGTTGCTGGCCTTTGTGGTGCCGCAATTATAACTTTGCCACAAACAGCAGCTGTGTAGCATTGATTGTGTGGAAAAGTTCATACTGCCTAATGCCCTGAAGTGTCGCCAAACCAAAATAACATTTTTTAAATAAACTGGATTTTGCACTTGGCCACTACTTATCCTCATGACACAAGCTGTCTGCATTTTTCTTTTGCAACTGCATGTTGCAAGGCAAGCTTATACATAATTATAACAAGCTCCCGATTAAAGAACTGTGCTTTTTGGAGCTTCGTGTTGTTTATATTTGAGCACCCTTTGCTTGGGCTCACCTGAAGATTTAATTGCACAAATTTAAGTGCATGTACTGTCAAGACTAATATTGCATATAACAAATTCATTTTTGCTTCAAGTTTTACTTCATTATCCCCTTCAGGCACCAATTAAATATGCTGAAAAGAAAAATCTTCTTTTGAATAAATGACAATCAGTAGACTAAGTAGAAGTGATGTGCAAAAAATTACGCAAAAATATTCATATTTAAGCATATTTTATTCGCGTCCACATTTGTGGACATAGCGCCTTAAACCTGATACATGAGCATAAACACTGCTACATTTTCTTGCCTTTTATAACTGATCGTTAGACATGAATAAATGTTTAGCTCTGGAAATATACACTTCAGGGAATTATTCTGCAGGTCATGACTTATAGAACTGATAAAAGCAGTCATTCTGTGATGACAGGCAGAGGAATATTCGGTACTTCGAGCCCCGAACGTGGCTTTTAGATGTGCAGCCTTCACGTCGGCACCGTTGTGTAATTAACGCGTTCAGAAGCTGCGGCCAGTGGTTGCTTCCATAATAAGTAATGCTTCAAGTCAGGCTCTACTGAAGGGGTCTCGAGTGATCTGAGCACAGGTGGAGAGAGACAGAGACAGCATCTTGCGGCCTGCTTTACACATGGTTTTTGCAAAAATGAGAAATCATTTTTAAAGGTCGTTTTTTGATCAATTTATGTCAGAGACCTGAAACAAACTGTCCCCTCGCTCTATGAATGTGCCGATTATTGTTTTGCAGCCTTGTAGCTTAGCGGCCAGCTATGAACTGACCATGGTGTGAGGGCACGGGTTCCCCCTTTTCATCCTCCCTTGTGTAGTGCTGCCACTTGGTATTTTTCTCCGTCTTGGGTTTCATACATAATGTAATGATTCTTGCTAAAAACCGCAGAAAATTTTCAAAATAATAGAGAAAAAATGTCCTGACCGTCACTGAAAATGGTTGCTTTCTTCGGATTCATGCATTTTACAATCTAGCGCAAATGGTCTCAGATCCCTTTTTGAATATTGGTAGGGGCCTAAGACTTTCCCAGACCTCCCTGTCTTTAAGCACTGGTCATAGCGCACTGTGTTTGCTGGCAGCGGTTCAGCTAAGTGGAGGTTCTTTGCGACCATCTGCGGGTCTTCATTGCTCGATCGGCTATTTTCATGAAAAACGCTTCAGCACTGGAGTCGTCCAATGTTCTCTTTGTACAAGCATAATTTTCAACGCCCGTAAGGAGTAAGCCCATTTCATACCATATGTGCACAAAGAAACGGCGCATTCTAGGGAGAAAACGCCACTTAGATATTTTCGGCATTCAGGCGCCATGTCTACATTTGTGGACGCGCCACTCTGAACGTCTACTGCTGCACTTTTTCTTCGTCTATGATGATGAAAATTGGTGTGCTGTTTTTACATTAACCTATCAACACATTCAGAGCCCTAAATTGCATCATTCATGATCATTTGTAAAAAAGAAGGCCAAAAGAAAAGCTATTTACTTGTCCCGCCAATAAACGGCATGACGCACATATTTTCTTTTCTTTTACAAACACGTTTCGCTCTAGCTGCAAGAGATGGCACCACAAACTTGACAAGGAGGGTCAAAATGGTAAGAGCGCCGAATTCAAAGGTGGAAATTCGCATTGCATACGAAAATATGAGGAGGTTTAGTTTGCATCCACATATGTGGACCCAGCGCCTGAAGGGGTTATAATGAGTTTCAGCTGTACAGGAACTTGAGAAAGATTTTCTTTTCATCGACACAAATTCCAACGGCACCAAACACTCACTATAGAATGTACAAGGATTCAAAAACATTGCACTTTGCTCAAACTGCGTGGGCAAGCATATCCATTTCTTCTCATTAAGCCTTAATTGTTACATTGCACTGCATACCATCTCTAATGTGCAGCCACACTTCGCTCACCTGTGCCTTGACAATGCGCTTCTCATCAGCAAGCTTTCGTGCCACGTAACGATAGTCACGAGAGACTGAATTGAGCTTGGCAGTGGCACTGATCAGCATGCTGTCAACAAGAGCCCAGCCAAAAGCCAGGAGGCTGCGTATCCTCTCAGCATATGTGTCCTCTGCTGGTAGTGGCTGACATTCCTGTGGAGCTCCTTCGCCAGCTGCCACCTAGAATGCAAACGTACACTAGGACTGAATCACTATTCCCCGCAGTGCAAAAGTCCCATAGCAGATACGAGTATACTACATGATACACAGGAGTTGCACTCCCACTCAAGGGGCACTTCCAGTGGTGGAAATGGTCAAGTGCATTTTGGAGCAGGCTTCGTAGCAGGGGCAAAGTCAATTTCGAGCAGCTACCTCCTGATTTGTAGCAGGAGCCCGACATTGGAAATACAGAAAAAAATGTAAATTTAACCTCTTCAACACTGAGATACCTTTTACTGGAACCAAAGAAAGTGGAGTGACTCTCAGCAAGCAATACATTTAAAATGGGAAACTCAGCGCACAGGTAGAAACTGACCAGGAAATAAACATGTGATAATGAAGAGAATTTCTGCTGCATGCATTGGTACGCAAATTTTTTTTTGCTTTTTCACAACCTACTATGAACACTTGCAGTCTCTCAACCTTGAGTGTAGATCTTTGCTGATATCCTGCGGCTTGTGTCACAATCGCTTTCACCTTTATCCACGTGAATGTAAATAAGTTCGCTCAGTCATTCTTAGCACTAAAAATACTTGCTCAGGCCTGGATAACATTCGCAGGCCCCATAAAAAAAATCATCATAGCTGGTATATTCGCACATTATCAACCTAATCTTTAAAAATGGCACTTTTCCATAAGACTTGAGAAGAAGGAAAATAATTTTATTATTTAAAAAGGGAGACCAGGCATTAAAAACTAACTACAGGCCTATTTCTACACTGCCAATTTTCAGTACGGTTACTTAAAAACTATTTGAGTTGCGCCTTTGTACCTTCCTTGAGAAGCACAACTATTAGCATCAAGACAGTTCGACTTTTGTTCCGGTTTTTCAACTACTCTTGCATTACTGACCTGACCAATAAACCGAAAACAGAAATCGATGATGGCAAATGCATAGGCTTTGTTTTTTATTAACTTTACTAAAACTTCACTGCATTAACCACAACATACTTGTACAGAAACTGGCTTCTTATGGTGTAACCGGACATCCTCTAGAGCTGATATGCTGCTAATTGTTAAATCACGAACAGAAAATTAGCATATCTGGCATACTTTCAGACACCCACATGTTACATGTCTTCTTTACGCAGATGATACCACCATCTTCACATCTCATGACTCCATCAATGCATTAACAGCAGAGTTTAATTGTAACCTTAATAATATCAGTACTTGATCGCCAAAGAATTGTCTGCTCATTAACCAGTCTGAAACCAAATTTGCTATTTTCACCTCAAAATCAAGAAGTGAGAATAATATTAACCTCTCATATACAGACTCCCTTCCTATCATGCCTACTGACATATCCACATTCCTAGGTGCTCAGCACATCAATATGTTGGAAAAAAAAAACACTGACTCTGAGTGCTTCTAAAAACCCATTATTATACTCTCGTCCTAACACTTATCACACTTTACTATGCTTTCATAGTCTCCTTAATTATTGCATCACATCATAGGGCCATACATGCCACTTCCATTTAGCATCATTAATATGCATTCAAAATAAAGTAGTTCAAATTATAACATTTAGCATTTATAACTCTTATGTTAGTCAAATTTCTCATTGTCTCAACAGTGTTCAGCTCTCAAAGCTTATATTTAGTTTATTCTACAATCCAGAAGTCCATAATCCAAACATTTTCTACATCATCAGTAGAACTTCTTACGCTACTGAAAATAAGAACTACCTATGAAAAACAAACTGATTTTCTCGTCATAGATCTGCGCAATGATTTACCTGCCCATTAAGACCTCAGCAACCTTGTCATGCTTCAGAAAGCTATTTATAATGTTTATTTTACAACTGTACACACATCAATGTTTGTAAACTCTATGCATTTTTTTTACCCTTGCTCTTGTTGTGAACTGTGTGTATGTTGCTCACAGTGATTTATCTTGCTAATTTCATGTAGCTTACTTTTCAGTTGTTCTGGCATGAAACTTATCTGACCAATTTACTGTTTGAACCAAATAGTCCTTTATGTAAAGAAATTAGCGCAAAAACAGAGACAAAGGACAACGGAGGAGACACTTGGGATGATTAACAAGAGCTACTACAACCTGTTTTATTGGGGTGCAATGCAGAGAATAGAAGGAAAACATGAGCATGCACAAAGACGGTCGGTAGTACAGGCACACGCATCACGCAACCGCAGTTTGATGTGGCAAAAAGGAATGGAGATAAACGCATTCAGAATCATAAACCTGCTAAGAAATGTCACTCACGCAGCGATCAGATAGCTTTTTGATATGGAAAGCCTCTTGAAGAAGCCGAGCATTTGCACTGACACTCCTTGGCAGGATCTTCGTTTATCAAATCGAGCCCTACACATGCTTACACAAAAATAAAAATGCAGCACAAGATTCAAGGTTTTGTAGTTATTTTCTATATTTTTTGCAAGCTCCTGGAGCCGGTCAGTGATGCAGCAGCCAGTCTTCTGGCCTGCATATGAACACCCGCATGAAACAGAGATACCGTAAACCACTCCTGTGGCACAGTTGACATAGGCGATGCCATGTCCCTTTTTGCAGCCCTGTCGCAAATGCTAGAAATGTGATAACGAAGCTTTGACAGCTTGCTGAAGGCTGAAAACACCAAAGGCACGTGGTGCCCGCTGGCCACTTCCAGATTGTGCGACACCTGGTGCACATATGGGACCACCACCGGCTTTGAAGAAGGGAGATCAGGTCTATTTTGGGCACCTTTTTGTTTTTGCAGGAGGGTTTCAGCGACTGCTGATATGGCCGGTCCAGGGAAGCCTGCTGTAAAGTGGCTGGAAACTCGATTGTTTAGGCTATTCTGCACTCTAAGAGGGCATGATTTTTGAAGCAGATTCCAAGCAAAGAGAGACAATAGCTCTTTTCACTACCTTGGAGTGTGCTGAGTCATAGTTCAACAACTCTTTGTTGGCACGGCGGGAGTACATAGAGCAAACATGGCTACTACAGAAAATCGGCTTCAGATCTAAAAACGGCAACTGTTGGTTGTCTGGGAGTTCATGGGTAAAACCAACCCTCGTCCTTGTTTATTAAAAGCGGTTAAAACCTGCAAAACAAGGGATGTAAAGGTCCCCGACCTTAAAAGGAGTAAAATATCATCAACATATCTAAAAAATTTTAAGATCGGACCCTCCCGGAGGGTTTGCTCCAATGATTGGTCAATAAAAGATAAGAAGATATCACACGAAATAGGAGCTACACAGGAGCCAATGTAAATTCCTTTGGGCTGCAGAAAAACCGGTTGTCGTGTAGGATAAAAGTGACATGCAAGTAGGGATCTAGAAGCTTCAAAAATTATCTGTGGAAATGACAGCAAAGTTCTGGAAGGCTATCGTCCCCAAGATTTCGCTTGGCTCGGCTAGACTTCTTCTTGAGGCTTTCCGTATCAAAAAGCTATCTGACTGCTGCGCGAGTGACACTTCATTGCAGATTTATGAGGGAAGATCAATAAGTTTTGCAACTTGGTTATAACAAAATATATGACGGTGATCTCTATAAAGCTTTTGTTTAGGTCATCTCTGCAGCCAAGCAAGGCCTGATTATCAAGCCTTCCAGTTCGTTACTTGGTCTGCATAAGTCAGTCAAACATGGCATCCTCCTATGATTTCAAACTCGAGTATCGGAGTGTTATCAAACTTTTGTGAAAGAAGGAAATTCCTCCAAAGAAATGCACAATAGCATGGTGAATGTGTATGGCAGTGAATGTCCTTCACATGCTACAGTGACTCGGTGGTTCAATGAGTTCAAACGTGGCCATGTGCACGTGGAAGACTACCCAAGGTCAGGGTGGCCGACCACTTCAACAGATTTGGATCATTCAGCCTCAGCAGAGAGCCCTAATATGAATAATCGCCGACTCTAGGTGTCCGATGTTGCCGGACAATTGAACAATTCTTATGGCAGTGCTTTCACTATCATCCACAATATGTGTCTTGAAGGTCCTCGAAGGTCTCGGCAAGATCAATGCCACGAAAGCTTTCACGCAAGATCCGACACCACCGCATGCATTCGTCAACGGAACTTTTGCACTGTTATTCAAGCGACCCATAAGATTTTCTCCCCCGCCTTGTGACTGGAGATGAGACGTGGCTGCACCAAGGGGACCCAGAAACAAAACAGCAGTCTATGCAGTGGAAGTATTCGGGGTCCCCTCCCCTAAAAAATTGAAGATCTAACACTAAGGGAGGAGAGTGATAGTGACACTTTATGTTACACAAAGGGAATTTTGCCCACTTAGTATCCTGAAAACAGCAAGAGGCAAATATTACACCAACGTTCTCCGAAAACTGGACTGCCCACCCTACAGTTTCGATCTGCCCCCGAGCGACTTTTATTCATTTCTGAAATTGAAGAAACACTTCAAGGGAACAAGGTCCGATGACTTGAACTAGCTTCAAACTGCCGCAGAAGAGTGGCTTGGCAACCAGGAAGAAAGTTTTTGTTTTTTTGCACAGTATCAAAAGCCTTCCATGAAAATGGGAGCAGTGCATTAGTGTGAGGGGAGATTATGTTGAAAACGAAATTTTTTTTCCAAGGTCTGGCAGCTTTTCCTATATGCAAGTTGCAAAACTTTTTGATCACACTTCGTATGATTCTGAATGCGTTTATCTCAATTCCTTTTTGCCATATCAAACTGCGGTTGCATGATGTGTGTGCCTGTGCTGCCCACTGTCTTTGCACATGCTCGTGTTTTCCTTTATATTCTCTGCATCGCACAGCAATAAAGCAGTTGGTTGTAGTGCTTGTTTATCATCCCTGGTGTCTCCTCCACTGTCCTTTGTCTGTTTTTTATGCTAATTTCTTTACATAATGCAACACCAAGTAACCTGACAGCGCACCCTTCTGAAAAAGTTTTGTCACTTTTTGCTGCATTTTGTAATTTAAGTTTTACGCATTTACCAACAAGAGGTCCCGCTGCAATAGTCAACTCTAGGACCTCTCTCTGCATAATATACTCCTAAGCACTGTATTATAATTTTGATGAATGAACTTATCATTCTGATCTGATTGCTTCATTGTCCTGAGAATCACTGCAGTTTTTCAGGTTAGCATCTTCAAGCAAAGCAACCACTACACCTTCCTAAGCCTGCATTTTGATTTTACTACCCCTTCCTTGCAGAACAAAGAAACTGGGAATATGATAACAGGGGGGAGGAAAGTGAATGAGCAGAGAGTTTGTGCCAGTTGGCCTGAATGCCACAAGTACAGCCGTGATACCGAGCAGGAGAGACAGAAAGAGATGGCCTTTTGATGGCACATTATGCACACAAATAATGACATCAACACTGCGCACGAAAAAGAAACGCAAGATGCTCTAAAGGCCAGAAACTCATGTGCCAGAATCATGAGGTAGTAGCCGAAACATGGTAGCAAGGGTGTCTATATCCGCAGAGGATTTATATCAGTTACAATGTGTACGAATTGTGCAAAATTGACCCTAGAGTTAATATCAACACACCGACTCCACAGGGCGTGTGACAGCATCGCAAAAAAGCTAGAAAAATCTAGTGCATGTCCCAAATTTAACATTACATATCCTTCTTTTAACAGCAAACCTTTTTTCATGTGTGTTTGTCATGATTATTTCTGTTCATGTAGGCAGGGCCGCCAGGGCACAAAGGAGCAAAATGCATGAATGAGTGAAAAAAGTTGGGCGAGTTGGTATATATTCATGATTCAATCATGCAAAATGCATGCGCACCATGGACTAATAACAACAGGTGGTAAAATGTATGAGAGAGAAATAGGGTCGGACTTCGTCGGTCACCTATTTCATCCTTTATCAAATGAATATATTGCAGCCATGCCTGTGCATGACAGTAGCCCCCGCCACAACTGGTATTTACGGTGGCCCCTGTTGATTGTTAAAATCTTACTAGTGGCACACCTGTGGCACAATTTCACACACACAAAAAAAAATGCCCATCTGCACCAGCAAACGACAGGTTTACGCAATCACACAGTTTGGCGCAATACGCGGGAAATTTTGGAGGCTTTTCACATCCGCTTGGAACCTGATAGCTGCATTAGTGAGCCTTCTGTCACACTAACTGATAAAGAGATGATGTTCTTATCCGGCCAAGATGTGGTCTCGCGCTCGTGCTGATTGTCACCGTTGTGGGCATGATTAGCAGCTTTGTGTCATTTTCTTTTGGTTTTCCCTCTTGTTTGTGTTTGGCGTTCTTAGTATTTAAGGTGCTTTGACGTGAATTAAAAATCTAGTTGCGAGTCAGCGCTTGTGGTGTCCTCTCTTCGTTGTGTCCCGTTGTTTTATTGCGCTGTTCAAATATGAATCAATATATCCACCACTGCACTTTCTTGAAATAAACAACAAATAAGCTGCTTAAAAAGAAATTCACATTTGAAAAAACAAACAAACAAAGAAAGCACAGCCTCCTTCGTGAATGAAATAAAAAAATATATATATGAACGCACATACAAAAATCCGCACAGTAAAACATAGGCTTATGGGGTTTGACAAAGTGATTCACGCTATTAGGGCCATCACAGTGGCAGGCTCCGGATAATTTCGACCACATGGGGTTCTTCAACGTGCACTAACAGCGCACAGTACGTGGGCCTCTAGCATTGCGATGGAAGCGAAATGCGACTGCTGCGGCTGGGATTGAACGCACGTCTTTCGGGTTAGTAGCCGAGCACCATAACCACTGAGCACCACGCAATAAAGCATGCTTTTTCCTGTGAAAAATAAATTAACTATACAACACTTGTCACTGCCCTTCTGGTAATAATAGCTTTAAACATCTGGCTTTCAGAAAAGTGTCATGCACTGAAAGCGACTGCACTGAAGTGACATGTACAAGTATCACTATAACTGCCTGCCATTTTTTTCTCTGATGTGTACAAAACTTGGGGTTACACAGTAAACCCTCGGTGATACGTTCCTGGTTCATATGTTCAATATCGCGGACATTAAAAATGTCCTATAGAGTTGCACCATTTTTTTTATGGCTAATATGTTTAACATGCAACATGATTTGTCAGCTATTACATTCAAAATTTCGACAAATCCTTTTTGTATAATACATTTAGTGACCAACTGCATGTGTGTAAACATACGAGTGGGCCGAACCTAGGGGCACATGACATGCAAGAGCTGGAATGCAGCGGCAGTCGCCTGCCATAATGGCTACTCTGCAGTGTTTTGGCAACATGGAGCGAAGCATAAAAAATTAGTTCGTTTACATGCAAGCGGCCGGTTCCCGCGAGGACGCGACATGATGAGAAACGCAGCAGCTTCTTTGGAGTGCCTAAGGGTAATGGAGCGAAGCATCACGCTACTGTTTATACATTTAAAATTACTAAATTTTTACTTTTTCTGAAACATCTGTAGAACCCTGTATTATTTAATTTTGTTTCTTCCACACAGAAAGGGGTAGAGGAGGTACACAAATATTCGTGAATATGTCTAAATGACAGTGACCTTCTCCAGAGATGCCTTAAAAGTAGGCATGAGCGAATAGTGGTTTTTGGTTCAAAGCGAATAGTGATTTCTTTGAATAATTTCGAAGCATATATTTCATATACTCCTGGCACACAAAAACGGCTGAATGGCACAATAGGCATTTTCAAAATCATGTATTTTTCGAACACACAAGGCCATTCATTACCTGAAAGAAAGAGAAAATGCACTGAAGCTTTGTCACACTTACTGAAGCTGTGTAGACTTTCTGCAAAAATGGCCATCAGAAATTGGGGGAGCCTACCTACGTGCGGTGCCGATGTATCTGTGGGGTGTGAGAGCTACATGTGGGGCCTCAAACTACTGCCCTTAATTGAGACTGCGTCGTTGTGCAGCTGTTGCTGTTAAGCGGTAAATCCATGATACCTGCTAGGCATACGCACCACACGCCAAACACCACTCAGCATCAGGCGTTGGAAAGAGGCACCCATCTCCATGTGTCTCATGCCAGCTGCCCTTCCTGCTCGCGCCGTTATGCTTGTTTAATGAATTTCACGCAGAGAAGAGCGGCTGCAGCAGCTGCAGTCAGCTCCCCGTGGGGAGTCACTGTGCATGTGCAGATCGCTCTGAGGATGCCACAAGGTGCCAGCCAGTCAAGGAGCTGGCCACCTGTTTGCAAGCCTGGCCCGTTGGGCTCAACCAGCGCGTGCACACTGGTGGCGCGCGGAAGTGGATCATGCTATGCTACGTGTCTCTATTGATGCATGCCGCCTTGTCAGTTACGACAAGTGAGCACTGTGGGTAGTGCGGCCGTAAACAACTGGCAGGTACAGATCTGGACAGTGCATGCATCCATCTGCTCATGTCTGTTGCCAAGAGCATGTGCAGAATGGCTCCAGCATACGCGTGGGCGCACAGGCATGCGGAGCGAAGTAGGGGCTTTGGGTGTGTGCACGCCGCGGTGCCATCTCAGAGGAGATATGCTGAACCGAAACCACATGCAGCAAGAGTTCCAGAAACATTCACTCCAGACAAATACTTCAAAATTTTGAATACTAATCATATGAATTGAATCGAATATCGAATACTTTACTGTTCAATCGAATGTTAAAAATGATCAAATGTTCGCACATGCCAACTAAAAAAATTTGTTGTGCACACTACAGCACTCACAAATGGACATGCACTAAATACTGAACAACTTACCTGGCCGGGCTCTTCAAGCTGCACAGGCTTGGAAGCAGCGACAGCAGTGGTGGATGTAGTGGCGGGAGCGGTGGTGGGAACAGTGGTAGGAATGGTGGTGGCAACTGTGGTGGGAGCGGCAGTGGGAGCGGCAGTGGGAGCAGCAGCAGCAGTGGCAGCAGTAGCGGCAGGAACAGCAGGCACAACAGCAGTACTGGGAGCAGCATCAGCCGTAGAAGCCACAGGCCGAGGGTCTTCCGGGAGGACCACCTCGTCAGCACTTGTTGACGGCAAGTCACTGCTGCTTGGCAATGGCTTGCTTGATGACTTGGATGGCTATACGCATAAAAAGGCTTATCACTGGGCAGGTCCCTTAAGTAGGCTTAATAAAGCACAGAATCCGATGCATATACACAGCACAGAGATGCTTAAGACTAACCAGAACTCACTAACATGCTAGGTTAAGTACAAAGCCATTCCAGTACTAAAACACAACTGCAGTAACAAAAAGGAAAGTTAAAAAAGTACCAACAATGCTTTCAAGATGAGTTATACATGTGCTTTGGTTTGTGTACAACTGACTCCCAGGAACATAGTGGGATCCTATATTACACTTCTTCAGCTTATTGGAAGTTCAGCTTGATAGAAGTGCCAGAAATATTTGTGTAAGAGCACATGTATACTATTAACAAACATATAATCAGAGACACAATTACAGAAGTGTCTAAAAAGAAACATTAGGAGCTTCAAAAAATGCTGTTATATATCCTACACAGAAACTGCAGTCAACCATTCAGTTTTTTTTTTCCTGCAACAGTGCTAACACATAGGAGGACACGTGTAATAGTAGTCGCCAAAGATAAGGTCAGCTGTTTGGGCGAGCTGGTTGCTCGTGACAAAACAGCACTTGAAACACGAAGCACTGCAAGTTTTAATGGGATAGCATTAGAGGTCCCATTCTCGAGAAGAGCTGGCTTCTGTCCATCCATCCATGTGATCAAAAACCAGGTGGCCCGCTGTAGCAGGAGGCAATTAAAATAATGATTGGTCGAGAGAGGTCGTGTGACCTTGCAACGTGGGGGACTGGTTGAGAGACAGACGGCCTCCCGAAGAACTATCTCTGCAAATGTGAGCTTTACGGTAGCTCGGGAAGAGCAACCTAGGTCTTAAGGAGGCCTAAACCACTTTTGCCAACCCCTTCCAGGATTTCTTTCCATTCCTGCCATTGCCTCTCGCATTAACATGCCTAAGGCATCTAATTTTCTGCAGCATAAAATTTCAAACTCCATGAATTGACAACAATGATCTCCAATATTCTGCAAAAAGCTTCCTGTGTAGTAATGCATGTGGCCTGTCGTGCAGCAGTGGCTGCTATGTCGCCGTTTCTTGCTTTGCTGTTTCACGATTGACGCTGCACACTTTAGTGTGCATTTTTTTTTTTGAACAGTCCACTTTGTGACAACTGCGGCTCGATTGAAACTGTGGAACATATCCTGCTTGAGCGCCCTGTGTATGATGACAAGCATGGGTGCTATGAACATTGCATAGAGAAACTCTCCCCAGTGCCTCTAACAATGGACAGTGTTTTTAGGTCCCTTAGCCTGCCTTAGGCAACAGAGACATGCAGCAAACTTTTTGTTCGCATATTTAAATGACACTGGACGTCTTGACAAGCTTTAATTTCACCTTGCATGTTACCCTC
Source organism: Amblyomma americanum (assembly GCF_052857255.1). Lineage (NCBI taxonomy): Eukaryota > Metazoa > Arthropoda > Arachnida > Ixodida > Ixodidae > Amblyomma > Amblyomma americanum. Next base: position 193,590,140 of record NC_135497.1, on the reverse strand, counting down.
ATGCATTCTTTACGCAGTGAACGCTGCCAGCCCATTTGTCGGACTATGCACTTCATCATCTTATATGCTACATCATTACTCGTCCATGCACCTTAGTATGCATTTAATGGCCGCATTTTATCTTCTTCACTTTTCTTTTATTTTACCTTTTCCGCACCGCTCTCCTTCAGTCTTTATCTCCTAAATTCCCTTCCCCATGCAGAGTAGCATTCCAGCAATTTTTAAACGCCGGCTAAATTCTCTGTTTTTCATTAAAGGGTTTCTCTCTCTTTTTCTTTTCTTCCCCTTCCCTACTCCTCACTGCTCCTTCGCTGCCTTCTCTTTTCTTCTCAACGGCCTGCACTGCCTTCGTTCTACATTTGTAGCAACTCTCCCACCAATGCGTGCCCCGTGCTTTGCCTCAATGGCCCAAGGCCACTTTTTCTTGCTTGCAGTTCAAGAGCCTGGTGGGTGAGCTTGCAGAGGGTATCTCCAAGAGCAGAAAAAAAAAAAAAGAAAGTTTCATGGTATTTATAGCTTGGTTTAAAATATTATGCAAGGTGCTTCTGAAGCAGATGATTTAAGTGAAAACTCTCGTTATATTCATGCAAATATGGTAATATTGCTTTTTATTGGTGCCAATATAATGACTCATCTCATGCAAGCATGTGAGCGTGTCGTTGCCAGAGCCCCAGCACTTTATGCTCTAGCTTGCTTGAGCAGATGGGAGGGGGAGCAAGCATGTCAAGGAATCAGCAGAGCTTTGTTACCAAATTCTACTTTTACTTGGGAATTCACGCGATTAAATTACAATAGAGCCCCTCTATAGTACAGTCACTGGGACAAGCAAAATCTTAACTATATCAGTTTTTGGTGATGGCATGGCTCTGGTAATTAATTGGCTACTAGCTAAACACATAGTGTTGGTTAAAAAAGGAAACACTTGGAAATACCTTCCAACCTGCTCTTGTTGTCCTTTTACGTGATAATTATTTATTCTCAGTTATTACATTTTACGTTATAACGTTTTTGATTTCGTCTGTCTTGCGGAAGTACCGCATTTACTCAAATAAAGCCCGGCTAAAAACAGAAAGAGTTTGATTCCATACGAAAAATAAAAGCTTTGTGTGAGCATGGAGGAGTCTTCCACGGCCTCGGAGTTATTTAAGAGGCAATAGTTAAGAAACGCGTGACAAAATCGAGCGCGGCGAAATCACCCACACAGTGCCACCGTGCCTCCGGTTCTTGCCGCCACTGGCCCACTGCCTCGTGCTTCGCGCTAGCCATTTTCTTCCCTTCTCCTCACTGCACTTTTACTGTCTTTCCTTTCTCAGTGGCCTGTGCCACCTTCTTACCACATTCATAGCCAGCTTGCTTTATTTTTTTTAAACGTGGTAGTGTTAAAGGTTCCATGTTGCAGAAAAGCTGGTGTCGTCGTCGTTGTCTGTGAGCGAAAAATCCACAAAGAAGAAACTTGGGTGGCAAGTGGGACACTTAAGTCACGTGGCCTTGTGGTGTCATCACAACTTGCCCACCGGATTGTGAGCAAACTGCCCACTGTGGCAGGTGGCAGTTAAATTAATGATTGGTCGCGAGAGGTTGCCGGGGAAGAAAAAGCATGGGTCTCACAAGCCCCACTGGTGGCTGTGTTTGAAACAGCCACCTGCTTTGACAGTGGCACATCGCTTAACCGCTGCACCACTACGCCAGGAGCGGTATGAGTAGTCTCAGCGATCTATGAATGTAAAGTAGAGAATGACCAATTCCGCATCTATGGGCATTAAACCATTAACACTACAGCATCATACCCTTAAGGCGGAGCCTAAATGTCTCCTCCAGTTTTTTTTTTTTCTCCTGTGCATGCTGCGCGCTTTGCCTCACGGTACCAAGGCCTTAAAAACATCGGCTTTTCCTCGCCGCTTATCAGCCTGGTGGTAAAGCCATCTAAAAAAAAGCACTGTTTTATTGTCTTTGGTATAAATATGCCTCAATGTTGACCTCGCGATTAGGCCATTTGATGTCTGTGGCTCTGGAATGTCCTAGACTGTGCATGTGCCACGATGTCATCATTCGAAGTGAAGTATGTCGCAATGGTCAGACTCTCTTTACTGTAACTGTTGCTTTAATAAAGATGTCTTTACTATACATAAAAAAAAGTACAGTGTTAATTACAGGCTTGATGACTGCTGCAAAATGAAACTTAACTGCTTCCAATTTTGTCGAAGCCTTAAAATGAGTTTTTTTCACAGCAGCTTGCAAACATTTATTTTCTTTTATGTGTAAGAACAATCAATTGATTATTTTCTGAACACATTTATAAAGGAATAGCACAATACACAGCTAAATGCATGCTCCCTTAGCTGTATACTGAGATGAGTGAAATTAAGCATTTAGTCAAATTACCACTGCAATTGCAACAAAAAAGATAAAAAAGTAACAACAAGTCCAACAGCCTTCATTCTTGTAAGCTATTGCTGGTAATGAGAAGAAATTCTTGGTGATGTTGCACAACCTTGAAAAAGGGTCTGAACTGGCATGCATGCTTGCACATTGTGAAGGAAGAAGAAAAGTCAGAACCTGTGATGTTCCCGAAACAGTGCGACTGAGCGGTGACCGGTCCATGCTCACAATAGGGGACAGGCGGCTTGACTCATTCAGATCATCCGCCTCTTCAGACACCAGGCGCGCATCTTCGGATGCACATTTTATGGTGCCACTCTTCATTGCATTGCTCAGCAGCTGCAAAAGGTAAGTACAAGAAATGAGCTCCAATAGGCAACAGTTCTTTAGATGGAAGTTCATGTATGTGCCATTCACTCATGGTCACTTTTTAACCGGTTATCTATGAAAAGCATGTGCTGCAAGATGTGCTGCAGCTCCTTTCTCTTCGTTTTGCCACAGCGACAATAGTAGACAATACAGTATTTACACTTTTACTAAAACAACCTAGAATTTATCATGCAGTTTTAAAAGTAAGCTCAAATTTCCAAGCAATTCTGACTAAACAAATGGCTATATGTGAGCCAGCTAAGCTGTATGCCAGTCAGAAAGTGGCAGGCAGTGCCAGCAGCAACGTAGGAGAAATACAAGAAAATGGCTCTGGGTGTCTTCCATGTATCAATGGAGTCAATTAAATTTAAATGTGTAGCGTGCTACTATTTTCATTCTCAGCAACATTTTCTCTGCCTAGTAGTTGCCAACAATTGCATGAAAAAATAAATAATGTCCACTACAGCAGTCAGCATGTTTCTTCTTTAATTTTAATCAGGACTTCTCTTAAAAGGAATGCAGTTCATCCAGAAACCTTGGCATGAAGAGCAGTCTTATAGTAGCCCCTTTAGTTGGCAGCTATTACTTTTATTGCAACACAGGTTGCTGCAGCCCCACAGCCAAAATTGCTAAAAATCCTAGATTCCCACTGCTGTCACTCAAAACTCACTACTGGATAGAAGCAGAATTCACGAAGGAACCACAAGCTCAACAAGTAGACAGCCTTCAAAGTCAATGGATCAAACACTCCCAAAATGCATCTTTAAGTGAACTCCCCAATGTGACCTAGAAACAGAAGCCATATCACACATGCTCAAAACAGCTAGTATGCACCACACTGCCGCACGACTTGGGTTACTAATCGGGGTAGCTACCTCAAATATACAACACTCATAATTTTCACTAATTTTCCTAGAGCGAGTGAACAAAAACAAACTAAGACATCTATTTTTCAACATAGCTTTTGACCCTTTTGGGCCGTGGTTTGACAGCTTACTGCTATTCGTATCGTATGACCTTAATGCCAAGGATGTGTGTAAATTACCTGCTACTGTACGCACTATGCCTCATATATGATACGCAGTCTCCACCCAGCTTTTCAAGAATTTTTGACTGTGCCCCTAATGTCAGCGTAGTTGATATTAACATAAATGTAGACCAAGTGACCAAAAATGAATAAATCAAAGCAGTAATGTAGTGATGACCAAAGCTCCATATCTATGAAAGCATAGAGTGAGCGAGCTCGTAAAATGCAGAAACCGGAAGAGCGAATCAGCACAAGAGACATGCAAGAAAAGGCTGCACAGTCACACCTCTTCTTTCCTCTTTCTCGTGCTGTTTGTACTTCCAAGTGACAATATAAAAAGTGAGAAATTTTGTTCCGACACACAACTGAATAGCAGTGGAAGAAAAAGCGAGTTCTAGTTTATCTTTATCTCTAACTGCTAACTCAGCATCAGAGCAAACAACATGCAAAATTAAGAGCAACTGAATTCAAACTGCAAACATACAGGGTCTGTCCTGAAAGTGATGAGACAAGTCGTGGCGTGACATGCGCATGCACTAGATTGGGAAATGGTTTTTGGAGGAGGGGGAACCTTCAGCTTCACAATGCAACAAGCTCAGTTGGCTTCGAGCTGGCGAAGCGAGTCCACGTGTTCAAGTGTGTACCCCTGTTTCGTTGCTGTGTCGAGGAATTCATGGAGCGAACGTTGGAACAGCACTATGTGGTGAAGCTTTGCGTTAAACTGAGTAAGCCACCTACCAAGACATTCGACATGATTGAGACAGCATGTGTGGATGGTGCAATGTCAAGATCGCAAGTGTTCCAATGGCACAAAGGACTTACAAATGGCCGTGAAGACGTTCAGGACAACACAATCAACACGACCGTCCATAACCGTCGGTGACTGGCACCCGAACTGTTGCCCGTCGTGAAAGTCTTCGCAGCCGTTCGCAAATGCTTTGTGCCTTTGGAACACTTACTATCTGGACACTGCATCATTTTCACATGCTTTCTTGATCCTGTCCAATGTTTCGGTAGGTGACTTACTCAGTTCAATACAAAGCTTCACTATGTAGCGCTGTTCCAACGTTTGCTCCATGGTTTCCTCGACGCAGCGACAAAACCGGGGTATACGCTCAAACACGTCCACTCGCTTCACTTGCTCGAAGCCAAATGAGGTTGTCGCATTGTGAAGCTGAAGGTTCCCCCTCTTTCTCCCAAAACCGGTTTCCCAACCCAGCGCATGCGCGTGGCACGTTGCGACTTGTCTCACTGCCTTCAAGACAGACCCTGTATATGCATACCATCCATTTCATGTAAAAAGTATACACGGTGTTTCACCCAAGATTTTTCACCTTTTTAAGAATTAGGCTTTTTGAGTTAGAACAGCACTTTTTCAGGCATAGCATTGTGAACGGTGTAGTACATCAGAATACAGCTAAGACATGCTAACTATCAGACTGGATATCTAATAGTGAATAGTTAACTTTTTAACTTATTGAGACACGTGTAGCCCACCATAAGTAATATCCATATCAGTTTTTAGAATTTCAAAAACGTGGTTACCCTCGGCACTCTAGCCCAACAAATTTTGGCTCCATAGCGCCAAAATACATGTGCTTTTGGGAAGCTTGCAGGCGAAGCAACCGCTCCAGTGCATGCAACTCATAGAAATGGCCAAAATTTGTTGGGCCACTGTGCTGAGGGTAACCGTGTTTTCGAAATTCTAAAACTGATATAGATAACACTAATGGTGGGCTACATGCCTCTCAATTATTAAGGAGCTTAACAGTAATAGTTAAAAAGTTACCTATTCAATATTAGTTAATCAGCCTGCTAGTTAGCATGCCTTAGCTGTATTCTGATGTGCTGCACCACTAATAATGCTATGCCGAAAAAAGCGCTCTTCTAACTCAAAAAGCCTATTTTTCAAAACTGTGCAAAGTCTTAGGTGAAACACCCTGTATTACAAGCATTAAAGGACCTTGTGCTGATCAACTATATATATTTTTTGATCAGTGGAAAGCTCCGTACCCAAATAAACAAATACCCAGCTGTGGTGCTGAGAAATACAGTAGAACAATTCAAAACCAAATTTTTCCATATAGTAGCCTTAGCTTCTCAATGGTAGGTAGCACTTGCAATCCCTGACATCAGGGACAAAATATAAAGTTAGTATAGTAACCCTATGCAACTCCATGGACATGACGACTGCCGCTACACCTAGGCAACATGCAGTGGCAGTAAATAATGTGACATCACCCAACTGCATAGATTTTAAAACAACAGCTGAGAGCACTAAGGTGGTTTTAAAAATAATATATATAAAAAAAAACTGGTGATATCTACCAGAGAAACCAGCAACCGCTTTTGACTGCAGGAGTGCTGCCGACAGCAGCACCACTGGCTTAGTTGGTAGAGCTATTGTCCAGGAAAGGTAGTGGTCCTGGGTTCAATCCACAGACCAGGACAAATTTTTCTTCAACTATGAAGTTTCTGTGGAAGCTGTATAGTTTTCCATTGTAGCCGTATGGGAGCACTTTGGTAGATGCTAATGAGTAATTACTCCCTTATTTTCCATGCCTTGTGTTTGAATATAGTATTCAATAAAATATTTACAGACCCCATTTCTCGCTATGAATAATTATACACCTAGTCCCATACATCGGAAATCCTATTTAGTGAAGACAGTGTCGGCCTGAAGGACGTACTATGGTATAATGACCACTCGCTACTCCAGCACCATACAACTCCTAAGAAAAAAAAGAGTAGCTCGTTTTTAAGACTTGTTTTTTTTTGTGACAAATGTCACCCAAGTGTGTGATTTTTTTTGCTCCGCACAATGCATATTGCCATAACAGTTAGTAAGGAACACTCAACAAGCAAGTAATTCAAACGTTGCTCTGAGCCTGTGTACCAAGCCTATTGTAAATAGGCTTAAATAGCATTCAAAATTCAGGTAACACTAACTCTGCCCTAAGCAATGCATATCTGTAATAAATTTAAAATGCTTTCTTTCTTACAGTATAGTTTTTGTAAAAAAAATTGTAAAATGTGGGGTTTGATGTCCTGAAATGACACATGCCCTATGAGGGGCGTCTTAGTGGAGGGCTTCTGATTTAGAACATCTGGTGTTCTTTAACCCGCGGTGACAACACACAAGACACTGACATTTTTGTATTTCACTTGCACCAAAATATGGCTCCCATGGCTGGGATCGAACCCCCAACCTTGAAGTATAGTTTTTGTTTTAGCACATGCCTTAACTATTTAATTATGTTGCATGAGCCCATAGTATGCTTACCAATATTAATACAGCCATACAATATTTTACAAACAAAAAATTAGGAAGACATGTGTTCCTCTGCAAAAATCTTTTGTTTAAATCTTGTTCTAAATTATAAGTAGACACCCTTTAGAAAAACTTGGAAGGGACCATCAAAATTTATTCACCTTAGCAGAAGTGTCCTCAAAAAAGAAATGTGAGCACACTAGATATGTCAAAATATGTCACGTGAAACAAAGAAGTAGCCTCAGAGTTAGAAGATAACTGCAAATAGAACTGCGCAATGCATGAAGTGAGCTAAAGAGCGAGGGTATGAAACAAGCTCACACCATGCCACTTGAGAGCAGCATTGGTGTAGTTTCTTTTTCCCCATCTCTCTCTCTCTCTCTCCTGCAGTGGTTGCTATTTGTGTTCATTTTTCAATTTTTTGCTTTCCTTTCGGCTACGGCTGCTCCAAAGGTGCCCGGTTGGCTAGCTGTGTGGTACACGCTCTGAAGTCACCATTATAGCCTTTCTCTCTCATATCCCGCTCCTTCTGGAGCATAGCTGTTACCGACATCACTAGCAAGTACATCGCACATCTCTCCGCTCGGCGCAGACCATCCTGATATCTGCCATGTCGCATCTCTGTGCCATGAAAGTGTTTTGTAACACTGGGCCTGCTGAAAATTCAGCTTCCATCTAAGTTAACAAGCCAACACAATCCACATCTATGTGCCTTTTCGCCCACTAAATGCAATGCATGGCATCAGTTGCACGTGTGAAGCCAAGACCTGGCCATGCAAGATCCCTGAGCTGCTCGTAGGCAGGCGTGAAGGAACTCTGTCCTGCCTTCACCGCACCCACAACAAACCATCCTCACAAGAAAGCTTTCCTGAACTCTCATGCAAAGGTGCGGGGGGTGCACTTTTTTTGCAGGAAAACATTCTTGTATTTTAGTAAAAAAGCACTACTTTATGGGGTCAAACCAAACCAAGACTCGTGTGGCTTGCATGACCTTGAGGCTTCAGAAATAAAATAAATACTGCTGAGACTGGGTTTCGAACCCATGTCAGCACGAACAGATCAGTTTCACTGCCACTGCACGAGAGCACTATGCTATCGCCATGTGTTGAATTGCACCCACTCTCGTACTGTGCATTGCACGTTGTCGTCTTCATCAACTTCAATCTACGGCGCGAACAGATCGGCTCAGCTTAACCTCGATCAGAGCTTAACCTGATTCTAATATCGTTGCCAGACGTGCTGACGATCCACCAAGGCAAAACCATGAGCTAACCAGGCTAAACACATGCTTTCGCACGTCTACCAGATAAACTTGTGTAAGGGCCGCACTTTTCTTTTTAAATTCATTTTGAAGGTGCAGCCCATAAACAAAAAAAAAAATGCGTTTGCTAGAAATTTTGCCCTTGTTTATAGTGGCTTGACATCTGTATCCTAGTATTCTAACTTCAGTTGTATGTTTCTTTATGTGTCTTTTAATGAATGTCTGGATTATTTTTCACAGCGCTGTTTTTTTAACTTTGTACATTACTATTTATAGCAGTTTGTTATTTTTGTTCTGCAAATCTGTTTACATTCTTCGCCCTGATAATCTATTTCATTTCCATCAAATAAAATATAAAGTTTCTCTATATAAATTACCATTGTTATTACTGCTAAATGTACTTGTCTGTGTTGTTGTTTGTTATTCTACTTAGCATTGATTGACCGGGGGTCCTGTGACAGTCGCTTGACTTTGGGACCCCCGCCTGTATACCGAATTTATGTACATACCCAATATATACCTAATAAATTCAATAAATTCAAATTATATTTTTCTTAATTATCTAGTTCAAAACAGGGGGTGCGGCCCATACATGGGTGCAGCCTTTACACGAGACTATCCGGTACTTGGTTTAACTAGCTTAAAACCCTACCACTTTTTTTTTTCTATCTTGCCTGCCTTGAGAGTGCTGCATGGACATTCCACGAGTGCCGATATTTGCAGCATCTGTAAAAATTCATTTTAATAGAGGAACATGCCAAACAGTTTGCCTTAAGAAGATTCCTTTATAATAAGACTGGAGAACAAGCCAAATGTTTTCATTGTCATAAGCGAGAATTTATCTGAAAGGAGTACAGACACCGAATTTTTGGTTGCATGTTTTCTTCTATGCAATGATTTACAAGGCATTTAATTTGCATGGATCACTACATGGTATTTGCCTGCAACTGGTAAATAATTTATAATTAATTATTTTTTGTCATGCTGTTTATGTTTCAAAAGCCAAGCAATGGCTTTGACATCAATGATCATTATAGATCACATGAGGTATCAAAAAAACTGCAATATAATTTCTGCTTCTCCATTATCGTTTTGGCTCTCGAGAGATGCTGGTTCAAGCATTGCAGTAAATTAAAACGATGAAGCAGGGATTATACTGTAGCTTTTTGGCTTCACACGACCTATACTTAGTGCTGACGTTTTGGCCTTCACTTGGCTGTTGAAAATGAAACAGCATGAGAGAAAAAATTCAGTTATAAATTATTTACCAGTTATAAGCAAATTCACCAAGGTGATTCATGTATACTGATGTCTTATGCATCATTACAAAGAAGAAAATGTGCATCCAAAATCTGGTGTCTGGTGTCTTTATGGGAATCTACTGTATTAAGGAACTGAACGTTTCATAGGAATATTAGTAATGAATCATGCAGGAAGTGATATAATGCACTGCTCTTGTATATTTAACATGATCAATAAATGCATAAGGTTTGCTTTCCTAAGTACCCAATGAGCAAACCATGGGTGGTAAAAGCTACAGAAAAAAAACCAAAAGCAGCCATACATAGAGAAAATAAAGCACGACAAATACTGAAATTTCCTGCAAGAAGCATCTTTTTGAAAAAAACTTCCCATAAAGCTTGTGAGTTCCTAATTTTCCAGTAATCATCCAAGTTGATACAAGAAAAATGAGAGTACCACTGTCAAGGAAAGGTGTTTCCCCCCCCTGGATGGGGCCCTTGTTTAAAATAAGCTTTCACAAGCAAAACTCCCACATCTGAGCTGAAACAACTTTCAGGTTTTTCATTATTTTTTCAACACTGCTTGACATCTAGTTTTAAGCCACAGCTTCTACTACTACAGTATGTTACAAGTATTTGAGAACTAAAGATGTTACAAATCTGCCTTCTACCCGACTGTGCAGCTGAATGACTAGCAGCCATAAAGGACACAGATGCAGAGTAAAAGTTAAAGGGAAGCTGAAGCAATTTTAGAAAAAAATGAGTCCCCTGCGGCATTTTATAGTTTTTAGTCTGCTGAAAAAAATATATCATTCAAAAAGGGTGGAAATAAACGCAAAAAGCTGCTTTTTAGAAGAAAACACGCCCTCTCGCCTCACGGCACCGAGCAAACGCTGCTGATGCCCGCGATTGGCTGGGTCTGTCGTGACGTGATCCACGGGGATCTACAGCCAGCACCGACGGTGTTGCTGCGTAGCGCATTGCTTTGGCTGGCTTAAGAACTACGTTTTGGAAATTATAGATAATTCAAGCAGTGCTGAATAGTTTGGACTCTCACAATACATGTTCGAGCCATCGATCAGAAGCTTCAGAAAACGACGGAGCCGCCGCCGCTGCGGAGTGTGCCGGCAGCGAAAGTCAAGTCGCGACATTTTCACGTGCTGGAAATCTTGAGTGATACATATGTTTTGCGTAGGCGCATGCGCGTGCATATCTTTTGCGTAGGTGCATGTACAAATGGCAATAAAAAAAAAATCGCGTCGAAACGTCCTTGTGCACTCGCTGCTGCACAAAGCCGGACAACCAACATTCTGTATTGCTTGTAAACATGATCGAATTCAAATCGCCGGCATGCTTACAAAAGTCGTGCGAGGTAAAGCATTTGTTTGCTTATTTATTAATATTGACGTGCCTAACTACCCATGAAAGCCTTTTAGAACTACAAAAGAATGCCAAACTAAATGAGTTGGAGTGGGTTCACTGCTGTACTGCAGTGCGAAGAGACGAGACGACGGAGGAAGCTCTCATGTGCGCTACTGCTTCTGGCGCAAGTTCGGGCTACGGTTCAACCACGAAACTTCTGCACTTACCCCCGTACGTTCTTGTTGTTTTTTTTGCATGCTGAACACGCTTTTGAACAATAATTATGGCTACGTTTCGGAGCTCGCAGTGCTGCTCATCAAAACTATAACGTGCTGCGAGATATATATAGTTGCTGCTGTTGCGTATCGAGATAACCAGCAGAACTTATGGCAGATATATGTGCACCGCAGCTCGACGACTTTGCCGTCCTGACTCAAGGACAAATTTGCATGAATTCTGACATCACTGAATGCAAATGACGTTTGTGAATGCAAATGTTAGCATTGTTTAAGTATACTAGGTTGATATAATCAATTTTTTGTTCAATTAGGCGCAGCTGCATGTGCTGCATGCTGATGAAAGATTAAGAGCATTGTTTGTGCTGCCAGGAGGTGCAAGAAATCAGCAAAAAGCAAAAAGGCGCACACTGCACACTCAGTAAGGCAGTGCTGGAAGTGGCTTTAGCTCAGCATGGATGTGAACCAGCTGGAAAAGGCAAAAAGTTTACAAACAGGTAAGAAAGTAATATAACGAAAAGAGAAATATTGATGCAATAAACATATTGTGTGCAGGGAGATTCGGAATGCTGTGTACTGCCAGTTTGCCTGGTTAACATGAAAGAGGCTGGAGGAGAACAACCGATGGATTCTACCAAGCTGTGTGCTGAGCGCTGTTCGAAAGAAGTACCATACTAAAACTGGTTTATATACAGGCTTTAAGCATTACACAGAACACATGAACTAGCTAAAGCAAATGGCACTGGCAGTAGATAGCGTTGCTCACCAAAGCATGGGCCGCAGCGGAGCAAGCAAAACAAGATGGCCGGCCAACTCTCAGTGAATAGCGTCACTTCTGCCAGTTCTCCCTTTTTGCCATCCCCACACCTGGTGCTTCCGGAAGCGACTAGGGTGTGTCGGCAGCGAGTTTTTGAGACGTGATTACAGCTCTTTTTGCGGAAAGTATCAAGAAAAAATTTACACACGATTTCCAAGGTCCCTTCTTCCCAACCAGAGTGCTTCATGCAATTTGAAAACTGTTTCAGCTTCCCTTTAATAGCATTAACTACTGCACGCATGAAAGCCAGTTAGTATCAAGTATAGGTATGAAGAGAATGTCAGTGCATGAAGAAAAAAGGAGTGGTAGATCTCAAAGCACAGTGCTACTTCCAAATACATGAGCTTTACCAAGGGCAGAATGACCCTTTCAAAAAAAAAAAAATGTTCAGAAGGCAAAACAAATTCTGTACACTAACATGGCAGTCTAGTATTACAAAGTACAATATTACAAGCAATCCATATGGGCTTCAAGTTATCTGCATAGCGAAAGATTCACTATTAGGCTCTTTGAGTGCTGCTTATGAGTATGCTTCCTTGAATGAGACTGCATGGCATTACGAGTTTGTATGACTAAAGAGGCTCACCTGAGCGTGCGTATAAAATCCCACTCTCTGTGTAACATCCCAGTTTAGAAAATGTATGCGTCTGTTGATCTATAAAAAAGACTAGTTAAAGCACTTGGTGTCTTGTGATCAAACCACACAAAAAGTTTTCCAATTATATTGCAATCACCATGCGACTCGAGCAAAAGAAATGAAAGAGAAGTTATTCACTAATGTGAGACTAAATTTTAGAGTAGTTAGAATAGAAGAACAGGATGAAAGAAAGCAGGTTTAAAGGTGCATATGACACTAGTATTACAAATGCACAGGAAGCATTCATTGCCAAAGTATAGCAGTTGATGTGAATCAACTTTTTCGTAAAACAACCCTAGTGTAGCCTCACTACTGCTTCAAATTCAGCATGTCCTTTTAATATTGTCCCAGCAATACCTGTTTTGCCAAAGTCACCAGCGAACAGTGCCAGTGAGCAGCACTCTTCATGCCTGTACCATCACCACACAGTCCACATGCAACACCACATACAGCCCTGCACAGGCAAGTTTTCATTCCACACATCCACTCACAGCATTGATGCCCCGGACTTTGACATCAGCATCTTCCTCTTCAGCAGGTTTCCGGCTTTTAACATCAAGGTCTAGATCAATATCCATCCCAGCAAAGTCATCAAAAAGATAGTAGTCACCAGAGCGTATGGCTGCAAGGAAAATAGCAAAGCATTACTTGGAAGTGTCTAGCACTGCAAGGTAGTGGTGCAGGCAGTGCTAATTGTGCAAGCAGCTGTAACCAGTCCAGAGCAACAAGCTTCTTTGGTGCACATCAACTGCCAACTGAAGCTGCAATCTCACAACAGCCAAAAGCAAACATGCTGTGAGGAGTATAGGCATTGCCTGAAACACCCACTTCCTAGCAGTAGTAATTAATAAGAAAAATAAATATCAGCAGTCAGCAGTGAACAGTTGCTCGTACTAGGATTACAGTTATTTATTAGAATTTACTATGACAGCAATGTAGGGAAGCCCAACATGGAACAGCCCAAAGCCACAAGACAGATAATGCCTACCACCCGCAGAGGTGGCAGCACCACACAACGAGGTCACAACAGTGTGCACAACTACAACATCAAGAAAAAGCCTGCCAAGTTCTAGACCTTACATGATGACTCTTCAAGCCAAAAGGCTGCAAAACCTGATCTGCCTCTTCAGTTTTGAGAACATAAATGCTAGATCACCAAAAAACCAAGGCTGTCTTGTTTGCATCTAAAACATTTGCATAATGAGACTGGGTCGAGAGCAAAGGGCTGATGCTTAGTTATGTAAAACCTGACAATCTATCTCTACCTTATGGTGTACTTTGATTCCTACCAAAAATAGATAAACTACAACATGAGATACTATGCACAGGAAAGTGGAGTGCATTTAGTAAAAGCTGTTGTTCTTTATTTCTTAGAATATGCTGGCCTACAGCATCTCGTCTGTGGTGCTCAATGCAGCAGTTGGCTTGAGAAGTCATCACGCAAAGCAGGCAAGCACAAACGGGCAGCTAAGGACAGGCCAGCTTTACACGCATAGTGTGATGAGCGACGGCTGGACCCCTGACGCCGCTCTGGGGCAACGGCTGAAGGCCGGGGCACGCTGGCAAGTCGCACATGCGGCTGCCCGGCTGTTGACAGCCGAGGCTCCATGTAGCTATCCAGGTAGGCAGTGAAGCCCGCTGAGACAGGTGACATTGTCAGCTGCCCCATGGATGGAGACTCACCCCCACCAACAGGGGGCTCTTCTTCCAGTAGAGACTGCCCCCCCGCAGGGGTCGAGTAGGGGGTGGAGTACTCTGTTTGCAGATCACCAGGGGGTTTCACGACAGGAAATGGGGGGCTAGGGGCGATTTTTATTTTGCTACACTTTCTTCTCAGTGTTCAGCCAATTTTATGTGCAATCATATATACACCCACTTAGTATATATGTAATAAGCTAAACCTACAAACTAGTCAGACCTTTCTTGGCTGGGATGAATAACATTGAACAAGGAAAGAAAATATGCAAAATGAAACTTCTCCCTGTCTTGCTGCTGATACCAGTATGCACTGTAGGCTGTAGGCCCTGCCACTATAGTGATGAGCAAGAAGCAATTAATGATACCAAAGCTAGAACCACAAAAACTGCTTTTTGGCTAGTTCCAGACCTGGATGAAACATCAAGATCTCAAAGGCGACCTAAAGGAAATCATGCTTGGACTACTAACTTCTGTGCAACAAACTAAGACTGCACGAACACTGCTTCTCAGCCCATGTAGCCATCCCTGTTGACCAGGGAACAAACATTAGGTCACCTTTCAAGTCATCATCAAAGAAAACAAAGCATCAGGTGCTCCGAAGTACCAGTGCCACATTTCGGTGACCTGAACACACTAAACCAACAAAATATAAAAACATGACATGGATACTTGCTTTTTGTGGGCTACACAATGCATACGATGCCTTCATGAAACTAAGAGAAACTACCAAATTCACAGTGTTGAAAAATTAAAAAAATACAAAGGAACAAGACAATGAACAGTGAGGGTCACTCCCCTTTTCAGACTGTTTTGTGGCAACATTTGCATTGGGTTTTACAAGCACCTTTCAACTGAAACAGAAAGTTTTTACTAATATTCAGTGATACTAAAATGCTAACGATAGTGCCAAAAACCTTTGTAATGTTGTCTGTTATGCTCAATGCCATCGACATGCGGCTTTATCAATTTATTTGTGACGCAACACGAGACCAGATTTATCTCGAAATGATTGCAGCCAGGCAGAAGTGATTCTATACTGTTCGAGACTGTTGTGCTTACTTTGCACCCTGTACCTCAAAAGTTCATTGCCAGCTTTTAACTGAGTACGGCTGAGAGCGGTGGCCATGCTGTTTTACGACCGCCGAGCATGCTTGTTGCTACCGCCACAGCCGAGCTGTGCAGTTCTTCGTGGGCACAAGTCTGCCCCTATAAAGAGTTTGGAAGCCTTTCACTATCTTCCTGCTTGCCGGACTGCCATCACTACATCGTGACAACAGTTCAAGATAGCATGTTGCTGGAAAAGTTAGTAGTTCACTATTAAAGAAACTGCGTGAATGAAGACACGGACGAAACAGATCATGCGACTGGATCTTCTTGAGTCTGTGCCTGTCCCATACTCTGTTTTGTCCATATTTATTTCTGCTGCTTCTTTTTGAATGATGCTAATCATAGAGCTAGAAATGCAAAGCAACTGTCGTGATGTCAGCAACAATAGAACCACCACCTGAAATCACATCAAACACTTTTCCCAAATCATTTTATGATAAAAGAAAGTACCAGCATTACACTGTTTTATATGAAATGCTGCCAAGTGTGTCAACCTTCTCTCACATGCCACCAGATTTCACAATGTGGTCACACAATGATGGTGAAATTGTGCTTTAGAGAGGCACTGAAAACAAATTCAAGCTGGCTTGTATCGGCAGATTACTGCATTCTAACGACAAAGACACTACATTCACTGAAAATGGAACATTTACCATATAATCTTGTGTAATTGCTGCATCTGTGTATGGGCCGCACTCCCTGTTTTCGGCTAGATAATTGAGTAAAAAATATGACTGTACGTATTTTTTTTTTTTGGTGTGTGGGCTGTACCTTCAAAAATCACACTCAAATGTTTTTAAAAAGTGTGCCTCTTACGTGTATAAGGTATAAACCAGAAAAGGACAAAAATTTATCGACGATTATGGTGCTCCCTAATGCAAAATATTAGTGCTGCTTGATTTTGTGATATACTGAGGCAGAAAACTTGGACAATGCTTAAGCTACACTTCAGAGTATGATGCGAAGCACTGCTGCTTTGTCGCACAAGCCCTCTAAACTGATGCACTGAACAAACGCTCCTCAGTGGTGCAGAGAAGCGCAGCGTAACCCTTGCCCTACTGTGATGTCCTCTCAGGCGTTTACTGCTCCCTGCGATTGCAACGTGCTTGTGTCATTGCTTCAACGAGGAAGGTTGAAGCCACAAAGGACGTGTCTTCATTTGGAGCGGGCCAAAAGGTGCATGGCCTGCACATTCTGAGTAGCGCATGCTTGCTCCAATGGTAAAAGGCATGGACGAACAGGCCCCACAGGTGCCCATGCATGTGCTAATTGACAATTCGACAGCCGATTCTTGGCTGACTCAAGTCACGACTAGGAGTTTTATGGTAGATCTTATGCTGATTCGAACAAAATCAGCCATGCACCTTTGCAACAATTAAAGGGGCCCACAATCTTTGCACAAACAATAGCATCACTTAGGCAAGGCATTGTGTCGTTTTCCAGAAAACCTCCAATGTGTGCCGCCTGAAATGGAGGTGTTGCAGGGGTCCTGCTACTGCATCAACTGCAGTCGCTTGTGGGCAGGTGGTTGCGGTGCATGTACTGCGCATGACGGCTATTTGTAAATGCGTTTAGGAAGTCACTATGCAACAGCCGGCACAAACTGAGAATGCCCCTCTCGCCTGCTCCTGCCGGACTTTCCTCCTCCACTTTCCATCTTACGCTTCTGCCTTTCTCACTTCTACCACTACCCCCTCCTCTGCCTTTCAATTTTCGCCCTCCCTTCGTTATAGACCTACTTTCATCCCTTGCTGAGCTCTTAACTTTGCTACAGATCTGGTGATTTGCCGTGCTCTTTCCTTTGATAGTGCTCAGGCGGTTACGCCACCGCCGCTAGCGCCGCCGATGTGCTAGCCAGGAACGGGCACTTAAGAGCTGTGCTCCAAAATAAAACATAGGTGACGCAATCACCGGCCGATTCTGCAAGTAAACTGCGGTTTGCCAATGGGACCGTGGATCTCAGAGGCTAGGCTATGCTACCATCACTTCAAAACGGTGATCAAAGAGTGGCTTTAGGTGCCAACATTGCAAGTTTGAATCAAGTGACGGGAAAACTTTTAAATTCAATTTTCTCACCAATAAATGCGTCTTTAGCTGCCAGACAAACATCAATATACCAAGAAAGAGTTATAAAATCAATTTTTACTAAGAATGAAAATTGGATGGAGTTATCCACAGACTCCCCATAATCACAGAGTCCACTACTCACGGCACTTGATTATAAGTTTTTTTCCTCTAGCTAGTGTGCAATAGAAGCCTGGCCCACACAATGAAAAATGCCCACACAATGGCCCAATGCTGCTTTCTTTCTACTAACTGAGCATCTCGTTCTTCACAGGCTTTAAGCATATCATCACCAAGTACTACCACATGGACCATGTGGTAACAGCTAATGTCTTAGTTTTTACGAAAGAACTCTGCTGTAACCCACCACAAAAACCTGCTACCATCATTAAAGGTCAATGGTATGCAGAAGACTTAACTGAAGAAGAATAAATGCTGTCTGAACCAAAATAAGCCTAAATAAATACAACTTATAGTTTTACTGTAATAAAAGTTAACTGAAGCCAGGTGCCACTAATATGAATCTAAACAGAATTGATTTCTTTCTACATCAGCTTCACATGGAACATTTTGAATGACACAAACAAAAAGCCGTTGTATGATTACATGAGATCTGTATGTATAAATTAACTGGGCAACTCAATCTCAATGAAACAGTGAATAAAAAAAATGTTTCAACAAAGGGCTGATAAGAGCAGGAAACACATTCACGTATGTTGCACAAATTTAATGAAACTACTACACAAAAAGCAGAAAGCACATTGCTTTGGGCCACCAGAACAAATAAGATTCTTGTAAACAAATTTTTAACCAATTTAATATTGTCAGTAATAGACTGGTAGAACATAAAAGTCAGCCAACAAAAATTTAAGAAATGTGCCCAGAGTGGAAAAAAGCTGGGTTTAATGAAAATGCAATGTAAGCACTGAATACAAAAAAATAAGAAGCAGGCAATAACGATAAATAAATGACAATTCTTGATTACAATCTGAGCACATTTAGCAAATGTGACACGATATGAGACCTTGCAATTCAGAATTTTAAGAGCTCTAAAAGACACATATATAAAAAGGCTAAGTTAATTTCACTGAAACATTAGTGATGGTCACAATTAGGAGTAGTCATACAATAAGTGGAAAACGCTAAAAACTGCCTTCGCATTAAACGGGCAATGAAGCACTGTTGAGAATTTGACAAGATTAAAGGATTGGAATGTATGAAGCTTGTAGGTAAAGCATTCTAACTTCCTCTTGCGCTAGAATTTGAAATGGTGACATAATCGCTGATTAAAACCACGACGATGTACAGGATCGTCGACTCTCAGTGCGAACATGCAAGTGCGTGTGGTCGCGCATTTTGGAGGGCCACTGTGTCCGACACGGCCGCTTATCACAGTAAAGTGCCACAGGCGAAGATGGATCTGGAGGTGGTGCTTAGCATCATCTGCAACTTCGCTTCAGTGAATGTCTATGTCGGATGCAGTGACCCTCCAAAGACCAAAGAACATGACCACGTACTCGCATGTGTAGCAGCGCTGGCATCGCCAGCAGCGCTGATGAAGATGAAATTGGCAACAGAGGACAACAGAGGACGCTTTCAACAACCGGCCTGGCCAGCAACGTCGACAGCCCACTCTGCCGGCTCACCAGCCGCGGCTACCGGGACTCCACTAAATGTGGACCTTCCTTCCACACGTTTGCACTAAGTGTGGACGACCCCGTACAGGCTTGTCCAGACAGCTTTGTGTTGTTCAGAGAAGCTCTGTGATGATGTCATGTTGATTTAAGACTTCCGGTGCCTTCGCCGACCTATTTCAGTGCATCATCGAATGCCGCCAAGCAACGCTCTGTGGGCTTTACCTTCAATAGTGCTCTATTTCTTCTTTCGAGCAAGCGTTCCCACCTTGGAAGTGCACTGCCCCCTCCATATGATGTCATGGTGCTCCCTATACTCAGCGCTGCACAGTGCAGAGAAGCCTGGATGCTGTTGTGGCTTATTCTAGCACAAAAAAACTATGCGTGCTTCCCTTACAAGATTCACACATTCAACCCCTTTAAGATTGTAGAATTCTAAAACGTCTTCGGTAGCTCTTCAGTGCAGTATTGCGATTCAAAGGAATCCATGAACCATTCAAACACACCCACCCATGTCCACAACTGTAGTTATGGTGCATAATGTGCAAAAAAGTTTTTCCTTGCCAATGCTAGGCTTCAAACTTGCTTTTTCTGCATTTTGAAGGCAGTTCCTCAGGCCACTCAACCACAATACCATATGCCACAAGTTGGTGATGGTGTATTTTGCATGGTAATGAATATATGCTAGTGCAATTTCTACTTCAGTCAAGAATGTAAGTTATGGTTACAAAAAGTCAATTTGTAAGCTGCAAAAATAAATCTTGAATTCCCAACAGCACTGCATATCTAAAAACCTGTCTCTAGCTCAACTAACCACCATCAAGCAAACATAATTAAATGGTCAGTCATATGTGCTTTAAAATCATATGTGCTTTAAAATCATATGTGCTTTAAAGCAGTTTACAGTGAATTCATGTGATTCTTGCCCATATTTGTCACTATAGTAATGGCCAGGGTCGCTTGATAGTTTTCTACTATTCCCAAATCTTCCCCAAAGTTTCATGTCAGGGAAGCAAAACCACTTACCCTGAAAGTGTGTCTCTGGTTCAACGTATTCACCAGCCCTAACCTTATGTTGATTTGCACGTATTTTGTCCATCTTGCGCTTTATCTTTTCCATTATGTCTCTCTCAGCTGCTCTTTGTTCCTGCACAAAGAAAAGGAAATCATAAATATCTATTACTGATGCAGTTCAAAGTAAAAGCCACAAAACTGCCAAATTTAACCATTGCAAACATGTCATGTTTACTCTCGATTCCTCAGGTTTAAACATTTTTCCTGTGGTTTAAACATTTTTCGAGGAATTGTGTGTTAGCAGTCAGATTCTCTTTTCTGATGCTACTGCTGTTGTGAACATCAATAGAAACAACAGTAAGATGGAAAAATGGCTATTTTACCTTATTTGCATGCATGTAACAGAATGTAACACGAAGGGGGACTTTGAGAACTCGGGAGAATTTTACAAGAAATATTATTACGGTCATAATGCAGTCGCAAACTGTTTAGGGCGACCACAGCCGAGGTTCCCACCCAACAAAAACAGACAGCAATCTAAAAAAACTTGAGGGGACACTTAAGCTCTGCCTAAGGCTATGATGTGATAGCATTAATGGGTCCCTTCAGCAGTCTGGGGTCCACTTCGCATATCACTTCGCAGACATGGACACTGTTCTTTCTTTCCCTATAACATAACACTTGACTTGCCTTCAAGAGTACAATGCGATAACATTAGAGATCCCTACCGCGCAAGTACTCTTTCTCTGCCACCTAGATTCTGACTAAATGCCTACTTATGTTGAATTGATCATTCTCTACCTTACGTTCACAAATCATGAGAAGACCGCATACCGCTCCTGATGTAGCGGTCGGTCCATACCACTCCTGACGTCGCGGTGCAGGGGTTAAGTTATGCACCACTTTTCCGGCAGGTGGATGCTTCAAACACAGCCCCCTGTTGGGCTTGTGAGACCCAGGTTGCTCTTCCTGGGCAAACTCTTGCGACCAATCATTAATTTAACTGCCACCAGCCAATGTGGGCAGTTAGCTCATAGTCCGGTGGGCAGGCTGTGATGTCACATGGTCATGTGACCTAGGCGGCAGGTGGGCCATCTGCTTTTCTTGACATGCCGGCGATGCTGGGGTTGGCACTGAATGGGACCCTTAATGCTATCATGTCAAAACGGAAGCAGTGGATGTGTCGATGTTATCTGAGAGGCACTGCTTCAGATGCGTGCACCACAATCGAGCAAAGCCAAGTCTAATACTTTAAAGGGACTATGCAATGAATAAAAAGTCGCTTGTAAATGTTTTCAATGCTTAGAAATGAGGCTAAGAAGCATTCACACCAAGTATGAGTCTTCGGAACTGAGCCGGCAATTTATTATGAATTTTTAAAAACCGTGTTTTTTAAAATTCGCAGGCCGATTGGTGTGCTCATAGTGACCGATTTTGAAACTAAAATCGTGAAAAAAGACGTCACTGTACCCATGACGTCGCCAGGCCACCACACGCTCTCATTTGCTGAAGCCATGGCAGCCACGACGCCATGGGCACACTTTCGGTAGCCGTGAAAATCGTCTGCTCGTGCTGCGGCGCGACCCTCTTGGGCAAGCGCGAGCCAAGGCATTGCCTTCGCGCATATGGTTTCAATTTTCCTCTGCCGCCTCCTTCTGTCGGGAGTTCCGGAGCCACTCGCAGTGGCTCGCCGAGTCGCTACTGTTTTCGCTGGCGTTCAGCCGGTATGGCGTGAATGCATAGGGCTCGATGCCCATCGCGGCTGTAAGAGCGAGCAGTCGCACCTCGAGGTCCGGGTCCATTACTGCTAACTACAACAGACGACAAGCAAAGAAACCCGACGCGCGCCGCAATCACGCCGCCGACGCTGCTGCTGGGGTGCTAAGAGCGACAACCGGAAGTTGCAAAAAGAACGTCAGCAGATGACGTATTCATGGGCGGGGCCCAGACCCAGAGCTGTTTTCTTTATTTTTGTCTGGTGCCCCGCGTGTTTGAGTTGAGGGGCGAGAGGAGGAGAGTAATTTTTAATCGTCAATATCTTCGGTGTTATTGATGCTAGCTTAAAAATTATTGCGTTGGGGTGACGAGTGATGAAATGCCTCTCTCGTCTGCTTTACGTAATCTAAATTAATTTATTGCATAGTCGCTTTAATTCATGCAGCCTCCCGCGTAGCAGCAGCCGCTGTCACTGCTGTGTCCCTGCCACTCGGTGTCTCAAGCTGCCCAGTCCTGTGCCTGTTTGTCCTTCTTTGCTTTCCTTACTCAATTCTTTCAAAGACTTCGCTCTCTAAGCAATCCGCACTGCCTTCTTTCAATATCTATAACCACCTTCTCCTTTGCACAGCACCTGCTTTGTCCCAAGGTCATTAAAAAAAAACACTGGCTCCTCCTAGTGGCTTTCAAGCCCAATGGCAAAGGCTGCTTTACTTTATCTGCCTTGAAAAGCTCAAGGAAAAAACATTATCACTATATTCCTACCTTAGTTCTGCCTGAAAATAATGCGAGGTGCGTGCATTCCGAAGTATTATCTTATGCCTCCCATGGAATTTCGCTGATTCTTTGTTCTCAATTCGCGAAATTTAAAATTTTCCACTGCAGAAAGTTAGGGGCCTTTGATTTAGTAACTTAGTTAAGAAATCATTCCATCCACATAAATTTGTAAATAAAATTACAAATGTGCACAAAACTCCCATGGCAGTTTTGTTAGGCTGCTGACCGAGCAGCTCTCTGGCGCCAGTCCCTCACTGCTCCTTCTTAAATGCACCTCCTCTCAATGGAAGAACCGCTTTTCTCTTATTCTAAAAGACAGCTTGGTGGGCTTCGCTGCCTATGGTTTCTTGTCTTTGCTTTTCCTAAGCAGCTAGGTTATGTGTGGACCTCCATGCCAAGTGCATTTGACGGTACAGTAAGTTCTCTCTTACTAGCCTTGTCAATGGCCAGCAGTTGTTAAGTGGCTTTGTTGGGAGCCTTCACCTGTACACTGCGACAATCACAGGGACTCTCTATATACTACATGTTGTAAATGAAGAAATAATCCCTATATTGTTGATTCAATTCCTGCAGCCTTCGCTGCAAGGTGCCGACGAGCTGATGAACCTCCTCTAGTGTCTCTTGTGTGTTGTGGAAAAAGGTATGTGTCCTTTTCAACCTTAATTAGCCAGGTTTGGGCCCAGCATAGCCCCAACTCCCTTCACCAGCAGTGTAGCATCAGGTGCTATTGGTTTTAAATGCTCACTGAGCTGCTTAGTATAAAATAGAAAAAAAAAGACAGTCATAAGTACTTAAAATATCTGAATATACTTAAATGTCAAAGAAAACTACAAAAGAAAAGGATGTACTTCATGACACATTTTTTTTTTTTTAAGTTTAATGCAGTGCTAGCAGCCAGAATGGGCCCTCAATCCAGGACATCCCTGTAGAAAAGGTGAACAATGCAACATGTGGTGTCTAGAAAACGTCAGCATCTATTAATGCTGAACCTTATTAAATATATAGAAAAACTAAAGTGCAGCCACTCACAACCAATGAAAAAAGCGCTGCTCGTAAATGGTGAGCAAGCAATTAGTCTTGCAGGCCAAGAACCTGAGAACACTGATGGGGATCACAAGGAAGTGGCAGCGAACCTAGCTTTACAACAACAAACCCAAGAAAAACTTAGGGGCCTTCTTAACCACATTGTTACAGAAGGAAATGCTATAGTATTAGGTTGTTTCCTACAATGTCTAATGTTCTTGTGATTTTCCTGCCCCACAGCTCCGGCTGAAACCCTGATTTCATTGCCCTTACTTGGTATGCATGAGTAGTCATCTTTTATAATGTTCCAGTACCTTCCATTGGATTATCATATGGGATTATATGACAATCAAGCCAACTAATCCAGATTAATTCACCCACTAATTTACCTTAATCCATTTTCTGCCTACTCCTAAAATTTTGGGAGTCCTTTAGAATTTCTGGGGGTGGGCCAACATCCAAATTTTGGAGATCCACAGATTTTCAAATTTGGCGGTGTCCTATGATTGCTCCACTAGTGGTCACGTGACGCCACAACTCTCAAAATCGCATTCATAGATTGCAGGAAGTCCTCATGCCACTACTGGCACAGTGGCGCATCGGTTAGCAATGTGCCACTGGCCAGACAGGTGGCTGTTTCAAACGGAGCCACTGGTGAGGCTTGTGTAACCCAGGTTAATTCTTTCTGAGCAACCACTTGCGACCAGTCAGTAATTTAACTGCCACCTGCCATGGTAGGCAGGTTGTGATTATGTCACAACGTCACGTGACCTCTCTCGACCAATCAAGCATCTCACGACAGAGAAGCCAGAAATTTTTTGTGAGACGACCTAAATGCTATCACATGAAAAAAAATTAATTTTTAGTTACTGTGCCTAGTGTACCCAGCTCAGCATAGCATCTGCATCACTCGTGC
Source organism: Amblyomma americanum (assembly GCF_052857255.1). NCBI lineage: Eukaryota > Metazoa > Arthropoda > Arachnida > Ixodida > Ixodidae > Amblyomma > Amblyomma americanum. Next base: position 193,565,594 of record NC_135497.1, on the reverse strand, counting down.
ACACAACAATTTATGTGGTACATTGTCATGCCTGCCAGGACTTACTTGCACATCCTTCATTTGGATCTCGTGTATCATTTCAGCTCCTCGTGAGGCCAGCTGCTGTTGAGCCAAGATCTCAATGATGAGGTGGTGAAAATAGTAAGAGGTGAACAGTCGCTTCTGCATCAGCAGGAAGGCCAAGCAGATGCCGTCCCAGAGCAGGCCTGCCTCATCCAGGGGCACCCGGCAGGTTCCGCCTGATGCATTGGGCAAAGCAGTGCTGCCACCTACAGCCACATTACGGTAGCGATTACTGGAGCAGCCAAGTACCAAGCCACAGCCACGAGCAGCCACAAATTCCCCTCCGTGCAAGCTCAACACAGTGCCCCAAGTATTTGGAGACAGCAGCACTTGGCTTCAGTCATTACACTGCTACTCAGCGGAGATGACCAATGCCAGCTGCATATCAACTTAATTTCCATGTTAAAACATCTGAAGCAACAGAATGATGGAACCACGATTGCTGTACTTGCGTGCTTGTTTACTTACTGGTTTCAGGATCCACGGTTCCTACTGAGGAAAAAAATCCTAGTTGTGTAAACTACCTCACCATAGTTCATCACAAAATGCCTAAGCTTCAGAATGAAAACTTGGAACACCTAATCTTACCCACAAGATCTCCCCAGGCATCATTTCCACAATAAGCAAGCACATTCATTACTGCCACTAACATGCACTGTCACAATGACATTGTTGCGTTCACGATGTGCTAGACTAGAGCCTGTCATAGAGCGTCAGTCACAGCTGCAAACAAGAGAGGCTAGGAGACTTCTGAGCTATTTGAAACTGACAAAACAAGAAGGTACAATACTGTTCATTTAGACTGCAGACAAAAACTGGCACAAATTTGTGAAGAAACCATGAGATGAACCAGCTGCCATAAGATATATATATATAGATTTGCATAAGCCATGCACTAATGCAGACCTACCAAGTGTCAGGCAGCAATGTTTAAGAGTTCACCTGTTGAGTTATTGACACTTGCCATGTGCAGCAGAAAACTAGAACCTGCCAAATAACAAACTACATTTGACATCAGGGTACCAGAATTACTACACAATAATATGAGGGCCTATTAAATGATAACATACCATGCTAGAGAGACAAAAAAATAAGCCTAAACAATTTGGAAAAAATCGCTGCATAAATGGAGTTCAAGCCTGCTGTTTGCAGGTCTCCACAGAACAGCACTATCCTACTCCAGTAACGAGTTTGAAAATCTTTATGGAAAAGAAAAAAGTTAAATACTACCCAGTAAAACTGTACATCAATGTAATATGATGGTGACTGGCATGGAGCACAAAAAAGTTAAAACAGCTGCTGACAACCACTTTAGATAAAATCAGATTTTTTTAGTATAGTATATGTTATTATAAGCCTGACCTCACTACATTACACTAGAAACACTCCACACCGGAATGCCACACTATATTTTAGAATGCAGCAAACAGTCATGTGCACCAATAAGAAAGAGATGGATACACACATCATTTTTCTCTGCCAGTATTTAGAACTGTGCTCACACGTGTACTGACTTAAGTGGCCATTTTGCACTAGTTTTTTAGGAGGCTATGGCTTAACATTTTGCACTGCGTTTGGCATCATTAGCAAGAAGCAGCACAACTTCCAAGCTTCTTGGCAATTTGTGATTATGTTACATATAAAATGGGTAAGTAGTGTGAGCTGTTCTACGCTGTCTTGGCAGTACAAGTAATGAGTTCATTTAAAATGCAGCAATTTACAAAAAACTAATTCACATTCTATTATAGCAGTTGCACTGCACTTCACTTGGCAGCTGTCGATACCAGATAAAGAACAAAGTGCATGCATATGCCGCATCAAGAGTTAGTACTTTAGTCTAGAGACCTTGAGTTTTCGTATTAATCAGGAAAACCATGCCAGCCATCAAGTAGACCCTGCCTCTTGCTCTGTTTTATAAGGCCTGAAATTTTTCAACACACAAAAATACCACATGTTGCAAAGCACAGCAAGTGATCTGCTAACCAGACTACTGCATGCCTCCAAAGAGGAGATGCATACTGAATGTCACTGCAGAGATTTTCGAGAAATGCCTTAGAGCTACACTGTGACTGAAGATTACCACTACCATGTTCCATCCCATCCTTCCTTAACTAAGATGCAAACAAAGGGATCTTGGACTATGCAAAAAAAAACAAAAAAACTGACATGACAGAAAAAACAATGCATATCCTACCTTTTGGTTCTGTGCAAAGCAAGTATGGATATATTATAGGCAATGTAAAAAAATTTGCACAAAGAAACAGCATCCAGAACAGTACTGAGGCCACAGATACATGCAAGGCAGGGTGCTTACCTTTGATTTCAGCTGGAGCATAAAATTACACAACTATCAGCAACCACAAAAATTCAAGAGTTATAGCTCTATCATATTTAAAGCTTCTCTATATACCAGGTGTTTTAGCTAACACTTAAAATTCGTAAAAGCACAGTGGTCAAAATAGAAAGGAAATCTTTTCAAGAAGTGTAAGTCTCAGCCATGATGGACGTCGGGAATAAAAATATCACACATATTGTACACTAGCTAATTTAAGCATACTAATTAACATTTCAATTAGCACAGTCTGGCAGTTAGTGCCATTGACAAGTTTGTAGCCACAAACAAGACTAAGCCATATCAGTTTTTTAAAAGAATAAAAAGTCATTCTCGAAAGCCTTGCAGCGTGAGGAAGTGCAGCACCTTTTTTTCCACACAAAACCAAAACTGAGTGTATGAAGCATACAGGAAGGTCAGTACAAATGCAATGCCCATTGTTGATGTGCTGCAAAGCCTAGGGCTCCAAATTTTAGCTGCCTGTGCTACTGTACCGCAGCATGCACTTTCTTTTGCTTCGTTGCTCTCAGAAATGATGGCCACATAGTTTGCGATGACTATCCTTTTTCTTACATCAAGCGACAAAGCAGAACAAAGTGTTTGTCGCGGTAAAATAGCACAGGCAGTCCAAACTGGCTGCCGTAGGCACTACAGCAGATCACCAGCGGACGTTGGGTTTGCACTGGACTTCCTGCACACCTCATGATCTCAGTTTTGGTTTTGAGCGGAAAAAAACACTGAATTTCCTTGTGTTACAGGGTTTTAGAGAATTAAATTTCCTTCTGTTTTGAAACCTGCTAAAGCAGTGTCTGGCCATGGCTTACTGGCTACAAACTTGCCATTGGCAATAGCCACCAAAATGCATTATTTTTTATATGTTAATGAGCAAGGATTAGTTAATTAGCTAGCAATTATCATGATTTAAAAAATAACATGTCTGTCGTGGCTGACACTTGTTCACAAAACGATTTTCTTCCTATTTCGAACAATCTATTTTAAGGAATTTATAAGTGATTGCTGAAACATTGAGTATGTAGACACTTTTGAAGCTAGAGAATGTGACTTTACTAGTATTTAAAATAAGCCTGCCTTGTTTAAAGGAGTGAAGTCAGCCTCTCAGCAAAGTGTGCATCACATTTTAGCTCACTTATGTTTTACACACATGAATGAACAACACCACACACAAACACATGCCTTTTTTTAGCAAGCACATGAAAAAATTCCTAAAGGTAGAGTGTACAAAATAGCTACCATTTTTTTTTTTTTTTTTCAGCTGTGAAAGTGACTGGGAACCGATCAAAAGTCCAGCTGACTTAAAGCTGTTGTAAACACGAAATGTGCTGGCAATGAAAATCAATGTAAAGGGGTGCCACAAAACTGGTGGGGCTATTTTAATATCAAGACCAACATAATTAAGCTCACCAGGAAGAGGCTCATTTTGCACCCGCTTAAGACAAGCAATGCCAAACAGCTGGACCATCCAGCAGGAGTATTTTGACAGGTAGTCCAAGAAAACACAGCCAACCACCTAGAATTGAATGACGCTATTAGTTGTTAACTCTTAATTTTTCTTCTAAAATGAATAATAATGCATAATCATCTACCTTATATGTAATGCATAAAACACTGAGAAGTCCACCCATTCTGCTAGATGCTACATATAGCTTTACCTAACCCAAGCAAATATGAAAATCAGAGGGACACTAAACAAAATTACTTAAGATTGTTGATTAAACTTCAATGTGACAGCAGAGAGGGTACAAACAGACATTGTTTTGAAATAAATGCAAGCAGGAAACAGCTAATTAAACGATCTTGCTAGGAACTAGTGCACATAGTTGTCACCGCTAGAAACAACTAATGTGACATTAAATCATCAATTGCCTGCAATCAGTGCTTCACTGGCCAATCTGTTCTTTTCTTCTGCTCGTTCTGCTCTCATGTTTTGATTATGGGCCTAAATATAGAAAGGTTGCTTCTTGTACTTCACAACTCAGGCTTAGACACTCGGCACAACTTTTATAAAATGCCGTGGCTCTGCTGCATGCAAGCGCACGGAGACGACATTGTCAGGCTACAAAAGGTGCAGGCTGTTTCACGCTTGGAGGCAAACTCAAAGCGTGTGACCACCAAGCTTCGAGAACTGCTGCCACCACGAGAGTTGGAGAGGATGGGTGGCAGCAGGCGCATGCGTGGAAGACACAGCTGGCTGTGCTTACTGCACATGCGCCTTTGCCGCTGATGGCAAAGGCGCTTCAGGAAGCGCGGCGGTCCGCACTCCCAGTTTTCCTCTAAGTGTCAAACAGTGTGTACAATTAGTTGTGAAGCAAGTCGCTTGTACACTTCTGTGTAAATTTTTCTAATTATCTGATAACCAATGTTAATGAGACAATCAAAAGCATGGCACGGGTTAGTGCTTCTCTGAACAAACCCTTCAAAAGAAGACTGCTCCTGGTGGCCAACACTAGCAATTCTGTTGCCAAAATCCTTGGGCCCAATAAGAGCTAGAGCTCAAATAGCATTCAAACATTATTTGGTTTTGTAAAGGACCAAATCACTTTTCAGCTGCTCCTAGATATGACTTATGTGACATCAAACTTACTGTCCTGCTCACTCTCCACTGCAATCACCTGGAAGGGTTGACACAGTGGTGACATGACAGTGGTGACATAACAGGGTGGGGGGGCGCTGACACTTGTCAAGCTTGTCTATGCCTTTTTGCCAACACCCTACAGAACTGTATCAAGCTTCTCTACATAAAGATTTGATGTTGGCCATCTTTCTGCTTTATTTGTTGCTGCCTAATTAGCCCCTGTGCCTCAATCGATGCTTCAATATTCAGCATTTATTTCATTTATGATGATGACGTTGCTAGGTTTTTATGGTGCAAGGGCATCTAAGGCCAAAGAGTGCCAAACACGAGGTTTTTGGTCGACCTAGGCTAAAATATGTACAGATGATAAAATCAACACCAGGTGCATAGGGCCTAAGAGTAGTGAGTACGTGCATGGTTATAGTGTGCGAAGAGGATGCATAAATATCTGGTGGAATGGCTTAAAGTGATGTGTAGCACCTAAAACTTGTTTTAAGAGGAGTTATATATAAAGACGAAGCCAGGTAGCCTCAACCACAGTCCTTGCTTGAGCAACAAGAGCGAGGCCTATGGCAGCTATGGGTAAGCTTAGCACTCTCCTCAGCAATGAGGAGGTGCTGAGGTTACTTTTAATATAAAGCCTCTCATAAGAATCCTACATCAGTTAAAAATTTAAAAACCCTATCTAACGAAAACATGCGGTTATCACCTAAAAATAAAGAAGGGTGCATTGGTATTTCAAATGTGTAAAGCTCAGGGAAGTGCTGTCGTCTTTGTGTATCCAGTCTGGGGCATATGATTAATGTGTGGACAACTGAGATGTGGGCTCCACATCTCGCGCATTGTGGTGCCGGAGTATTCTGTAAAAGATGCGAGTGTGTGATGTATGTATGTCCTATCCTCAGTCTACAGACAGCAACTTCTTTGAATCTATTTTGTTTTTCTGTGGCATACCTCCCAATTCATGGTTTTATTGTGTGCAGTTTGCTGTTTGTTCATCCCAATCCTGCTGCCACTCTTTGCGAAGTTCGGTCCTAATATATGGCCCGAGGTCCTGGTATGCAAGTTGTTTTATATCCATCCTACTCAATTCGGCACCTGATGCTGCAAGCCCATCAGCTTCTTCATTACCATCTATTCCACAGTGACCTGGTGCCCAGCATACTGTAATTTTAAGATTTAATGTGCGTGCAGACATAAGGCATTTCAATAGGGAATTTATTAGTGTTTTTACAGGTTTTCCCAGAAGACAAGGCCATAACCACACTTAAGGAGTCTGAGTAAATAACAGAGCTTGGGACTTTGTTTTCCAGGATGAATCTAACTGCCAACAGAATACCTTGACATTCTGCAGTAAATATGCTTGTGTGTCTATTCATTGTTTTTGTTTCAGAAAATTGACAACTGTGAACTGCACATGAAACTGAGGAAGTCTTGGAGGCATCAGTGTAAAACCCTGCAGTGATACTTTGCTTGTAGGGATAGGAAATGCTGCTTTATACCAATTGGCAACCCATTCTTGCCAACGTCATGAAAAGATGTGTTGCAGTCAACTGGATACACTTCCCAGGGAGCAATTATGTCTTTAGAAGAAGTCACCAGAATATTGGTACCGTATTTACTCGAATGTAACGCGACCGCGAATGTAATGCGAGGGGTGACTTTACATGCTGTCTAGCGGGAAAAAAATAAAAGCACGAATGTAACGCGAGGATTAGGGACACAAAACAAAGTACCTTTAATAGACATCGTGGCCAACATGTTTACTCATCTTCCTCGCTTTTGGAGGCCGAGTTCTCAGAAATGGAGTCCTCCTTTTCGCTATCGAACTCTCCCGGTAACTTCTGCCGCATCAATGTTGTTCGCCGCAGAGAGAATCCATTCCTCTTCATGAACGTTTGGGCCCACCCACGAGATGCTCTGAACTTCCCATCTCTCGAGCAACGTCTCTAACTTTCCCACGGATCAGCTCGACACTGACCCCCATGAGACAACCGGTTGCGCTGCTTGATAAAAAAGTCCGCCACTTTTTTCTCCAGCTGGACATGAAGGCCGTGGCAAGGCTCACGAAATCCTTCGCGGTCGGTCTCACATTTAAAAAGCCCCTCCCGCTGCAGCCGCCATCCGTGGATGGTTGACTCTAGTGACTCTAGTTGACTCGTTGAGGTTAAGTCTTCGAGCTGCCGCAGAATTCCCGACCTCTTCAGCTAACAGGATCACTTTTCTCTTAAAATGAGCGCCGCATTGAGCCCGACACATTGCCATCGTGTGCACTGAATCAATACACCACGAGCGACGCCACAAGAACACGACGCGACGATGTGTTGGGCCCAAAGTCGCAACGAACACAAAAAAATGAGAGAACAACGCTGACAACGCTTTGACATTGGATGGATGAGATTTGGCTTCCCTGGTACCCATGTTGCCAGCATAAGATCGCAAAACTGTGGAAACCGAAACCAAGCTGATTGCTTTGAAATGGCTGCACCGCGGCACTGCTTTAGTCCAATCGAAGTGCGGTATTCGATTATAACGCGAGGGTAAACTTTAAGGAGAAAAAAATCCGGGAAAAAACTCACATTACATTCGAGTAAATACGGTAACTGGTATGTTCATGTCTTGGAGAAGTGTGGCCACTCTCATCGGTAAAGGTGGGGTTTCAGGCGGTTTCAGATTGGGTTTCGCAACAGCACATTGCCTGGATGGTCAGCATGAGATAATACCTTCGTAGCGTACGCTATACTTGTGTACTTCCGTCATTGTTCAAGTGACCATCGGTCCGCCTCAACTGGCAATTGGGCTTGTTCGGAATGCACCAGCAGGCCCAGATGATACACTGCTTCGAGCATTTTTAAGGTGCTTTTTCGTGCTCACTCGTACACTACTGAGCCGTAGACTATACGTGATAGAACTACACTATTTAGAAGACTCAGCAGGCAGTCTTGATCTGTACCCCAAGACTGGTGGGACAGGATCTTTAGAAGGTTCATTGATTTCACGCATTTAAGTCTTAACTGCTTAACGTATGCAATGAATGTTACCTTTTCATCGTTCTATGATGCCAAAAAATTTGTGCTCTTTTTGGACGGCAATACTCTGATTTATTTCATTTATCGTCTCACTGCAGCCTCTGAATTAGTAGGCAGAACCCTCGATTCAAAGGCTCTCCTACACGCAAGTATGTGGAGTGGGTATACCACACTGACACACACAACGAAACATTGCGAGAGATTAAAGGCTGCACAGAATATGAATTGGTGCTGCACAACTAATGCACCTAGTATGAGTGCCATTAAAGTGACTTCAACTGCTTGGACTGCTTTAATTTCAGGAATTACATATGTGACCAGCCCTGTGTTGCTTTGAAGCTTGGGTAAGTCAGTGAGAGACACCCGAAGCCTGGTACTGTGCATTATGGTTTAGCGAGAAAATGAAATGAAGACAGGGTCAAAGGTGCACCTCAGAAGAAAAGATCAAAGGAAGTTAACGTTTTTAAAGGAATAGTGACCCATCACAATAACTGACATAATACTCAATGTGAGGCTGGTCTACTACATCACTGGTAATACTGATGCATTTGGCAGAATGGTGCAACAAATACTGTCATGGTATCGCAGTAATCTGCTACTATCGGCTAAGTCAACCTAAAAGGATTATGGCAGCAATATGAGCATGCAGCTGTCACCAATACCCAACACTAACCGATACAGATGTCTAGACGCGTTTTTTAACACATCATGCTAGCCGATTCAGTAAACTGCACACAACTCATGCTCTGAAGATTTTGGAGAGGCTAGCTATACTAGTAACACGGACAGTTGAGCGAGTTGGTATATCATTTTAAAAACTTTCGAAAGCGCTGCTACGGGGGACACCAAGAGAAAGAAGCCCTTCCTAGTAGTGGGTCCTGGTCCTTCGTTTTCTTTCTCTTGGTGTCCCCCGTAGCAGCGTTTTCGAAAGTTTTTAAAATAAGCTATACTAGTCTTTCATGAAATTCATTAAACTGCTAGCCTCATTTGGTCACTTTGCCTTTGGACACAAGAAGTTGAGCCTATGCTGATTTGGAACCAACTTGATGCAAAAAGCCAATAAACAACATAACAGTAGTATGGGGCAGTCACACACATATGATTTTCTTGTGCACAGCCACTCGAGATGCCACTCTACATTCAAAAATAATACCCTTTGCCCCTGCTGCAACCATGTCCTTTTGGACACTCAAAGAATGACAAACCATAATGTACACAACTGTGAGCCAAACATTGCGTCCTTTCTGATCTGTTGTAAAGCTAGTATGTAGGTTTGCATGCAGAACTGCAACTAAATGCACGCTCATAAAAAAAAAAGTACAGCCAATGCATTAAAAATGCTTGAACTAGCAACTGTGCCCGGAGGTTGTCAAGTCATATGAGAAATTTCTGTCATTTTCTTTAATATTTCTGTGTACCTTCAAGTAACCAAGCACTGTCTTGTTTTGCTCTCCAGAACAAAAGAAAACACCAATTAGTCAACAGGAAAAGATGCCAACATTTTATGCATGTATACATTAATGGAATATACTGAACTCTTGCACACCAAGTTGCGATATGTGAATTTAAGGATGTCTGAGAAATAAGAAATCACTTTCTGTGTTAAGAAGCGCGGAAGGCTCTGAAGTCGAGCGGCTAAGTCGTCGTTAGCGGGGAATGAGCACTGTCCTGTGTCTTCGCATCTTCGCAGCGTGTTAAAAAAATGCCACCTCCAAAGAAAAAAAACCACATTGAAAACAAAACTTCGGTTCTTTGACTACAAGCTAGATGCACAGTGTGGTCATAAGCAAAGCAGAAGTTTCCAAAATCGGAGCATGAAATCATTAGTGGCTTAATGATGCTCAGTGGATGCGGTAACACATTTTCGACAAATTGAACCAGACTAAATTTTTCTTTGACGTAGTTAAAGACTACACCATGTATCATACAGAAAAAAAGTGCTTTCAAAAGAAGTATTACCTGCAAAATGCACTTTATAAAGATGACAACAACATTGTAGGCAAGTAGTGTATTCCACCTGGAAAAAAGTAAATTATTGTGATCAATTAAATGTTAGTTGTACAAAGCCAACCCACACCTATACTAATAAGCTTAAGTACAAAGTAAACCAATGCACTAACATACATCAGCCCAGTAATATGGTCGTCAATGAATAAAATCTAACAATGCAAATACATGTCCCATACTGCAATGTGCACGATGGTGAAGCACACGTTTCTGAAAATGCTCATGAACATGTGGGCTGTACATGTACTCCTGCATCATTCATTCGAAGCTGTTGGTTGCCCCCCTCAACCCTCTCCCCCCAGTGCAGGGTAGCCAACTGGAACTTTCTTCTGGTTAACCCCACTGCCTTTCCTTCTCTCCCTCTCTCTCTCTGTTGGTTGCAACCCGGCATTGGCGGCTTTCGGTTCGTCTATCTTGGTGCAGACAATTATGAGCTTACATCATGCATGACTGAACCAGGTAAATACTGTTCTCAAACTTACTACTAAGCAAAAGTTACAATAACGTGCAGTTTCATCACCAGCAAGCCAGCGGTTAAAGCGGAAAAAGTTTTAAAAGTCACTACAATAAGGATACACAACACTGTACACAGAATCTCGACGACATAAATACGGTTGATACGAATTCGTAAAATTCCCTGGTTGAGGTACACTGCACACAATGTGCAAAATTTTGGGTGTTCTCAACACTCTCCTGTCCCACTATGGATGATATGAACGTGTGAGCCACAACCCCACCTTCGAGTACTAAGCGCTGCCCTCACATCACTGATGCTGTGATTACCAGTCGTGCGGTACGGACCGCGAACAATGAGCAGCGGCCTGCACATTGCCGATATCCCAAGTGAGCAGTGGCGCATGGCCCATACATCGCTGACGTTGTGATCACCAGCCATGTGGTACGCACCGCGAGCAGTGAGCCGTGGCGCGCAGCGGTAAATAAATCCTGTCAGCCATAAACACATCTGTGTGAATGTACTTCCCATGCTTCTAAACGTATGAATTTTGTTTGTTTTAAGTGATAGGAATATTTTTAGTGACCCTTCACCAGCCTGACTCATCACCTGACCTGATTCATCAGCTGACATCAGATTACCTTCGTCAGCCTGACTATGCCCACTCAGGGCAAAGGCCTCTCCCATGTCTCTCCAATTAACCCTGTCCTTTGCCAGCTGCACCCACCGTATGCCCGTAAACTTCTTAATCCCATCAGCCACCTAACTTTCTGCTGCCCCCTGCTACGCTTGCCTTCTTTTGGAATCCACTCCGTTACCCTCAAGGACCAGCGGTTATCTTGCCTTCGCATTACATGCCCAGCCCAAGCCTATTTCTTTCTCTTGATTTCGACTAGGATGCCATTAACCCGCATTTGTTCCCTTGCCCACTCTGCTTGCTTCCGGTCTCTTAACTGGTTTGTTCATAGAAGGTTGTGGCCAAATACTAAACCAGGGTGGACAAATCCTGTTCTGGTGAGGGAATGCACTGTCTGTTCTGGTCATTGAGATCAGGCAGCACCAGGCTGAAAATAAGGTTAATTTTACAATCATAAAAAGGATGGGGAACAAAATGTCTCTTTACTCAACCTCAACCTTAGTAAAGTTATTTTCAGTGATGCTAATGGCAACTCTTGATTTGGAGCAATTTTGTTTGTCAAACAACATTTTATTCACTGAACACTAGCTCCCCAAGCAGCATGCCATACTATTACAGATGTGTGCTTGACCAACTGCAAAGTCTGACGCAAATTTTCTGAACTTTGTTCGAGGCCTTTTAGAAGTTCCCATGCTACAAAAACCTTTTGGCATCAAGAAAGATTGAAGCAGCATGCTCGATGCCACAAAAAAAAATGTAGTAAAGGCCCAGCACAACATTCCATAAGCTCCACATATAACAACTCAAACATACTTAAAGTCTGACTGTTACAAATGTAATGAGTGCAGGAATTATCACACTCGAACAGAAAAAATAGGCACCACACACTGCTTTCAAAGCCAAAATATCAACAACAGTGCTGCCTCGCTTCCAAAATGAGAGAAGAAAAAAAGCCATGCAGGCATCTGAAATGGCATTTAAGACTGTAGTGCAGCAGGTAATAGCAAGCGCTGTCTGCTTCCATTTATTACTTTTGGTCAGCAGATTGGCTATGCGTGATGAAATCTGAAAACTAAACATTTTGACAGATTTGCCTGTCTGGTTGGGTTTGAAGACTCATAATAAACTGCACAACTCCAACCAAAAACTTTAACTTTAACCCAACGTTTCGAAGCCGACGACTCAGCTCCTTCATCAGGGGTGACTGAGGGCAGTAGCTAAGCGTATTTAAGTATGGAGGGGAGGAGGGGGGGATCAAAGGAACGACAGCTGTGTCGCGAAAGGCGCAGGGGAGGGGGAGGGGGGTTTAGGCTGTTAGTCACGCTGGCGTACTGCAGGGAGGTGCTGAATGGCGACTTTTTTTGCGTTGAAGAGCGAAGTCCCTGGGCATATACTGGGGGCAGGTTTCCTTTTGTGCGGTTGATATTGTTCGGGGTGGTTTGGATATGCCAGGATTCCAGAAGGAGCCTCTTGTGGTAATTTGTTTCGGTTCCGAGGATGCGGGTTTCTTCAAAGTTCAGCGTGACTAACAGCCTAAACCCCCTCCCCCACCTCCGCACCTTTCGCGTCACAGCTGTTGTTCCTTTGACCCCCCCCCTTCTTCAAAACGTTGGGTTAAAGTTAAAATTTTTGGTTGGAGTTGTGCAGTTTACTGTAAGTGATGAAACCTGAACAGGAGCTGAATCTAAGCCAAGCAGAATATGCTAAAGAATTCTGAGTTGCTTATTTTGGAGCAGTTTGGCACAGTATTGCTCATCTTCATCAAAAAGGTTCAGCAAAACCTGCTTTTTCAGTTTTGGTGTGGCTATGCAGAGTGGACGTATTTAACTGCGCTTCACATGCAGTACCTGGCACTTTTGAAGCACATTGTAACCTTCTGGAAGATAACAGTGACAGGCCAGAAAAAAGCTTACATCTTCAGCAGAACATTCATTGGCTTGAGGTAAAATTCATTGCCATTCCACAGGAAGAAGAAACAACCTAGAACATAGCCCATGGCAAACAGGCTAACACGGTTGGTGCCGGCAAGGAACATCACTGCCAGGGTGATCCAGTAGAATGAGAAGAAGAGGAACACTTTCACCATTGATAAATATGACCTGCACAGAAAAGTAAAAAAACAGCAAGTCAGAAAACTTCTGCACTTGTACGTGGACCAGTTATGCACTTGGAGTAAGCTACGAATCACAAATTCTTAAAGAGCTGGAGACACCAAATTTTTCGCTGGCATTGCACATTGCCCCACGACGCATAATATGCACTGCACGATTCATATATGCGCAGTAAATACAAGTTTTTATTGTATTATTTGCACCAAGCAATTTTGGTTTCATAGCACACCCCGGCGCTCAGAAACCGACATCATGACCAGATTACAGCAGCAATCCTGGTCAGGTGGACCCCAAAAGTTGACACACTAACTACTGTGCCGTCTGATCCCGTAGACATGCTGTGCATATCAGCGCCTGCCGGAATGCCGGAAAACTTGGTAGGTATTGCGATATGCTGAAAAAAGCCAAGCGAGCGAGGGACAACACCTAGTTCTGAAACCAAGCGGCTTGCTTGCGCTGATCTCAGTCAGCATCCCGCGTGTGCCAACATGTTTATGAGTTGTATTTTGCTTTGCCATACTACGCCAACGCTCGGCGGACGTCTGTGTCAGTGGCCCATAGCTGACAGCGCGTCAGTCGGCGGATCCCCTGCTCACATTACAATGACAAAATGCTTCACTGTTCGTAATGACCAATACCCGTCGCTACCTTTACTTTGCTCCGCCCGCACAGCTACGCTGCAAGACTCCTCAGGGTCCCGTGGCTGCTGATTATGATATCTGCTGCTTGTTCTACTTAGGTTAAACAATCTCTTCTCTTCTGCTTCGGTTGTATGCTTACTTGTTTACGCTTTGCGATAACTCTGCAAGAATTGCCAATGAATGCAAGCGCCAACCTGGGGAACGTTTCACAGTCAGCTAGGTTGTTGACACCGTGCAGGACACGTGTTTCTCACTCGTAACTGTATTTTCCGAAGCGTCTACTTGACTTTAAATTGGTTTATCTAGAAGTATGTTCAGCACCCATTTTCTACAATTAAAATAGCTTAATTTGTTGTCCTCAAGCGATGCTGATGAATGCTAGCTGCCGGGCGGCTGCAGCTAGCATTGATCGGCAGACTGGGTCACTCCGCCTCGCAGTGGCGCTTCACGCTTGATGTATTTGCGTCCCAAGAAGAAAACAATCCTTGATTTCAGGTCACTATTGTCAACACTATGCTTGATGACCATTTGTATTCGTTAAAACTTACGAACTTGCTCTCCACAATTGCAGACATCGCAAATACGAACTCCCCGGACTCGCTAGGCCTAGTCGTACCACTGGTGAGATTTGAAGTGTGAACATATGAAGTGTAGTCACTCGTTTTGCTTATTCGTAGTACGAAGAAGGTGTAGACAAGAGCAACTAGCCATCGTCTCATTGATGTGAAGGTTTCATTCGGCCGCTGATGCTGGCGCTGGCTGATGCGTGAGCAACGGCATGTCTGCCGATTAGCACACCGAACGCCGAGTTGAAGAGAAAGCACCTAGCCGATGTCGTGAGTCACCGTTCATGGTATCTTACATTACTGTGCTGTGATGTCATTAATATTCACCGATATCATTCCCACGGTTAAATGTCACCAAGTATCGCGCTAGCGATTGGTCTTGATCAGGAGAAAGAGCATTTAGGGGCTCTTCGGAGCTGAATTAAAATATATTTTAAACGTTGGTCGCATCCAATACTTGGCCGTGGGTGACCCGGCTTCCATACAAAGGAAGCCCATAACAAGCTTTTTATAGCCTCAAAATTCAGTGTCTCGACCACTTTAAACCTGAACAGCTTCTTCTACAGCAAATGAATAAAACGAAATACAACAAAGTGATCACTTGGATGCATTTGCTACCACAAGCTTGCAATTGTGATTACAGACAGTTTATCTTCCCATTGAGCAGGGATTTCTATAATGAAGCATGAGGAAGCTGCTTGGGAGGACTGCCAGTGCTTGCCTTGTGTAAGTGACGAAGTCAGGAATAGGGTTGGGTGTCTGGCCAATGTAGCGGCCAGTCTTGTCATAGATTTCCTTGTTGGAGCCACCCTCATATGCAATGCTCGTGTGTGAGTTTTCCAGGAAGAACACGTGCAGCTGACAGCAGCCAAACAAAAGCTGAATGAAGTCCACTGAAAAGAGAGAAGAGCTGTACTAAATCAAGAACTGAAAAGCTTCGTAACAGTAGTACTGAAAAATCCCATATGGAGTGAAATTGGTGCACATCACTAATGAGTGCACAGTGCATAAAGCAGCAAACAATTTACACTGTGGTGCAGTGTGACAAACTCTGCAGTATATACATAAATGGTGGCAATGTATTAACCTGAGTAAGAAAACATGTTACTGGAAGTAATTTGATGGCTAGATAAATCATTCGCAGAAACCAAAGATTAGGCACTGGCCAATGAAACATTCCTTTCGGCTGTGCACATCAGACAATGGTAGTTCTTCAGTTAAAACCATTCATTAAACCATGGTCCCTAATTGTGCAGAACATTTTAAAAGAACAATACAGTGCGTGGGAAACAAGCGCACCCTGCTCTCCACCACCGAGGAAGTGGTGAGCACACCAGGGTGACGAGACAGCACGTGCTCACTGCCGAGAGTGAGGAGAGAAGGCACTCCTGTTTCTCACCCCACTCTGTAGACAATGATGTGATGTCACGACAGCTCACTGGCCACTTAGGGAAGGGAACATTCCAAAACTCGTGAGTAACCGATTGCTCCTGGTTGGGCCATACCGGATGGGTTAAAACAGGAATTTGCAGTAAGCAAACGCTCTCTTGCCTGCCTGCAACCTGTGAGCCTGGACGAATCTCTCCCTGCCCGCCGATCCACGAACCAGACATCGGTTGAAGACGATGACTTGGCGAGCCTACCGAACTTCTATTTTACCGAATAGAACATTCTTCCGCAGTGTGCTTTTCCTCGCCTTAGGTTAGTAAACTTTTTTCAATCGTCCACTGCCATTGCCTGTTTCATTGGAGCCTGCCGTCGCTGCGACTCTGCGCCAAGGGTTGGGGAAGCATGTCCCGTATGATTGGTTTAGTTCATGGGGGTTTAACGTCCCAAAGTGACTCAGGCTATGAGGGACACCGTAGTGAAGGGCTCCGGAAACTTCGACCACCCGTGGTTCTTTAACGTGCACTGACATCGCACAGTACTCGGGTATCTAGCATTTCGATCGAAATGCGACTGCCGCGGCCAGAATCGAACCCGCGTCCTTCGGGTCAGCAGCCGAGCACCATAACCACTGCGCCACCGCGGCAGCCTCGTGTCCCGTATGAGTAACGCCTGCGTATAGCTGGCATGAAACTTGCCTCCCCGGCTGGCTGGACGTAGAGTGACCAAAGTGTTGTGTATCTTTACAACATGTACGTCTGTACGAAAATCCAAGACTGAAGATTAACAACTTCGAGCACTTTTGTATCGCCCAATGTAACACATCCAGACTTGAAAAAAATTGCACGCTTCCAAAATTTTACTTCTTGGGCAGTGCACTTCCCTCTTCACGAGTAGTGGAGCTTGCAAGGACAGTTAGTTTGTGCAAAGCCTCTCTCATTAAACACCAAGGTGCAGAGAACTGCAGTTATACAATATGGCAGAAATGTGTTGACTTTGACCCATGAATGGATAAGAGTGCATGCAAGACTAATACCACATGCAGCATGTTGCAAGGTGGCTGTAGTATGGATGCATATGACATCAGCTTAGCATATACAGCTGCAAAAAATAATGGCCACTATAGGCTGCCTCAGGTTTAAACAAAAAGAAAACAGATGAAATATTTCTTGAATTTTGTCACATTTTAAAGAGACACTGTTGATTCAATGCAAAACTTATTTTTAATATAAAGTTTACATAATACAGCCAAACAGTAACATGCTGCTTTGAAAGACAAAAAAAAAAAAACAAAACAAGCAGGAAAGCTTTCATGCCAAAATATTACGTGGTGCTGAAAAAAATCCTACCAAGAATTTTTCTTGCCAAAGGTGGGTCTTGGTAGTCAGGCAGAAAAAGCCACAGTGCAGTCTCCCTCAGAACTTTTTTCGATGGATCCCACCAAGGATATTCTGCAGCATGATCACAATAAAAGCAGTGAATACTTCATGGCTCCTTTTCTTTTCAGAGTATGCAACACAGTAACAGTCAACTCACCAATGCAAAGACCTGGGGGCAGTCCAACAACCACCAAGTACTGGAGGGGCAGTACAAAACAGAGGTATGCCACATAAAATGGCCAGACCTTGGCAAGATTTCGCCGGCGCAACAGGAACATGGCACAAAGCCACAGTGATGTCATCAAAGCAAAAACGTCAAGCCGCACTCCAATGCAAGTAACCATTGTTACAAAGCATACCTGTCAAAAGAAAGTAAATCAACAGTTCAAAAACATACACAGGGAATGATAAATTTTAGCAGAACTTTGAAATATGATTAAACCAAATGCTAATTCGAATTTCAGATCAGATAACCTCACCAAAAGAAAAATGATTCAAGAGGTTCACAGACACTCTCCCAGTCACCACAAAGATCAGCTACAAGTAATCTACATGGACACCTTAAGATAATTATAGCTCACTTGTACACAGTATGGACTAGCAACTCAGCACATGTACATGCCTGATGTATGCATCATTTTGTAATTCTTCATGAAAGGAGCCTACAGCCCTTTTCACTTTGAATTTTCTTCACTCAGTGCCATTCCCTTTTTTTCTTGCACTTACAATGAAAGAGTTCATCAGTAAAATGGCACCTAATTTTATTTTTATAATTTAATTTAATCCAGTAATTATGGCAACACAACTGCAAAAAAAAAAAAACAGCTTGCTCATCACATGTGGCCTCAATGACAATAAATTAAAACTTGCAACTATTCTTTCACAAGTATACGACACTACAACTTAGCAGCTTTTTTTTTCAGAATATATCACTGATGCTACCATTTTATTTCTTTTCCTAATGAAGCAACACCAAAATATAAGTGGGCATTGGACAGTGCATTTAGTATTCTGGCACCACACCCAGGTAGATATATTAACCTGTTTCCATATTTAACAAAAAAAAAAAAACTTGTAAATTGAGCAAGTTTATTTTTAAATCTCGTTTCAGTGCTGAACCGAGTGTGGCATTGTGCTTGATATAAGAGACCTTTATTACTGAAATTTAATGTTTAAGGCTTAGGGAGTGACCGTGAGGCATGCCACAGTAGAAAGTTTTGGATTAACTAATTAGGCCTATTCCATTTTTTCAGCAAAATTACAATTTCTCACGAGTATGAAGGATGTTAGCAGCTTCAGAAAAAGGCAGACATCTTTCTGCGTGATGGAACTGCAATTACAGAAAAGGCTAAAACCAGCTACAACTTTACAATAGACTACGGGTGCAAAGCAGATTTTTGAAAATATTAATATTTTTTCTTTCACGTTTAGTAAATGTTTCCCTGACCCAAGTTATGCTCATCTCACTTCGTTTACTAATAGGGTATATTAGCCCCAACAGAAACTCGTATTTAGGGCATTTTTATTGAGCTGAATCTATGATAAGCTGAGAAGCCTCACGAGGTCCTATCATATTTTTCTTAAAGAGGGCCTGCAATACCAGAACAGGCAGAAGAAGAATGGTAGGAGTCAGCAGGAAAAAGTGACACCAAAAAGTAGTCCCTGCAGACTACATAACATGGACAACATGTGGAATGCTAACAGAACTGACCTATATTGTGCAAGCTATGCTTCATGCAAGTTACCAGCAAGACAGAGAAGACAGCTCTCAAGGTTTCGAAAAATTTCAACAATCCACTTCCTTTTTATGCAGATTCAGCTGGTTGCTCAAGAATAATATCGGATGAGGCACCTGTGGTGCTGCTGAACATATGGGTGAGACACGTGTGGCTGCAGCCTAAGGGTTCCCATGATAATGCTGTTCACCGCTATGCAGGAGTTCGCTAGTTCAACTGCTAGCTGCAGCAACCTCATTCCAATAAAGGTGAAATGCAAAAAGGCCCATGTACTAATACTATTTCACAGTGCATCCAAGAACCCAGGTGTCCAAAATTAATCCTTGTACTCCACATTAGTGAGCCTCAAAGCCCAGGCATAGCTTTGGCATAAAAAAGTTCATTAATCTTTTCACAAGTGAGGATGCCAATCAGCAGCCGGCTGGAGACAAAGCGGAATGACCCTTCCCCACATGGGCGACACACTGCAGAAGTTAGGAGGCAAAAGGCTGCGAGCTTGAAGCTGGCGGCAGGTAAGTTCCATTTAATCATTCATGTGCAAACAACACAAAAATTCTGGCTGGCTTTCGAACTCAGCAGCCAGCAAAAAGTTTCAAATGATCACAGTTTAACTGCATGAAAATGTTTACAATGTATTAAAATTATGGCTCAGAAAGCACAGAAGTTACATCAAACTTCTGTGCTTTCTGAGTCATAATTTTCTGAGTTATTAATTCAGACAACTAGGGACTTGCAAAAGCTCAGACTGCTTTCACTCACCTCCACACCAAACTTGTAGAAGAAGTAATTGAGCAGGTACATAAGGCACTGTTTGATGCCATCATCTGCATTCGAGCGATTGGCTTCAATAAAAACCACTCCAGGACGTGGCTCTGGAAGCTGGTGCCGAGTTCGGTAGAAGCGCTGTCTGTAGCGCACCATAGCATGGGCTGAAAACACTACTATCAGCATTATGTAACCCTAGGAAGAAAAAAAAAATCATTTCAATGGTAAGACTCAGGAAGCCTTGAATTGAGAACCCTCTCACCTTGCAGTATGAGGTGAGATTGGTAGTCTTTTGAAACCCAATCCAAATTCTATTGTCAATGGTAGCATTGAATGGAGCTGGGAATTCAGTTGTGTTTCCATCAAATCCTGTGACACTCTGCAGAGAGACAGAATTATGCAAAAAAAAAAATGCGATGCCTGCATATGAACACCAAAAACAATGATTTTGGATTGATCCAATGTTCCTGCACTTACTGAGCAGTTTGTGGCCCAGCCATAGCGGTCAACAAAATTCAGCTGGTATATCATCTTGGAGAGCAGCAGCATGGAGGCCCACATAGAGCAGCAGTGTGTAAGGAACAGCTGCATCCAGCGGAATGGCAGGGCCACCACAACTAGTGCCACGAATATGATGTGCACAGCACACACCTGCAGGAGTTGGTAGAAACGGTGGCTTAGCAAAAAAAAAAAAAAAAAAAAAACACTGCCATGTCACACCTCAAGCGGGGAAAGCTTCGCAGGCAGTATAAATATGTTTGCATTCTACTCCAACAGCTTCGGGGAAAATACTTTTGTGCCACTGAGCTCCGTGTGTTCTTACACAGTTGCTTCAGTGAATCTACAATGCAAGCTGGTGAAAATTCACCAATACATTTTATGTCAGACAGTCTCAGAACTGTAATACAGTGGCGCATCACTGTCTTAAGAAGGGCAATGGCAAATTAAATGGCCAAATTGGCCAAAGTTTTGACTGCCCAAATTTATTTATTTTTTTTGTGACCCTCAGGTCTTCATCTCTCTCGTGACAAAAACTTAGTGTAATATGCAGTACAAATTTAGAAATAAAATGAGTTTTTGATGAGTGGTCATCAAAAAATGTGAGCGAATCGCGCTCCAGGTGGTACTGACGCACCGTGAATTTCAATGGTTTCTCTATGACTGAACACCACAATCTTAGTACTATCACCATAAAGAGGAAAAAATCATAAGATCAGACCTTCCGTTGGTTGCTATGCTGCATTTCTCTGATCAAAAGTAAAAGTACACGAGCGATAAATGAGACGAATGAGGGAATAAACTTTAACCGTTTGCAGCCTATAGTTAGGCTTCTCCTGACGACGTAATACGGCTGTTCCAGTCTGCTGTCAGGCGCTGCCTGACAAGCTTTGCTGTGTTTGAATTGCACACTTTTCTCACTATGCGTGATGCGTCATCTATTAAGCCACATGCTGTCAAAATATCATTGAAAGACTTGGCTAGATGAAGAAACACTAAAAATAAACATTCTATAACTTGTTCGTGCATAGTTCTTGTTTTCTTTTGCAGTGCCAAAAACTGGCGAAACAGTTTCGGACCCCAAAGGGTTAAGGTTGGCTTTCTCAGCTATCACGTTCACTGCAACTGTTATCATTCATCCCTTCAGCATTTCTTAAAGAATGACAATAGAAAGTTTGTTTTTTCTGCACGCATCCCAAGACATTGAGTGCAATAAAGCTCTCGATTTTTATACGTACATGTGCAATAGTTTTTGGAAGTTATCCTGGTAAGAAACGTCTACACGTAAATGTGCATGCGGGAGTTTAACTTTTATTTCCGTGAGTACTGGGCATCCAAAAAAAAAAGAACTAGTAGATTTATAGCACAGAACAGGGCTTTATGAACATGCTGACCTAACACACTTGTGTACTTTCTTCTTAATGTTTTATGGCCCAGGGATGACTTTATGAGGGTCTTAATTGTAATTACTCAGCTACTGTACCAGCTAGCTTAAATAAAAATACAGTTCTGAAATTCACATAAAAGTTACATACTTGCACCCAGTTCGGTTACTTTTCATGCATAAATAATGAAAATAGTTTCAATTGACACATCCCCCTTGATTGCATCATGCTCATAAGGAGAGACTATGAATGGCGGAATACAGCACAAAGAAACATGGATGGGAGGCGAGTGCTCTTTGCACTGTAATCCAGCATTCAAGGTGAACCAAATAGCCCAACAGCAAGCTTTAATACAGAGACACTATACTCTGGGAACAGCTGACCATAGTCTGACAGTGAAGTTTTAGTATTTTTCAGCCAACTTATTCAGTCCAGATGCAAAAGGCTGGAAGGCCTTCAAGCTCTTTTAACACAGGTCTGAACCACTGATACATCACTACATAACACTGCTTAAAAAAAAGTCGCTTCCAGTAGCAAGAATGTGGTCAGAATGGGCACTGTGTCCAACTACACAGTCGAACCCAGATGTAAGGAATTCGAAGGAAATCACAAAATAGTTCGATATATAAAAATGGCAATATATAAACTAATTTGTACACTAGAATCAAGAATACACTGGGCCCAAGCTAGTAATGTGATTCTTGCAGCAACGCGCCACCTGCCGGCATGCTTGTACTGCACTGCTCATTAGGCGCCAGAAGGCCTAAAGTGCTTTGCATTGCAGCCACAGCGGACATTTTTCACAACTAGCTACGGCTTATAATATGCCTAATCCTGCTATCACTACACTTTAAAGAGAATAATCGCTAATTAAAATTAAGGTATTGGTTTTCACAACGCCTTCGGCAAAGAAGCAATCAAAGCGTGCCAGTTGAGAGCTGCCACTCGGCTCTAGCTAGCAAGGTTGGCTTCACTACGTGACAGCAAATGCAGCATGGAAAATGAGTACATACAAGAGATTGAAGGCCAACCTCCTGCACACACCACGTTCACCTCGTCACACGGCTTCACAGAGCTAGAGCTGCCAGCAGGTACCTAAGGCCGCCAGCAAACCCTTCTCCAAGTGTGAAAAGTGATCGAAGAGCATCATTGGGAGAAGCGCCACAGGCAGAGGGAAGCGCACAGTTTGCTTTATCGAATAAGTAGCGAAATTGGAGTGCAATATACTGTGAGAATTCCCTAAAGTTCTACAAAAGATTTTCAAGGGGATAATCTGTGTGTTCAATATAGACAATAATTCAAAATATCCGGGTTTGGCATACCAGGGCTCGACTGTATAAAAAAAACCAAGGCAGTAGTTAAGCAATTCTAGGTTTTCGCACATGCTACAGCAACACCTGCCCTATGAAACATATCTGCAGTGGGGAAGGGGGCTTCCAATTAATTTCATCCATCTGGGACTATTTATGCTCCGCGTAAAAATCTTAGTAAATGGGCATTTTTGCATTTAGTTCCCACTTAAATGTGGCGTCAAAGGATGGGATCAAATAAGCAGTAGCAGAATGTCCTCGCCACTGAGGCCCACAAGAGGTAGTGGTTCATAAAACAGTTACCGTCACAAAGGTGTCATATAAAGTACCTACACCTTGCAGCTGCTTAAAATGAAGTGCTTTGTGATATTAGTGGTTTTTAAAGCAGAACAAAGGAAGCCTTTACGAAGTAAACTTTTGCTTTCAATCAATTAATATTCCTTCAAGTGCCAGGGATCAATTAACCAACGTCAAGCAAAGACAGTGATTGCAGTGTTGCTTATACCAGAAGCGCAAACTTGTACCAGAAAGTGATTAGGGCCCATGTACACACCAACTTACATCATAAACTGCCAGAATAAAGACTGCCAGCAGCACAGCTTTCATCATGTGAATTTCAAGCAGGCGCCAGCACACTTCGGCTACTCTGGACAGCATGCTTCCAATGCGCTCGAGGGACATCCATGCTGAGTCACGACCTAGCCAAAACAAACATACATGATTAAGCGAACAACCTGAACAAAGTGTACCATCTCGTGAATGGCACAAAATGCTGAAAGCACAGAACTGAAGAAAAGCACAGCCTGCGGCAATTTTCAACACTACTACAAGCAGTTACGGTTTCACAATTTCGTTTGCACCGCTGGTAGGTGCAATGTAAACAACCACTCGAAAGTGCCCCCACTAAAAAAAAAATCACCTTCGGGAAAGGCGCTGCGTGTCTGCCGCCTATCCTCTGTAAAGCACTTTCAGGGCACTGGCACTAAGAGTGCGGACACACAGCTCCATTGAATGTATACATGCAAAAACAACGTAGGAAACTACCTTTTCTGTGCACTGCTTTTGCACTATTCCTTCCAACTCACTTCCCATGCAGCCCTTTTTATTTACGAATGGTATGTGACATGAAACTGTGAAACTAGCCAGAAATGAGAAGAGTTCAGGACACATTTTTGGCACAAAAAACAGCTCACGCAGTCTAACAATATGCATGGGCACAATAAGAGTGGTTGCTTAATTTTTAAAACAGAGGATCAGTGCATTACTGCGATATAAACACAGGCAAATAAACATCTACGGTGAAAAAGCCAGGGGAAAAGGATATGGTTTGGTTTGGTTTATGGGGGTTTAACGTCCCAAAACGACTCTGGCTATGAGGGACGCCGCAGTGAAGGGCTCCGGATATTTCGACCACCTGGGGTTCTTTAACGTGCACTGACATAGCAAAGTACATGGGCCTTGAGAATTTCACCTCCATCAGTTTTGACCGCCGTGGCCGGGATCGAACCCGCGTCTTTCGGGTCAGCAGCCAAGCGCCATAAACACTGAGCCACCGTGGCGGCCCGAAAAAAGGAAATGGGTAGCACCTAATATGCCCGAAGCAAGACTACTTATCATTAAACGCTTCTTTTGCTCATTCATTAATGTATAGAACATTTCATGCATTTAGACAGCCTAATTAACAAAATTACTGAAATTGAATCCATGCATGACATGTATGCAAGGAAAAGCAATGTTATCTGCAGATGCATACATAGATTATTGAATTGTTTTAGGAGGCAAAGCAAAACTGTAGACTATAAGGCATGCTGTAGCGGAGTGCTTCAGATTAATTTCAACCCCCTGGGGCTCTAACATGCACCAACATCTAAATGTAATGGCATTTTTGCATTTTGTCTCTATTGGAGTGATGCTGCAGCAATTGAGATTGAGCTTGCAAATTCGTGCCACCATTGCAAGTCATACGTAGCACACAACTCAAAACAAGCAAGCGAAAAAAAAAGGTAAAAAGACACCATTACGCAGTGAAAACGCCTCAATTTTTTTTTACTCTTTACATATTAATGCCAAGGAGGCCATTTTATTTTATTTCACACAAAACGATACCAAAAAGAACTATCAATAAATAATTATGTACCTTGCACCTAAGAAGACAAAGAGGATAAAATAAAAAGGCAGTCGCTGAGAAGCACTCAACGAAACTAGAAGGCGCGTACTGCATACTGTTAGATAGCACTTCAATGCTCAGTAAAAGTACCATCACACAGTACTCTGGATACCGCCTTTCTTCAACCCTTTGTGGCCTGAAACTTTTACCCACTGTGTGGCTGTTCCGGTCTACAAATATTATACTAGTTTTGAGCACAAGGAAAGAAAACAACTGCGCAGGAACTCTTGGAATGTTTATTTTCAGTGTTTCTTTATGTGCCCAAGTCTTTCTAAAATATTTTGGCAGTGTGTGGTTAACAGATGGTGCACCATGCATAGTGAGAAAAAAGCACACAATTCAACCAGGGGAAAGATTGTTAAGTGCTGCCCAACAGCAGACCGGAACAGCCGTGTTGTGTTGTCGGGGCAGACCTGACAAGGGACCGCAAAGAGTTAAAATCTGCAGTCAGTCTACCACATGCACTGTGCAGCAGGGGAAGGCTAGGCAAAAAAAAAGTACACAAATTTATTGCTTCAAAAATGAAAAATGAACCAAAATCAATTAGCTGAACAGCAAGTTCTCTTAGGAATGTAAGAACAAAATTTCCTTGTATTCATTCAGACAATTTTCCAAATATTTTCTTCTATACTACTGGCTTGTCCATTCTAAAATTTTGCTCAGAGCTTGCATTCTGACTTATGCTTTGTACAGCAACCCATTTTGTATTGGTACATACTTGTCTGGCTTGTTCAGTACAAATGAAAAGCCACACTTTGTGGGGGGGGGTTGAGCTTGCACGAGGTCCATTCCGAGCTATCCAAAGCCTAGAGAGATGCGCAGCTTCCCCACTCCACGGGATACGAGGGACACAGTGACGGGTTTGTCGAGAGGTCAGCATCGTGCAGGGAAGGCTTCAGGTGGGAACAGTCAACTAAAGGGGTTTATTGCCTAAATATGTACACTATATACAAGCCCTGGGTGGTCGTCAACCAGTCTGGTTGTAGGCAGCAGAGAGAAAAAGAGGTGGGATAGGGGTGCTACGGAGTGCAGTGCTCTCTCCCAACAAGAAAGAGGGGCTTTACTGATGGGGCTAAGGAAGGCCACTACAGTCATTTCCCTCAGCACTGAGCACAAGGGCGCAAAGGTAGGTGTGTTGCATGGGCAGCGTGGGTTGGTGCATGATGTCACCTGCCCAGAATAGCGGCCCCTAGAGGCCTTGTTGGGGCGGCTAGGCCTAGTAATGAGCAAACAGAGAAATGGCATTCTAAGGATCCCCACAACTTAAGAAAGCAAGTCTAGCTAGACGACTGGACTGGTACTGGTGTCTGTTAGAATAGCACGACACCCACAAAACCAGCTAAGGGTTTGGCCAATCAATTTTCCAAGAAGTTGGCAACATTAGTCCCCTCTGCTACTTAAACTCAGTTTTCCAAAGGATAGTTTGTTTTCCATAGTGAGGGACTGATGCCGAATGCAATAATATACAAAAAAACATCAAAACGCAATCTCCACAAGAATTTCAAGTGCGAACAGAACAGTGGTGTTGTAAATGAAATTTTTGAAATATGTCAAAATAAACTTGCCGGCCACCGTTCTAATGTCCACCTCTCTTTCTAAAAAAATACCACCCAGAAAAGCATATGTTAGAACCTCATGCATGACTGAAAGCTGCCTAAAATACAGGTCACAAAGCACACTTAGAATACAAGATTCAGTGCAGAACAACACCGTAGGCAGTTTAGTGCGTGCATGCATTGAAAAATGATGGCATTTGAATATATTGCATACACAACCCAAGATGTGTGCTAAAGTGCATATCCTCCAGACAGGTAGGGCACAAGGGCACAAGTGCCCAGGACAGAGCATGGATGGGCTCAGTCCAAAACTCTTCATAATGAACAGAGGTTTACATGCTGTCCATAGTGACTAAACACATTCTTTAACGAGCTGGACAAGCCAAGCATGACAGAAGGAGAGTGAAAAGCTGCCCTAGAATGGCAATGTTTATACTCATCTAAATAATCTTTGCTTAGTATTATGTGAACTGAGTTTTTCCATTTAATGGCAAAAAAAAAAGCTGCTTTTTGGAAGAAAAAGGGGTGGCGGGGGGGGGGGGGGGTGGGGGGGGGGCACACTAAACTGGATAAATAAGACAACTGACTACTAATAGAAGTTTAGCAAAATAGACAAAAAAAATAAAAAATATAAAGCAGAGCACAGATGTGTTTTTGCAACAATAAATCAAATCAATTTATTTCCCATTTTATACATACAGATGGGGGGACTGTAGAAAAAAGCTGCCCCTAGGCAGCATACAGAAATTAACTGTTTAGCCTTAGCACTGCTTACTGTTTAAATGTTATGTTATACACCATAAAAATACAATGACCTTCTGAAATACGTTTCACAGATACTGCAAAACAGCAGGCTGAATAAGTCATGCCTGAAAAAAAAAAAAAAAATGGAAGGTCAAGCCCAGCTTTACAAGTGCTTACGTCTCCGAAGGTAGCGTAGGTGACTTCGAAGGCTGTAATAACTATAGCGATGAGAAGCCCAGCGCAACTTGGACTCTGCAGGCAAGTGCGAGGATGAAGAAGGGTGAAGGTGATCATGCTCATGAAATTTACAGAAATGCAAGCAACAGGAAACAAACTGACAGGTCTCTTCCCAACCCCACAAAAGCATGCAATACAGGTTTTGCAGTTACAATCAGAGAAGATGCAAGCTGGAAAAGACACACAATGCAAAGCTGCATGCAAAAATAAAATAGTGGCAGTATGACAAGACAGAGGTGCAGGGCAAATAGGTGCATGCAACAAGGAAACCCAAGCAGAGAATAACGGTCTGTCTATACACTGAAGCAATGGTGGGCCTCTGCCCTTGAAACTAATAAACAATCTGAAGCATCATTCAGATAATGACTTCTTTAAGTATTCGATCCTTCATAACTTTCTAAGTAGTTTTGTCGGTAAATATGTAAATTTTTTTAGAACTACTCTAGCTTAACTGTAGAGATAACATTTATAAGTAGGGGTTGCACTTCTCGTTTTTTATATTTAGAAATTCGGTGGACTTCTTTCGGTGTTTACTTCAGAACCCAGTTTTTATTTTATTTGGCAAATATTTTTTTTTTCCAAGTAGGAATTACCAGCTCTTTTCGGTGATATAATGTGGTAATCCAAAGAGGTCAAAAGTCACTTAAAAGTTTACCTTTGCCTTTTTCCCAGTCCAACCATTTGATTTGCAAGTATTTAAGGCACAAATAGTCATACTCTTAGCACTGTTGTAGAAGGAAATGCCATCACTATTTAAAAACGTTTCGCAGTTAAATGAGGTAACCATCCGACAAAAACTCAATTGGAAGTGGACTTCCAAACTGTGGATTGTCAAGATGCTATTGTTGATTTGTTGTGCTGGGTTGAGCGAGAGGACTGGGCATTGCATGGCCTGCGTGTTGACGGAAGTGATGGAACTCTGCTTAGCAGTTGAAATAGCCGGAACACGACACATTTTTGTGACATTTATGTGTGATTTCGCATCAGTGTCCTTATATGCAGTGGAGAAACCCCCAACTCAACAAACTAACTCTCGTAAGCGGGTGATGACAGTGAACAGCACTAGCAAACGACACTTGCGAGAAAGCATGTAGAGCCTTCCGCGTGTAGACGTGTGTAAGGTAGCAGCGCAGTGCCTCAAAATGCACTACTGTGCTACTTAATCCAAATGTACTACCATCTCACTCTGCCCTGCCTGGCGTGTTTTGTTAATGTTTTCCTTTAATTCTGTGTAACTCATACTCAACAGCCACCTAGCTGCAGCATGCATGTCATAGATACTTACCTTTTTCAGTTAAAACAAAATTTTGAAAATTTAATTTGCATGTTTTTATCTTCTTTTTGTTTCAGTTTAAACCGAAAAGTCCAAGTGCCATTTATAAGCTAACAAGGTGACCAAAAATTTTCTTCATGTGAAAAGCAATTTGATAAAAATTGGATACTACTCATATACTAAAAGGTATTCTCAGACTGCTGCAGAAAATAAAGCCCACTGTACATTTAACTATTAAATACAGACGTATTTGCTGCATACAATGCCAACTTTCAGTCTCGCTGAACATTCACTTTTAGTGAAACAACCAAAATTTTTTTTATCATGCTTTAAAACTAATTTCTTTTCAGTACTTCAGATATTGTTACAGTAAAAACCTACATCAAATCATAAAAAAAATCAGAATTCGATTTCTAGTTTATTTTAAAACAAAAGAAGCAATAAAAATCAAGTGTGAAGCTAGTGGTGCAAGCTTGGCACCTTGACAAAAAGTGAGATGTGCTCACGTGACCAAATTTTTAAATTTCCTCATGTCAGCATTTTCTGTAACAGTACCATCCCCAGTGCTAGATCCTGCAATCAGGTCTAAATATCTCCATTTATGTGCACTGGTAATCCCAACAACAAAAAAAAATTACAAGATGCTGGCAGTTCATTTTGAACTGCGTGTGAACTAGAATACTGAAAACGGAAGGAAAAGAATGTTTGCATTTTTGAAATTCAAATTCGTGCCTTCTCACTGGCAGCCAGAGATTAGTACATGTCCACTATTTATGCACTGCTGCGGAGTTTCATTACCAACAACCCTTACACACTGATGCTACAGAGGAGGTGCCTCATGACGTTTATAGCGCATTTCCCGATCATTGTGTTAGCCTTGTGCCTCTTGCTCAGTTGTCACTTGGACTGCAGCTGAAAGAGTTTTTGAAACAGCTGAAACTAAGCAGATATGCGAGGATAACTTTACAAGTGCATGACAATGATAACCTAATGTGGACAGCACTGGAGGCACCCTTAATAAATTAGCATATCACTTCCAGAATATCAGCAATATATCAAATAAAGATTACTGTTCAACAAAAGTCTGCATTGCTAGGCCAGTCATCCACAACAGCAGCAGTCTGCAAGCACACAACATGCTAATACTAGGCTCTGCAAACTTTAATACAAGATTCTAGGCAAGTTTTTCCTTCTGAATGCTAGGGTACCATGGCACAACACAAAATTAATGTGCTGATAACTTGGCCCACCCAAATGAAGAAATTGACATGCACTACCGCTAAGATGCACTGGATGGTACTGGAAAGTGTGCTTGGCGCACTGTCTGGCAGCACTTCAATGCTCTGCATCAGACTGCCACTGGATGATACGCTAGAGGTTGCCTTTTGAACTGTGGTCTGGAAAAAATTTGTAGCCTTCAGCTCAGTAACCAACCACTACAGCAAATAAGCCACTGCAGTAGGCTGCAGGAGTGTGTTTGTCCTGCTCAGTTTTGCATGGATGGCATGTCTAAAAAATTCAAGTACTTCTAGTTGGAAAAATAGTGCTCCACTGCATGAACTACTTTATTTCTTTGGCTTTAAAGCCTTAGCAACACTTGATAACATAAAATTACATTTAGAAACAAAGAAGTTACTTAAATAGTATATCATGCTGACAGTAATGCAACAGGTTAGCTAAAATGCCAATTATTTTCTACTATGCATGTTCAGAACTATTAAATACTGCAAAACAATTTATTGGGAAGCTAAGGCTAAGTCACAGTGCGGTGATGAGATGACAGATGCCAACACGAGGGGCACTAAAGAAATTGTATGTGCTTACTTTTGGGTGAGAGGTTGTCTTCTGGTGGCTGTGGCTGGTTAGCCTTGGTGCGTGGCACCACAGTGGCAGGTGTGGCCACCTCATCAGACTCCTCAGCATCTGAGTGAGGGTGTGGCAAAACAGCTGCAGTCATTGCTGGAGCAGGTACCTCTACAGGAATGGCCACAATGCCCTCTTCTGCCTGAGCAGGTGCTGCCACTGGTGGCTGAAGCCTTCGTTCAACTCCACCTGCCTCCTCCTCATTGCTGCTTGGAGAGCTGCAATGTGGAATAGAAGCACAACATCTCAGCTCAACACACACCAGCTCTCCTCAGACAAGACATCCGGCTTTTTCGAATAGAAAGTGTTTTTAAATCCCAAAAGCAGTTGTGAGGATAGTATGCAATGCTGTCAATTCTTGAAAAGGATGTCCCAAGTCTACAGTGTGTACAGAACAAAAAATTTCAGCAAGAGGAGAAAAGGCAGGGGTAAAAAATGACAGGAAAGCATGCACCAATCCAATGCGTCAGACCCACAAAACTCAGTTTTACTTTGACAAGGGCACTGTTTGTGGCGACATACATAGCTACAGTTTTTCAGTTTCTGAAGGCCAAACAGTCAGGTGTGTAGAGCATAACGAGGGAGTTTTACCTTGTGAACGCAAGCACTTCCACTTGCTCACTAGTCATTTTCCAAGAATGGTGGCTACACACAATAGCTTCTGTAATAACCTACACTATGTAATATTATTTTGTTTGGGTATGCTTACTTCCAGCAGATGCCCCCTTAGTAAAAAGAGGCCATTATACCTTACAACAACAACCAGCACAAAGCAGATAAACTACTACAACATGAAAAAATTCTTTGCTATTAATTAGGATTTCTCCCATTGCTGTCCTTGGAAAAAAGCATGTCCTGCATTCTTAATACATGTATTTTTGAACAAATTTTTCTGTACATGACAATCAAGAGAGCACTAAAACCTTATTGCCACAACTGCTAATGGGGCTTGAACTGGAACACTGTGCACCCAGTCAACCAGAGACAATCAAGACACCTCGTAAGTACTGAGTGTGGCACATAAGGGGCAGCACAGAAGGTTCAATGACTAACTGACAAGGCTTAGACAGGCAATCTGAGGAAGAAGCCAATGAAACAAGCTTATTCCTGAAAAAGTACCATCTGCTGCGAAAGTTCCCAGGACAAGGGACCTGCATCCAAAGTGAGTGCATGGCCATACACCAGCACAGCGTTTGCTGACACTCACTAGTATTGGGGCGCACCCGACGACCTGCGCAAATTACCCGCATAAAATAAAGCAGGTTGCCAGATCAGTTTACTGGCAAACGTCACGGGATTCTAA
The DNA here is from genome assembly GCF_052857255.1 of Amblyomma americanum. Classification (NCBI taxonomy): domain Eukaryota; kingdom Metazoa; phylum Arthropoda; class Arachnida; order Ixodida; family Ixodidae; genus Amblyomma; species Amblyomma americanum. The sequence continues at coordinate 193,533,559 of NC_135497.1, read as the reverse complement.
GTTAAGATCAAGATCCTCCAAAGATCCAGCCCTCAACTGACAGGGCCGGATCTTGGGGGGGTGCAGCCCCGTGCAGATTTGCTTCATGGGTGCATGGTTTTGCCCAAGTAGTATGTTATACTGGCAGCTGATAGACTATAACTGCCTGCAACGCTCTGTACGACCACGCACAAGTCGTCCCGCACGCCGATTCCGCCTGGAACTGCAAAAAAGTGGAGCCTCAGCTAACTCTCTGCTAACTCTGCAAGCTCATCTTGTGTACTTGGCGTTTGTGCCAGAAAGGGCAAAACGTTATGCTGCACAAAAAACTAGAATGGGGAGTACCCATGCTGGCGGCGTGTTTCCTTGTGGCGATGCGCCGCCTGCCAGGCTCAGGTGGTAAGCATTGTAGTAGCGTGCCGTTCCCCCGGTTTTGCTATGCCTGGCATGCTCTGCATCGAAGCCGCAGTGAAAGTGCTTTGAATCTAGTCACAGTTATTTACAAAAGGTATAACCTTGTTACCAGTTTACCCCCTACAAATTTAACATTAAAAATGAACATATAATTGATTTCCTTGAGGTCTTCGACAGTGAAGTGCGTGGAAAAGCAGGCCAGGCAAACGCCACCTCACTTGACGGCCGTGGGTCGCATGAGTGGCGTGCCGCTCCGAACAGTCGGCCAAAGGCATCATTACTGTCAGTCAAGGGCTGGATCTTCGAAGGATCTTGATCTTAATTTTGAATGACGTGACGTTGTCCAGTAAACTGATCTAGAAACCTGTTTTACTTTATGCGGGTAATTCACGCCGATTGTCGGGCACGTCCCATCATCCATACTTTCAATGCATTATGCATTTCAAAGATTTGTCAGGACTTCTTTATTAGTCAGAAATGTCCACTGCAGCATAAAAAAATAGATTCATAATCAAGGCTTTGCTATGGCGGGAAAAATTTTACGTAAAAATGCCCGTCCCTAGTAAGGCCGCACCTTGTCAAAACTACTGAAAAATAGTGTGACCCTTACACAAGTATATATGATATATGGTTCACTGTTTGTGAAATCAGCCTCTGCATTGTGCGACTTGCAGGATTTTGTGGGGAGAATATGAGTAGGGCAATATGGCGGCACAGGTAATCGCCAACACTGCTCAGGTTCTCAAGTTCTCAGGAGGCTTGCTCAGGGTCTTGTGATGCAGTTAAGACAGCGTGTTCTGGTGACTGCACTGCCAGCAGGCTAATGAAGGACAAGATTGTCGTATGTGTCCTCACTGCCTCAGAAGATGATGCTGAATATAAGGGGCTCACCACTACCGTACCACACTGGCACAGAGGCCCTTGCCAGTTTGGAGCATACTGCTTCGACATTCCTGACTGTACACCGAGTAAATCATTTGACAGAATTGCAAAAGAACGACGTTGCCATGCTGTTTCCACCTCAGAAGCAGATGACCACTGTCATTTTTCACCAAATTTACTATGATGCTAATTGTTTATGGCAGTTTTGAGGCCATTCAATAATTTGAGTTTTTGGATAATTTGGAAACATTTTTTTCCAGTCCCTTGAAGTTCAAACTAATTACGTGTGACAGCAAAACTAAATTCCATCAATAAGGCAATCACATAGCCCAGCTTATCAGCCATTATAGTTATAAAAAATAGAAAAATGAATTTTCGCACCGGTAGTTGTCTTCATTGAGCTTGATAAATTCTTGGTGGAAGTAGTGCAGTTGGATGATGGTAATTATCAGAAAAAAAGTTGGTGTCAGCAGTTTCAGGAACAGAGTGCCGGGGTCTGACTGGTACACCTCCAGGCCAATGTCTTTTTGGCTGGGGAAAAAAAAATAAAGGCACTGTTTTACCACACAATTTAACACCTTTCTGGGTAGAATATTAATTACTGGCCTTCACTGTGGACTCCTTACACTACTATATAACATTCATAATCTAATGCAGGGCAGGTCAAACTGGTTACTGCTTTTTCACTAACAGACCATGTCTAGCTATGGCATGTCAAACGATTCTTGGAAGAGTTTACACCAGTTTTGTGTTTCTTGAACATCATCAAGATTCCACAGCACCAACAGAGATGGTTTGTCAAAAAGCATTTGTTTTAAGCCTATTGTTTACACTACAGTGACGTAACTGGCTTAGGTAAGTTTGAAACACCTTTTGGAGTAGCAAAATGAGCGTTTTGAGCAAGTGTGTGCGGCTGCATATGTGCATGCCCAATTTAGCGTGTGCATGTGTGCAAGTTTGTGACCACGTGTGCGTGCATGTACGGGCAAGCATGAGCAAATACTACAACTGCGAATACCAGGACCGACCCGAACCTGGCTTTTAGCAATCCAAATTCCGAATTGCCGCCAAAAAATAAGGACTTACATTTCTGGAGGTATGTGCAGATAGACCTCCCAATAGTATGGAAATTTTTCAAACTGGTATGTGTATATGAGAATGAGCACCAGCATCGAGTAGATGATCACTGTCAGCCAGAAGCCATACATGACTTTGATCCACAACTGGTACGAAACCTGCAGGCAGTAAAGACATCACAATGTGCATACTAATGCTATAAAAATTGGTGTAACAGCAAGGTGAAAAATTTTGCCGAATTAACAGTTGCACCAAAACCTGTTTGTGCACTTGCTACACGAAAGTCACTAATTATGAAGCCTATCAAGTAGCAAGATAACGCTTATAGCAAGTAACTTTCTGTCACCATCTCTCCTGTCAAAGAAAGACTGCATATGCTACAGTACCGAAAAATAACTGGAATGACAATGATGGCTAAAATAAATATAGAGCACCCATTTCGTTTTTTTTTTGAGAATGAAAAAAAAGGGATGTTTGTGCCCTCAATATGCCCTTAGGATCAGTGGCTGTACCACATGTATACTGCTGAAAATAAATATTTTGTCAGTACGGTCATAAAATAACAAAACTGTATAACTGTCGAGTCATAGATAATTACATTATTATGGGGCAAAGAAAAATACTTCTTCAGGTACTATGCAAAAGGCAGCACAAATAAACAAAAGCTACTGCATACAAGGGATCCAACAATGGGCATTTCCTTGTTGGTCTTTGAAGTCTAGAAAATAAATATTGTTGAGAAAAAAAAATTCCACATATAATAAACAAATTGAGGTGCTAACTCAACAAAAAGAGTGCACATCAAGACAATAGTGTGTATTAGGTGAACTAACACAAAAAACATTTACTAATGCTATGGCCTCAAGCCAGTCATATGGAGTCAATTGCTCTGTTTGAAAGGCACCTATAGTTACTATTATCTAAAATAATGCATCCTGAATACAATTAAATTTAGCTGAGGTCTTTCACTTTTCAGAAAAAACCTGTAGTTTGCAACACCAATGAATTGAAACTTACTCAGACACTGCTGAAATAGTGAAATACAACCAGATCATTTTAATTCTTGCAGCATGGATTGTAGCAGGAGTTGGTAAAACCGTGTAACTGCACAATTATTTCACCAATAATACATATGATAGTGCTTGTATAGTGAACCCAGATCATTCTGAGAGTAAAACTGACCGTCCCATAACTGTGCACACAGTGTTACCAGCCAGGTGTCATTTTCTTCACGACACACTGCATCATGGCACATAAAGATGATGGTTGAGAGAAAGCATACCTTGCTGGCACACATACACTCATATACACACAAAACAGAAATAGGTACTGTCCAAGCAAAGTCACTAAGGAAATTTAACAAGCACAACTGCCTGGACATCCTAATATTTGTAAGTAGAGAAGGCATACCTGGAAGACAAGGATGAAGAACAGAAATAGCAACATGTAGGCAATGCGGTAGAGGACCACCTCGGTGCCACCCAGCGAGATCACCATTAGCATGGTAGCCACCACCCAAATCCAATAACGGGTCAACCACTTCTGCACCAGGCGGCCCAATCGGCGTACATACAGCTGGGTGCCCATACCAAGGCTTGATGCACCCATACTCATCTGTCGCCGAAGCTCTGCAACACAAAAGACACGCCATTTTGTTAGGACAGCACATGCAGATCCCCATGCACTCACACACTGTCACTGTGCTTTGTATCACTTTAGTGACAAAAATGATGAAGCGGATCACACGCCCTTTCAGATTAAAAGTATTTTTTGACATGTCAGCAATAAACATGCCATCAGATATTACATCGGCTCACTTTTTTGACAAGCCAGTGCCAAGGCTCAAATTTCAACTCTGAAAATATGTTCCATGTTCCCTGTTCAAAAAAAGCGACAACCGCAACTACATACAAGCCTGGGCCTCTCATTCTGATGAAGGCAGTAGAAATACAGATGTAACGGCCCTCACGACATTTGTATGATAATATTCGCGGCAGTGATGCAGCAAATGCCAGAAACAGAAAGACCTGCCCTGTATCAGTGTCTGGCAGATGTCTTTGTTTACAAGACCATGAATTTTTTTTTCATGAACAAAGGGACCCATTTGCTAAGAGGTTCACACCCTGCTACAGTACCTGGGCTAGTTGAGCTGTTAGTTAAAAATAAAATATAAGACTAATGTATATGTGCACTAATACCTTTTCCTTTCTCACTGTCAGATTGAAAAACAGCACCCATTCTTACCTAATGCTTTCTGAGTAATGCTCCCCAGACAGACTTGCAAGGGCAATTCTTCAGAAATAAGAACAAGCCACATAACATGGCCTGAACCAGAAAACATATGTTTATCTCTGCCAGCTGGCACCCAAACAATACTAGGCCCTACTTTAAAGTCTCAAGGTTTGTTTAAAACTTTGGAAATTTAAATTCACAGGCTACAGTTCTCCAGTAAGCTACTATTTTCAACCATTAGGAGTGCTAACAACAGTAGCGGCTGAAATATGAAATACAGTTGCTTAAAGTAGTTTTCAGAGCAATAACAAGATTAATCAACTGAATTTCTTCACAACCTAAGCATACTGCCTGTATTCTCGAGGGGTACATGTCCAGGTTATGAAGCAGTTCATTTTGCTACATCTTCAAAAAAACTTCTGCGCATGTGGCTGCACTATTTATCAACTGCAGAGATTATTGCAACTGCATCCATCTTTGAAATGAAGGGCAAATGAACAAAATTTTTTCTATCAGGCATTCAAACTAAACTGAAAGCTATCATCAAAATTGAATGCACATTTACACGTTACACCTAGAAACAACTGCCAGTTTGTGTATACCAGCCATGATTCAGCACTCACCTATACCAGGTGCAGGAGGCATGCGCTGATGTTCCACATACTGGCGTAGTGTAATCCAGAACATTATTGTGTACAGTATCTGTCCACAAAAGAAAAAAAAAAGCTCAGTAACAGTCCAGCATCTGTGATTTTAAGCATAGCTGGTATTTGTCAATACCACTAAACATTGCAGAGGTGTGAAAAAAAAAAGCAACTGCTTTTCGCTTCCACACGAAACAAGTGACAGTGATAGCAGGATTGATTAGAGCACACCTATTCTCATCCAACTCCCCATTCACACCACAGCCAAGCAGCTGACCAGGGCCTTCATGCCAGCTATCGAAGGCTGTCACGTGAGACATCGTCACAGAATTTTTAATTACCAACACCTCAAATCGCCTGTTACATCAAAGGCGCTGTTCGGGCATTGAAACCGATACCAAAACGGCACGAGAAAACATTATAAATTATTCACCTGGCGTAGGTGAGTTCTGCATCGTGACTCATGTACACTACTGTCTTGCACACCATTCCAAAAAAAAAAACAAGCACCCAAGAATTTTGTGTCTACTCTTTTAATGCTACCATGGGGCAAAGGCATTCCCAGTAATACTGACCCTATTCAGGCAAATTTCCTAACCTTACAACTTTGCCACTTTCTTTGCTGTTCTTGACTATGTTCCTCTCCCCTTGGAATCAACTTTGCTAGTTTAACAAGCCACTAATTATGTGTGCCACGCATTGCATATTGCAACCATGACTCAAATTTACACTTTAGTTTTCGGTACATCACAGCAGTAACTCACTGAAATCAACGGCAATTAAATAAATTTTTCAAACAGACAAAAAAAGCTCACTAACCTTGACAGCAAGCGGCTGATATGAGTTGTAGCCATACTTGAACAGGCCCACCTGGGCCAGATTGACTGCATTCACCTTCTGTGGCAGCTCTTCATCAGTCAGGTCCAGGCTATACAAATACTGCAGCAGCAGCAGGAGCTCCGCATAGGCCACCAAAGCAGGCGACGACCGCAGGCACGCCAGACGGGAGCTTGCATCATGCACGCACAAATCACTCACTTTGCAGCAAACAAGACCGCAGTGAAAAATGAAAGATTTTTTTAGCTTCTAAATCACTGAAAACTGGCACTTCACAACAAGGCAAGAAGTCCACGATAAAAGAGTACAATCCTTAGTGTGGTAACATTTTTTTTTTTAATTTTAAATCCTAATAAATAAACTGTAATACATGCGACGTTATCATTGTCACAAAAATGTGCCTACTTGACTAAATAAAAATTGATTGACTTCTTATTAATTTTAGTGCAAATGTTTATACTAAAGAAATGAAGCCAACCGTTACCTTAGACTTAACTCATTTCGTACAACTCTATCAGAGTGCAGCACACGTACATGTCTCCTGAAATACATTCTGGGCGTTTCCCCTAAGATGTCCTGCAATTTTTAAAAGTAGGTTTTTTGAGTTTGAAGAGTGCTTTTCTCGGCATAGCATTGTCATCAAAATACAACTAAGACCTACTAACTTGTAGCCTGGTTAACTGTCCGGAGTTGTGTCTCCGGGTTTGAACTGAGCAGTCTCTCGCTGATTTTGGCTTGGGAATTGGAGGCCCTGAAGGGGCAAGCTTTTAGGGCACTCGTATAGTATGCGATTTAGATTGGCTCTAGAAAAACTGCATAAAATGCAGCAGGATTGATATACCGCGATGTACATGAGGGAATATATATAAGGGTACGGGAAGGCATGGGTTTCCAACTGCCTCCAGGCAACTTTCTCAGATTTGGCTAGGGATTTATGGTAAGGGGAGGGGGGTATTTTAATTTTTCATTCTGGTAATGGAGGGTGATTTCATGATATGTGACCATGCGTCCCCTTGCTGATCACAGGTGCAGGTCGCTTACTGCACGCTCAACGAATCCTCAAGCATAGTTGTGGGTGGCCGTGTTTTCCAGATGGGAGGAGTGGGCAGAGACCCATATGATGTAGATTGTCTGTTTTAGCGATATAGCTTTGGCTAGGATAGACAAATTTGGTGTCTGAATTCTTTTAGCGAAATTTCTGATTGCAAATTTGGAATCACTAAGAATGCATTTTGCCTTTATGATACCAGCACTGACAGACACCAGAAAACAGGTGAATCATGTTACTAAGTAAAGAGTAACTACATTATAATAGTTCAATTTTTAACCATTACTCATGGGCACGTGATTGTATATAATGATTTGTAGCCAGCAGTTATTATTAGGCATTTCTCTCGCTATTTGAAAACTGTGCACCTGTGGAGAGCACACAGAGGCGTCCATCAAATCACGTCACTCCAGGCATGCGGCCTGCAGGTGTGCGGTTTTCAAATGGTGCAAGAAGTGGCCCAAAGTGGTTGACCTACAGCGGCAAGGGTAACCGCGCTTTAAAAATTCTAAAAACTGGTATGGCTTATACTAACGGCTAGCTATAAATCTCTGAATACAAACAGGTGCCTATGGATAATAGTTAGAAAGTCAAATATTAAAATTTAGTTAATCACTTTACTAGTTAACATGCTTTGCCTATTTTTTGACGTCCGCTAACACTGGTAAAACAATACCACAAAAAGCTTCTCTTTGCCTCAAGAACCTCGTTTTTAAAAATTAGTGGCGGGATTCTCAGAAACACCTGGTATATCACGCAAAATGTCACTGACCTCACTGAACTATGAAACAATGAAGGCTGCTACAACTGAGCTCAAGAAAAAATAAAAAAAATGAAGCTCTCACACCTCCACTAAATTAATATTTCCAGCTGATACACCCAACAAGCCCCCTTCCCTTTGCCAGTTCCAATTGGCACTGAGACATGCAATCACTAGCTGGCATCACACTGATGCTGAGGCTTGAAGCCAAATTGTTTACAGTAAACTAACAACTAATGTGAAGGCTGATGATGAATACTTCAAGGAACATGAATGATGCAAGACTAAATACAACAGTCTTGAATATTAATAACCATTCACCCTGCAACGTAAACATGCATGTGATAGTAATGCAAATTACTCGAAAAGTTAATGGGATGAAGACAGTTATACCTTTGTAAAAAATGCTCCAGCGCATGACCTTTCCCTTGCAGTGCCTATTTATACTAAATTACTAATGGTCAGTGCATTGGGACCCAATTTCAATGCCTTCCAAGTGCCTTTCTAACATGCAGTACCACCTACAAACGCTCATGTTAGGGGTTACTGGTTCCACACATTCCTCGAAAACTGATTTTCAAGCCACACAAGACGTCACAAACTGGCTCCCACCTGGGCATCATCCATAGAACACATGACCACAGCAGCAGGACAAAGGTGAGCCATGAGTGATAGGTGATGCTCCAGGCCATCATCATGATGAGGGTGACCACATAGCTGCCCCGTGTCAGCAGCCGACAGCCCTGCAGCACCATGAGTAGCACTAGCTGGCGGCTTCCAGGGCTTCGGTCTGGCATGCTACCAGCCATCGTGTCATCCTCGATTCCACATGCACCAGCGCCAACTGGTGCTCCAGCAAGAGGCGATGCTCCAGCGGACCCCACAGTGCCCTCGAGAGAGGACCAACCACCACTGCCGCTGGGCTCCACACTGTCCTTGGCAGCCATGCTTTGGTATGACCGACCCACATGGTCATTGTCCAGTAGCTAAATGAAGGCACAAAACATGAGACTGTAGTCACTAAGTGAACATCACACCCTATTTTTTAAAGCAAATGAACGCCCTCATGTTGATCACCACATTTGTAAAAAAAAAACTCTACACTATATTACTAGCCAAATGCCATAAGAAATCTATGCAACAGCTCTATCTGAACAGGCTTAACAAGGGTCATAAGAATGTGGCAAAGCCTACATACAGTACTACTCTGCACTGCATGTGTGCAGAAACAGACCTTGCGTCTCACACCGCAAACTAGTTCTGATGCTGAAAAAAAAAAGCTTTTTCAAGCTCTATGTTTATTCATACTTTAGTTTTCTTTTCGAACACCTCATTCAGAGTGACGCCAAATACACATGGCAGTTTTGTAGAATAGGTGGAGCTTCCACTCATCATGCTATGATCTTAGAAGTTAGCACATCCATCGCTAAGGCTACAAACAACCAAGCAGCCACTGCAGTGTACCTAATTAAGAGATTTTTCGATGCAGAGTGCTGCATGTGTGCAACACTGGGCAGCAAAGGCAGTCACAGTCTGTAGTGCAGATCTGAAACACAGGTCTTTTTCTACAGTGCATGGACATTATCTGACAACACTTGCTAGGAACGCTGACTGTGTTTGACTGATTGTGTTTTTCTATGCCAGGCCATGTCTTTTTTTTTTCCTAGAGACAACTAACTACCTCAACCCCTAAAACTCAAGTGGATGAGTGCACAGGATGTGAGAATAACAAAAAATGTGGCATTAAGTCTACATACCATGCCTCAAGATGGGAACAAAACACATTAGGTTGTACCAGATTACACAAAGCCCTTGCCAGCACCAAGCCAGCTACCATCTCCGGTGGATGAGTCAATGGTGAATGTGTGAAGGTGCAGGTCACTTACTCGGCAAGCAGCTACAAAAGCAGGTTTGCATTGTCTGTTGCACTCACAGCTGTCATCTACTTCAGCCACCTCATTCTTCAACTGCAACTTCTGGCAACAGTGCCTACCTATCACTCATCCCTTTCATAAATTGTAGTGCCCACTACTGTGATCTCTTAAAAATTTGCCAAACTTCAGAGCTCTAGCAACAAGTTTTAGCTTTCAGCCACTTGTCTTTTGTTTCAATTTGGAACTTTTTGCACTTTACTCATCAGAAATGCACATCTCTCGCTATGGAAGTGGCAAGCATTCTTTCTTACTGCACTTCATGCCATCAAGAGTGGCTTCTCTCAGCAAACCCTTCCACATTCCTTTCAAAACAGAACCTTTTGCCTTCATGCAGAACACTCCCCTTGGCAGCTAGCACCAGGCCAGGGAAAAGCTTGAGCCCACAGGAAACCACTGGGTATTTGGCATCACTGGGGATCGAACCCAGCACCTCCCGCACACCAGGTGGATTGTCTAACCATTAGGCCACCTTTATGGTAAAGAAGGCTGCCGCTAGCACTGGTGCTATTTTCCGATACTATACTCGCTGCATCATCAGAGAGCCGAAAAAAAAAAGCACCTTATTTAGTAACAGGCATTGCATAAGAATAAAATAGTTTGATAGGTAACACAAGCATTTTCGGCATCTAGTTTAGTACTGGCTTTTCTATCAAATTCTACCAGCGGCACATTCATTTCTTATCAAGCTGCTGCGATGGTGCCTAAAAATGCAACGTTCAAGCATAAACAATTGTTCAACAAACAAGGCACTAGTCAGACTCGCCAAAAACGTTCCATTCGTGTTGCTACAAGGCTGCTCCTCTGCCAATCTGGCTAGCAGAGAGAATTTGCCGGGGAGGTAGGCAGGTAGGTAATTGGTTTATGTAGCGCCAAGGCAACACTACAGGCTACAAGGCATGCTGTTATGAAGGGCTTTGGATTAATTCGAACTAATGGACACCAATAATAGTCCATGCAAGCAAACATGCGTGCACAGTCATGCTCTCTATACAGTGGCACACCAGGCTTCATGCAAAGAACCACAAATGTATTTTGGGGTACCATCAAAAACGAGAAGGTTTTAAGTTTTGTAGTCCTCGCTCATTACTTTGCTTAGACTATTACAAAAAAATAGCTTTCCAAAAAACATAGTGAACTGATAGCTTAATGCCACCAGTGCCCACTGTTGCACAACAGCAACATTCTGCATCTCTGACACCATGTCATAGGTCTGCATTTTGAATGCCTACAGACACAACCTCAAGAGAGATTAATCCTACAGACACAACCTCAAGAGAGATTAATGTTGCGATAAGACCTAAGCTGAGCAAGTGGCAAGAAAGTCAACACAGCCTGGTGGTTCTTCTGTGCTACATATAAAAACATGCACACACATAAAAAATATGCAAATCAAGAAATAGCACAATTGTTCAAAAAACAAAAAAAAATACACATAATTAACAAGTTTGTGTTAATGTTTCAATCAATACACAATGTTTAGACTAAGTATAAATGGTCAAAACGAAGGCTACAATAAGTATTGCACACTAAAATAGAAAGCGACACTTAAAACACATACCCCTAGACAACAGAGCATAGCTGCACATTCACACATCTTACACTTATTAGCAGCAACATGGAACACATTAGCATGAATTGCAGCAAAATGCCTCCATCCTACATCCAAGAATTTTCTTGGATTAAACCTGACCTACAGAGGTAAAATATCTCATGAATAAACAAAATTGCAGCCGATTGATTACACATCTGAAAAAAGGATTTTTGTAATACAAAATACAAGGAGACGATAGCTTACCAAGTTCTTTTCATGAGAGTAAAACAGAAACACAAGGATAAACTTTTTAATAAATGTTTAATAATGTTCTTCTTGGTCCACTTTTTCAGTGACCAGCAATATGTAGGAAATGGCTCTATCACAATGGAAAACTAAACTCCTCAAAGGAACTGATAGTGGGATTTTATGTATCTTGTGGCATAGATGATGGCCCTAACATTTAAAAGTAAAAAACTGTTCAAACTTTCCAGCAGCAGTAGGTCATGGTGGACACAAGATTGAAAATGTTGCTCCCAAAACATATGCTTTTGGAGAAAAGTGGGCTGCTTGACAATGTAGCTTTTTTCTAGTGAGATTTAGCAACTTAAGCCATTTCCTGAGAAAAGAAAGCTGGCAAGGCTGAATTAGCACTGCAGGCTAGAATTTGTTAACGTGCACAGAATCTTTTATATTGCTAAGATGTTTGGCATGACACGTGGCATAGTGAAATGTCATATATAAACATGGTTTAATATCCTAGGCATTTTGTAGCCATGTTTGCCATGTTTCACGATAACCAAGGTTAACTTTCAGAAACGTTTATATAGTTATGCCATCACTGCAGATTCCATGTGATCAATATTATTTGGCTCAAAAATTTGTGCCATTTATGTAACAATGCCACAACTGTGGAACCCTTTGCTTCTCCATGCGAGTATACTTGAAGTGCGATGACCACACTCCATGCAGCTGCAGTGAACTGCACACAAAACTAAAGAAGAATACTGCTTCTTCATGAAACATCCAATAGGAAATATGTTTGCACTCTGTATTCTGCCATTCCTTTCCCACCTGTTCATTTTCTATGCAACATAAAGCACAGTGCATTGGTTTGTTTCAGCTGCAATCATCTCAAATTAGGTCACTATTACACCTGTTTCTTAATACCAATATAATAAGCTTTCAAAAGGAAAGCATGACAACACAGCCCAAGGAAAATATTTTGCTGTGAAGCATGCTGGTCATGCTGAGATGCCTTGCTGGCTAGCTAACCTGTATACCCTTCAAGCAACAAGTTATTAAGTTTAGTATGCCTGACCTGAAAATTACTCTCACTTGATAATCATTGTTTACATTACTTCAACCCTACTATCTCCCAGCCTAACATACCTAAATGTCATATCCCAAAATTCGTGCAAAAGCAAAGCAGCATGCTATTCTATATTAGAATACACAAATGAGAATGTAGGCGGGCAAGACGGCACTTACGGAAGAACTTACAGCACAATCCATAATTAGGCTTACTACCATAAACAAGCAGTACCAACTAACCCACAATGAATAATGCAGGGAGGATTATGCAGTTAAACAGCGTTCCTAAGCAGCCAATTGCAATTATGTTTCCTGTTGCTTATGACATGTAAGAAATATTGCCAGCAGCTAAACATCAATGCAAGCACTTTTAACTTGTACTGCCGTGTCCCTCTTAATAGATCAGTATAAAAAACATGCTTGGCCAACCTTTGCAGCGCTAAGCTAAGCAATCGCAGTGCTTAAGCATATGCTTAGGTTCTGAAGTTTAGTGGGCTGAAATCTGCAGCATAAAGGTCATTCAAGTGCCAAGGAACATGCAAGGACAGACATGACAAATAGAAAGATGCTGATGAAAAAATAAAGTCACAAACACACAGAGCTTAAGGTGGGCACAGCTAAAGCCTAAGTATTTCTTCATGCAGCGATGCAAGCATAGCATGGCAACTGAGTAGCCCCACCCGTGCTGCACAGGAAACCTGCATTCCAGCCAGACAGTGCTACACAGTGCAGCAAGAACAGAAATGGAATTGTTAGCAGAAAACTATGGCAGAAGCATGTCCTTCACCGCTGTTAATTCAAGCTCCCCCATAAATAACATGCGAATAAGCATCACAAGACAGAACACAGCAAGCGTAAGATTCAATTACTTATATAAATGATATTATCAAGGTTATTCAAACAAATGAGGTCAACAATGTTACAAAAAGAAAAGCCAAACGTAAGTTGAAGGCACTTTCCCGAGATCATCACATCTATCAACTTGGAGCGAAACGAGACTATTTGTGTTATCTAACCCTTGCCAGTACAACAAGACTGTACATAAAAAAACTGCAAGGAACATTTTTTGTAGACAATTTTGTGCAATTTAAAAGCAGATGCAAGTAAATAAAAAAGAAACAGTGGTGCACAATGAAAGATTTCTGATAGCAATGCTAAAGCCTACCCCCAGCCAATGCCAAGCGTTCACATAACCTAGAATAAGTCATTACCAAGTCAAGTTCCAAATAAATGCTATGCACTATGATAGTACATCCTGCCCAAGGGGCCTTCATTCTTTGCTCCAAAGGTGACAGATGCAAGCTCTCAGGAAAGCAGCCCCTGAAAGAATGAAATGGCAGATGCAGTCAGCTTGACTACGTACTGGGGCCTTCTGGATGGCATCTTCATCTACCACGGCCTATCCGCACAGGCCAATGAAAAGGGGAGGAAACAGCATGCCCAAGAGCACAGAGGAAAAAAAGAACAAAAATGGGAGAGAAAAGAAAACAACATTAAAAGCAGAAACACAAGCGTCAAATGGCAGGTACAAAGAAAAGTAATGCCGTCAAAAGCAGAATTGCAGCCATTTAACGATAATATTAAGCAATATAGAAAACAATAAAATATACATAAAAAGGCATATAGGTACAATGAAGCTGCTAGTTTATAATAACAAAAAAGATATCTCCCAACACTCACGATCCTCAATAGATTAGAAATGCAATATAGTTACCATGGAAGATAAATGATGGCCATGCAGTAAAAAAACGTAAACTCGCAGGGTGTAGAATAAGTATGGGTTGCTATTAGACGGTCACATCAGACACACTTCAAAAGCACTTTATTTTTCTAGACGTGTTTTATGAGAGAACTCCTACCAATTTCCTTATTCAGCATTAATAGTACATTTACATTTAAAATATGGCAGCCAACCATCCCCAGTCAATGACCTCTACCATGGCAATTACCGTAGAAAAACAATAAACTGGAAAAGGACAAAAATCAATCAAGACTACAGGATGGGCTCGGGACTGCCCACAGTCACCTATATATCCACATGTTGCAAGAACAACAAGAAAAGGTTGTGTCAAATCCAAGAACATCACTAAATAAAATAGCCGAAGACATCCACAATGACAGAAAATCAGAACAATCTCCCTTTTGCATTTCCTTGTGGTTCTAACATGCAGGAGCCACGAGAAATGAAAAAGAAGGCACAGCAGCAGACTGCCAGGGCACATAACATGAGACGCACCATCGGAGTGGAGGCAGGAAGAAAAAACGTGATGCAGTGACCGGCTGAAGTGATGAGGGCGCTGACTGACAAGTGCATGCTTTTTGTAAGTCGGCAATGAAAACACTTTGAAGAAGATGATGATGATTGTGAATTTTTACGACACAAGGGCACATGCGGCCAAAGGAGTGCCATGGCACAAGGTTTTAGTCTTCTCAAGGTGTGGTCAAAGACCCATTTTCCAAGAACTTCACCCTAAAGAAGCCTAGCACCGGGCCAGGGGAAAGCTTGTACCCATTGTATCACTGATAAGTACCCAGCGGCACTGGGGATCGAACCCCGCACATCCTGCTTGTGAGGCGGATGCTCACACCACTAGGGCACCGCTCAAAGAGCTGGGAGGTACTGCAGCCAAACTCACAGTACTGATTCTTCTTCAAATATAGCTGCATTCAATTCAGCTGTGGTTCACTGCACCGCCTGCACCGGTTGCCCTCGATTCCCAGCGCCCTCTGTACCGCCGTCCGCGATTGATTTCGGTGCAGCCTTCGTGCCGCTTTGGTGCAAGGAACCGCGGCACCAGCCTCCAAGGAGGTGCAAAAAAGAAGTGCACGTGCAGATGGCTTTCAGCAGATGACGCGCAGACGACGCATGTTAGCTCGTAAATATTGAACGTGAATTGAGGGACGTTTTCGCTGTTGTCGCCGGGTTCGATGTCATTCGGCGCGAAAATGGTGCTGAAACCTACGCGGCAGCAGGCAAATTTCTGTTTTGTGCTGTAGCTGCTATGTTAATTGTGGCAGGCCATCCATGTACGTGCGAGTTCACACGAAACTTATGGCGCAACGACGGTGTGTGGGCTGTTAGCGAACTGAAGGCAGGGCGAATCTGAGCGTGTTTTGCTACAACCGAAACCGGTACCTGTGCCTCCTGCGTTAAGCATGCAGGCAGATGCTGCCGATTCGACGCTGCCTGGCGATTCAACAAAGGAATAAAAATGCCGGGACGTATACAATGCCAACATAACTCTTTTACAAGATAGGCAGTCAAAAACGCATGCCTTGAAAGACTACGCCTAGTGCTGGTGGAAAGGCAGCAAGCTTCTCGTTACCATCAGTCTGTGTGCAAGCATGGATGGCAGCGAGAGGGGGGATTGCTGTTTAAGTCTCGCAAGTCGCAGCGCTTTGGCAGCGATGTTCTCATACGCTACAGGCAGATCACGAAGGCCTGGAAGACAAAATACTTTTTTTTTTTTTACTCTATGAGTGCGGGGGGTGAGGTGCGAGTTGTTCATTCAGTGGCTTGTTACAGTTGACCATGACATTTAAAAAAATAATAAGGTCCTGCTCATGCTCCACAACTTTGCAGCATAGCACGTGCTGCCTTTTTGGATTGTGGTTAGCGTGTTTTTCTGCCACTGAATGTGGTGGGCAAGACCAGCCACTGGGCATGGGTGTCACTCCTGCACTGAAGGTGTCCTGTCAGTAATGTGTTACCAGCACATGCTGATAGCAACTGACAGACCAGATGGTGACGCCATGGAAATGATTAAGGCTGAGAGGATAAAACTGACCGTGGAAATGTCACAAATTTGTTGCCTATGGACCCAGGAATGACAGAAGATGCTGTTGAATATCTACATTATCAGACGCATGTGGATTTGTGGCAACGTGCCATTGATGCACATCTGGCCAAACACGGTTTTGCCTGGGATGACTTCATTAATGTGGATGATAATGATGCTGACATCACGGAGCCATACACTGACGAAGGCATTGCACGCAAACATAGGAGCACTCTACTATAGCCAGGAACCTGATGAAGATGCCAACAAGAAGGCCGATGTACCACAAGTTGCTGTGAACACTCCAACTTCAATTAGGCAGAACGAGCCCCTAAGGCAGCATGTTGGCAGCAAAGTTCTTGGCGAGGAGCACATGACCAGGGTGGTGGAGAGGCTGGAAGGCGCCATGCTAAGGTCTAGTTCAAAGATGCAGATGCATATAATGGACCTTCAAAGAAAGAAATGCCACTTTTGTCCAACTTTGTATTTTTGCCTGCAATAATGGAAGTTCATTTACTATGAACCCCGATACAACGAACGATATCAGTGTGACCATCAGGTTTGTTATAGGTGGGTTTGACTGTATTGACAAAATACTATGTTTTAAGTGAAAACTAATAACTTCAAGTAGGGACTATACTATGCCACGTAGGAAAAGATGGCATGTTTCAGCTAAGTGGCTTTCGCTCCATTACCAGCGAAAGTTGTAGCAGAGTATAGCAAACATTGCGCACACTCCTCACCTTTTCCTGTGATGTAGCCTTATTGCTCTGGTATCTTTTCAGCTAGCATAGGGTGTCTAACTTCATGCGAATAAGTGCTACGAGTGCTGTCATTCTTATGGCTTCCCACATGCCGACTTGGCAGCAGTGAGAAATAGCGCCAACCACATTAGTTCCATCAAATGTCACACCAGGACTGTGCACATGCAGATTTGTCATGCAAAAAACTGATATACGGAAACAGCTGCAGCTCTGCAGTTTTTATCCATAAAAGTGCGTCCCTTCCAAAGCCAACAAAGAGACAATGGTGTCCCGATATTTATACAATGGGTGCTTGTGACATCTGCCCCCTCCCCAGACTGCCATTTAAAATCCATGGTTCAAAATGAAAGCCCAATCAAGCGACAGCTGTCCCCGAAGTAACCATGTCATTTGCAATGACAGTGAGGTAGCCATTCAAAAGCAAGACTTATTATGACAGATACCCTGAGCCAGCACAATGGAGTGAACGCTGAACAGTGCCAAGAACCCCATGCTCATTTTCGCAAACTCAAAAGCCACCCAGTAGAACCACCTTAATGATGTGGTAAAAAAAGTTTGGTGCCCGAGATCAATTACTTTTTGTAATCAAACCACGTGTTCCAAAATGATTCAGCATGAATTCAAAAGGACAAGACTAAGCAGCGTTAGTGCAGGAGCAACCTTCGGAACATTATGCCAGGGCACCAGTGGGGCCTCCCAGTACAACCCAAATCTAAACTTCCTTAACTACACTATTCGGGAACTATCAGCATGCTTGAAACCCCTTTTCACTTTTTTGGTGTGAAAACAAGAAGAAATGAATGACTACTTGTGGTGCACCACTGACTGTTTCCAATGCGACCTGACCTACTCAAGCACATTGCCAAGGAAAGCTGTAAAATGGAGCAGTTATAACAGTTACAAGTGAAAAGCATCACTTCTGAATCAGCAGAATAAAATCGCAACAAATGGTGCAATTAGTCAATGCAGTAATTCTACTCAAAGCAATGAAATAACTTGAACTATTTAAAGTGGCCTATACTTATTCTACACCCTGTATTAGCCGTTGAGGAACTTGTCAAATAAAAACTATACCATTAAAGAAGCCTCAAAATTTGGCTCAAAATATGCTACAATGCATGTCACATGCTCATAGAAAAGCACGTAGCTTTGACAACATTGCTTCCTAGTAGTACGCCCACTCTTAGCCTAGCTAAACATAAATATTAGAACTAGTATGAAAACAACTTTCATGGCCCAAATATTGGAAGTCACATTACTCAGTTTGAAAAACTTGTACCTACCTTTACAGTCTTACGCTATAGCTTTCACAACCAGCCATTATATAAAAAAAAAGCAGTGCTTTCACAACACAATGCTAACAGTACCTGGCTACTAGATAAATATGCGGTAACAAAACAATCTAAAAATAGCACTTGTAAATGTGACAGCAAATGAACCAAAACAATAACTGTGCTCTTAGACAGTGGGTTTTTCTCTTTACTTGTTAAACTCCAGCATAAAAAAAAGGCTTCCAGAGCAGTAACATATGTTGAATAACTTCACCTGCAGTAACGCATTAGTGTGCATTCACTGCAGCTACCTCAGAATACAGTAAAATCTCATTAATTAGAAGTCATTGGGACCGCAAAAGATGTTCGAATTAAGCAGGTGTTTAAATTAACCAAACACTGCAAAAAATGAGACCCAGGCAAAAAAAATTTAATTGCAGGAAAGCACAGTCTTTGTTGAATAAACTTTGCAATTAACTTAAGGTAATCACAAGTGCTGGTAACCTAATCCCCTAACCACATCACACTACACAAAGAAATGGCGCAGCCTGGCGTGACATGCAGTCAACCTGTTAAGGGCATGGAGCAAGACCTGGTGTTTGTATATGTGCATGTACGCGTGCGTGTGTGTGCATGTGTGTGTGTGTGTGTGAACATGTTTTTTACATATGCTGCCTCGATGAAGTGCCGAGAGCACGTGACACAGAAACCTGTGCCTTCTGCTGCATTGCAGTAAAGCACGTCTTCTCTCCAAGCAAGTGTTTTGGCTGCCCGCGAGTCATACTGTCACGGAGTTCTCACGGAGAGACGCTTCAACAGCTGGAGTCGGCAAGAGGAGACGGTAATGGCGGCCGATCCACGATAGCACGATCGCAACCTCATCGTCTTCGCGGACAGCTTGCGCCACCTGGCAACACTAGCTGGCATTAGTCCCCCCTCCGAAAAAGAAGGGCATCGCAGTGGGGCCGCCAGCAGCGTAGGCGCGCTAAGGTTCAGAAGGGAAACAGAGAAGAACGCGAGGAAAACGGAGCACACACAGAGTCACAACGGAGGGCTGCTAAGCCGTTATCGGGCATAGTACGGCTTAAGCCGCACAACGTGCACAATGTCAGAGCTGTTGGGCTGTCGACGTCTCGGTTGCGCGGCACCGTCGGGAACCACTTCATAGGTAACATCACTGATACGCCGTAGCACTTTATAGGGGCCAAAGTACCGGCAGAGTAGTTTCTCGGACAAGCCCTGGCGGCGGACAGGTGTCCACACCCAAACTTGTTCACCGGGATTGTAGTCGACCTGTCGGTGTCGAAGGTTGTAACGGCGCGCATCAGTGCCCTGCTGCTGGCCGATGTGTACGCGGGCAAGCTGACGGGCATCTTCAGCGCGTTGGGCAATTTCATGAACATCGGGTGCGAGTTGGTCGTCATCGAGGCATGGTAGCATCGCGTCAAGCATGCTCTGGACTTCACGTCCATATACAAGACGAAAGGGAGTAAAGCGTGTAGTCTCCTGGAGGGCCGTGTTGTACGCAAATGTGACGTACGGTAGCACCTCATCCCAAGTTTTGTGCTGAACGTCTACGTACATTGACAGCATGTCCGCAATGGTCTTGTTTAAGCGTTCGGTTAGCCCATTGCTCTGCGGATGATAAGCTGTGGTCTTGCGATGGCTAGTGCAGCTCAACGTAAATATATGGTCGATTAGCTGCGCTGTAAACGCTGTGCCTCTGTCGGTAATAACGCACGAAGGGGCTCCGTGCCGCAAGACGATGTTTTGCATGAAAAAGTCGGCGACCTCTGAAGCTGTGGCACAGGGTATCGCCTTGGTCTCGGCGTAGCGAGTCAAATAGTCAGTAGCGACTATAATCCACTTGTTTCCTGAGAGTGACAACGGAAAAGGACCGAGAAGGTCCATTCCTATTTGATCGAACGGAGAGCGGGGTGTAGTAACGGGCTTGAGAAAACCTGCCGGCTTAAGCGGTGGCGTCTTCCGGCGCTGGCATTCACGGCAGCTTTTTACGTACCTTTGGACATCGTCCGAGAGTCCGGGCCAGTAGTACATGTTGCGTATCCTGGCGAGCGTCCGGGAAAAACCCAGATGGCCTGAAGTGGGCTCGTCGTGGCATGCCAATAAAATGTCGGCGCGAAGATCGGCCGGAAGTACCAGAAGGTAAGCTCTTTCTTGGCCTCTCGAGTTCTTCTTGTATAAGATACCTTCGCGCAAACAGAAAGAGCCGAGACGTCGAGCGAAGTGTCGTGGTAGAGGCATGGCGTGACCTTCAAGGTTGTCAATCAGCGGTCGGAGGTCCGTGTCAGCCCACTGCCGGGCTATTATGTCCGATGCATTAAGTATACCGAGGAAACCGCTGTCGTCGTCGATTTCGGGACTGGAAGAGTCGAGTGGTGCACGCGACAGCGTGTCGGCGTCTTCGTGTTTACGGCCCGACTTATATACGATGGTAATGTCGAATTCTTAGAGCCGTAAACTCCAGCGGGCCAATCGTCCAGACGGGTCTCGCAAATTAGCCAGCCAGCATAGGCAGTGGTGGTCGGTTACGACTTTGAATGCGCGGCCGTAAAGGTAAGGGCGAAATTTCATGGTGGCCCATACGACAGCAAGGCATTCCTTCTCTGACGTAGAGTAATTGCGTTCGGCGCGGGAGAGAGTACGGCTAGCATAGGCTATAACTCTCTCAATGCCCTCTTGGTGTTGGACAAGGACAGCTCCAAGACCGATATTGCTGGCGTCGGTGTGGATCTCGGTGTCGGCCTCTTCGTCGAAGTGTGCAAGAACGGGAGATGTCTGAAGGCGTTGGCGGAGCGAAGAGAAAGCCGTCTCTTGGTCTATTGTCCAAACGAAGGAGGTGTTGCTCCTGGTGAGGCGCGTCAACGGCTCTGCAATCTTTGCGAAGTCCGCAATAAACCGTCGGTAATATGCACAGAGACCCAGAAAACGCTGGACAGCTTTCTTGTCAGTAGGAGTAGGAAAATTGGCGACGGCGGCTGTCTTGTCGGGGTCGGGTCGAACTCCGTCGGCGCTCACAACGTGACCGAGGAACCTGAGCTCTGTGTAACCGAAGTGGCACTTCTGGGGCTTCAGCGTAAGGTCAGCGGAATGGAGGGCTCTGAGGACAGTTCGCAGGCGCACGAGATGCTGTTCAAAAGTTTCTGAAAAAACGACAACGTCGTCCAGGTATACAAGACAACTTTGCCACTTGAGGCCGGTGAGGACAGTGTCCATCATCCGTTGAAACGTCGCTGGCGCAGAGCACAAGCCAAAAGGCAGCACTTTGAATTCATAGCGGCCATCTGGTGTAACGAAGGCAGTTTTTTCGCGGTCCCGTTCGTCCACTTCAATTTGCCAATAACCGCTCTTCAGGTCAATGGATGAAAAGTACTTAGCACGCCGTAATCTGTCCAGGGAGTCATCAATGCGGGGCAACGGGTAGACGTCCTTTTTAGTCACATTGTTTAATTTACGGTAGTCCACGCAGAATCGAAGTGTTCCATCCTTCTTTTTAACAAGGACAACAGGCGAAGACCACGGGCTTTGGGAAGGTTGAACTACACCGTCGTCAATCATCTCCTGAACTTGCTTTTGGATTACTTCCCGTTCTTTGGCGGAAACACGATAAGGCTGCTGGCGGATAGGGCGAGCGTCGTCATACGTAATGATCCGGTGTTGCGTTAGGGGCGTTTGACGAACTTTCGACGAAGAAGCGAAACACTGTTTATACTCCAATAGCAAGTGCTCTAAGGCCAGGCGCTTTCCTTCGGGGAGGTTGCAGTTGATGTCGACATTCGGAACAGATTGGTTGTCAGTGGCGCGCGATGATTGGTCGTCAGGGGCCGCTGCCGCGAACGCAAAGCAGACCGGAACATCCACAACCGCTTCAGCGGTAGCGATCGCAGTTCCAGAGAAAAGGTGCCGGTGCTCTGGAGAAAAATTTGTAACAAGGATCGCAGACCGGCCAGCGCGAATTGTTAGTAAGCTTCGAGCGGCGCAGATGCCTTGAGTCAGGAGGAGCGAATGATTAGCCTCGGCGACTGCTTCAGCGTCGTGCAACTCAGCACAGGCGACTTCAATCAAAACACTGCTACGGGGCGGAAGTGTGACGCTGTCGGCGAAAACGCGAAGTGCGGCACTGCGTTGGCAGGAGTTGTCGAGTTCGGCGGCTTGCTCTGTGGAAAACATGACGATTCGGTTGCGCAGATCGATAATTGCTCCATACTCCCGCAGAAAGTCGATGCCGAGGATTAGGTCCCGAGAACACTCGCCCAGGACGATGCAGCTGACGACGAACGTGGACTTGCTGATCTGAACGCGAGCAGTGCACATACCCTTGGGCGTAACCAGATGACCGCCGGCAGTTCGAAGGTGCGCGCCAGGCCAAGGGGTAATCACTTTTTTCAGAATGGTCGCCAGTTGTCCACTTAAGATCGAATAATCGGCCCCGGTATCAACTAATGCGCTTACTCTGCGACCATCGATAAGAACGGGTATTTCTAAAGAAACGCGGTTTTTTAACTCTGGTGATGGCGTCGGCGGGTTTTTGTCGGATTGTAGCGGCGACGACGGGAGGTCTTCAGCACAGCGCCCCCCAGCGACCTCGCCCCCGAAGGTCGCGGGTTTCAGTTTTCCCGACGAGGACTTGGCGATCGGCCCGGTGCCGCTCGCGAGAAGCCGGGAGGTGTCGGGGAAGAGCGCCTCGGTGAGGGTGAGCGCGACTGCCGCTGCACTCGGGATGGATTGCGCTGGTCCGCAAGGAATTCTTCAATTTCAGGGGGTCGTTCACCTTGACGGGGTCTCGGTGAGTCGGTGCGGAAGCCTTGGATGCCGATGCGTCGGTGATAACAATTTCGATAAAGATGACCTGGCTCTCCGCAGTGAAAACAGAGCGGTCGTCGGTTAGGTGTACGCCAAACGTCGGCCTTTCGGAGAGGTGCTCGACGATCCTTGAAGTACTGCACCGGTTGCACAGAGGGCCGCGGGGCTTGAGGCGTGGCGTGAATTGGTGGCGGCGAAGCGGGAGCCGGACGCCTTGCAACTTCGGCGTACGTCGGACGGTGGTAGTCCCCAGGCAGAGGTGGTACGTCGACCACAGGAACAGGGCCCCGGAACGCCTGTTGCACCTCCTCTCGTACAAGAGCGGAGATGGAACCGAGCGCAGGCTGCGACGGGCTACAAAATTTGTGAAGCTCCTCACGCACGATTGTGCGAATAAGTTCCCGCAAATCATCAGGATGCTGTCCGATGGTGGCAAACGATGATGTGACTGCAGCAGCATGCACGGGCCGGTCGTAACTGGCGCAACGCTGTTGCAGGACCTTCTCCATCGTTGTGGCTTCCGAAAGAAATGCAGCAACTGTAGATGGTGGGCTGCGCACGAGGCCTGCGAACAGCTGCTCTTTGACGCCTCTCATTAAGTGCCGAAGTTTCTTCTCTTCAGGCATGGCAGGATCAGCTCTCCTGAAGAGCCGCGTCATGTCCTCGACGTACATTTGTACGCTTTCGTTCGGTAGCTGGACGCGGGACTGGATTGCCCGCTCCGCTCTTTCGCGGACAGCTTGCGCCACCTGGCAACACTAGGTGGCAATACCATAGACTGGATTTATTCTGTGAGCAATGGAGCTGGGCGCTTCGCATATCAAGTATTGGCATTACTATGCAGCACCGCCTCGCAGCTATGAAGGGTAATCTCTTCATTGGGTTTGTAGCGAAATCAGGACTGGGGATTCCCTCATATCTTCGAATTAACTGGGTTGGTGCAGGCCGCCAGTCTAAAATGTCTGGTAAAATTTACATTTGAAATTACGAGACCGCAGAAGTTCTTTGAATTATCTCGAATTTCGAATTAGCAAAGTTCAAATTATTGAGGGTTTGCTCATATTGTATCAGCCCTCGCAAAGAACAAGCTGTGTCCTTAATCTGAGCTAAGTGCAACGAAGAAATTTTTTTTTAATGCGAATATCCTACAACAGCAGTCTTTGTATAGCCATTAAGCAATGTTCCTGAGGCATTGATTTACATGCTAGGTCAGCTCAACACTAACCGGTACCTTCAACAAGAATTATGATTTACTTATTTGCATCGGTGTTGTCCTAACTATGATATCTAACCCTTCAGAAAACTTGATGTTACAAAAAGCAATTTGCAGCCTTTAACGTATAGTCACCACAGTGTGCAAAACGTATCAGTGCTTTAAATTTTTTCTGCATTTTTTTTGTGTGCGCATGTATCCACTATACAGTGTACTGTAAACTGTCCTGTATCAAAGTACTCAATAGCAGCCAAAGAAATGCTCCTTTAATTACCAAATGCAGCTTAACTCAATCGCACTTCATGTTACTGCAGAAAATATCTATAAGGGGCTGCAGAAGGCTCCGCACTATTGAGAAAAGCTAATCAAAATCATCAAAACTATTTATTATCAAAGGATAATAAAAAGTACCACATATACACAACCAGTGAAAATGTTCTATGCAAGATAGTAGCTCTTTAGGTGGCTGCAGTATTAACAAATATTGAGCAACGGTTCTTCAATACAATTACAAAACAACAAGAGGAAAGGAAGATTGCAGAAAGGCATAATATGTGTAATTTGAGTGCTACACATGGTACCATCATGTTGTAACTAAAAAAAAAAAAAAATTACGCAGATTTCAATTCCAAACCGTTCCTAAGCCATCATGACGGAAAGTGATGAAAGAAGAGATGTGAACAAAGCGGCCATGAACATTTAAGCGCTCATGTCAAACTTGAGAGACCACATGAAGCCCTAAAGCCAGCTATGTGGTGAAACAGAGCTGCAAGAGCCTCGATCATCAATTACTTCATTCACTAGGCCTTGTAAGATGCGCAGCGAAGAGAGCCCAAAGACATGAAGTCCAAGGTTTAATGAAAAACCACTTGGTCCTGACGATGCAAGGCAACAGTAAAAATAAAATGTCAACCAGACAAAATGAACTAAAAGCTTTTAGAGTACAAAGGTCAGTAAAATTTTTCTCGTTTTTTTGTACATCCTGCAGAGAGTATTATATTTTCACTAATGCCACCTCAAGGACTCGCAGGAAATTACGGTATTCAGTTAACATGGCGACATTTCGGCTACCTTGTCAGAGACTAGAGATCTTGAAAATACACAAGACAAACAAAAATATATAGTACTAATCAAAGTGGCACAGCTGTTCGTGTGCCTTGTTAACCATATTTTTGTGTATTATGCTTCTGGAAGCATTGAGTCAAAATTAGCACTACAACTCGTGTAATTTTTTTCTGTTTCACAAGCCAAATGACAAGGATGCAGTCCTTGCTTAATGCTCAAACTGCCTGGCAGTCAGTTTGATGCTAACACCAGCATGAACCAGGTTTTTTTATTCAGACTCATAGTTTTAAAGAACTTGAATTAGCAAATTATAGAAGTTATTCACACAAAAAAACTGTAACAGTTAGACACGAAACATCAGAAAATGAGGAGAATTCTGAAGTTGCTGTGCACTATTCTATGCCTGCATTCAATGTTGCACTCCATACTTGCACACACATGCGTTGAGTTGAGTTTAATGCATACACATGTATGTATTCACACATGCACGTACATATGCACGCATGTGTGCGTACGCACATGCACACACACATACAAAGTTTCTTTTTAAGATGCTGCCAAACTAAACATACATGTATATCAAAAGCAAAAACCATGTGGCGAAATCAAGCCTGTAAGTTTAGGATATCAATTCAATTCAATTTATTTTGCATTTTTCACAAGAGTACAAAAATGCGAGAGCAAGCAACAAAAAGCTGCTGATTAGCAGCTTGACGAAGGTTGCTGCCCCTATATTTGACAGCTCATGGTTCCACATGTGAACCTTTAGCTCATGCAACACATCAATAGCAGGGTCCAGTCTTATTCATCAGCATACTTTTCAAGCTGGAGCAGGAAGTGAACACAGGCAAGATGCACGACACCTGCTATTATAATAACTGATCGATTTATATGTGCAAGACCCAAGAGAGTGCCTAAGATGCATGCCGTAGCAGAGGTCAGTGGACAAACTTCGGCCTCCTAGGATTTCATGTTTCTTGGCTGCATTTCACCAACGATAATATGTACTAGTCAATTTGGCCAGACCTGCTTCCATGTCACTTTATCAAAGACACAGAAGGAAAACATGCTGTCTACCTCAAATATTTTGCGACCAGGAAGTACTGGTGACTCTACAGTGTAGCTATGTGGGAGCAAGCTTGATAAAGCTACAAACACTGTGGGCTCTCAGCTTTTGACAAAGGCTGCATTGTTATGGAACTACCTACTTCAGTTTTATAAACCCAACACACAGGGATTAAAATGAACATAAGTAGACAACCTGCAGACTAGCTAGGCTTTACTTTTTAACTTAAAATACATGTGTACGACGATGTGCTTGCACAAGTTTACAACTAAATACAAGAAACACAAAGTGAACAAGGGAGGGGGAGCCTCACGGTGCTTAGCCAAAGTTTCGACAAGGGGACTTGCCTTCATCCAGTTGAAGACAATTCTCTTGACGAAACGCCAGCTAAGCACCCTTAAGCTCTGCCTCTCTTGTTCACTGTGTATTGTCAAGAAACCCATCTATCTGCCCTCTCTCTAACATGAAACACAAGTAAGTCAACCCCCCCCTAACAACCCGCTCCCCTCCCCTTTTACCATTGTTGTACTTATTCTTTGCCCTCTTTCACTCCTCTTCTCATGGCAAGGTTGAGGTGTCCATTGAGGAGCAAGACAGTTACTGCGCCTTTCCTTTTCTCAAAACAGTTTTTTTTTTAATTCTCAATGCATGCTCCCAATCATTTTCCATCCTCTCCTTGTTGCAATGAAAAGTTCGCTCAACCATTTTAGTACAAGTCACTGTCACCTTGGATGCCTCAAAGCATAACTAGGGAGCCCAGTGCATGAACAAGTAGTTCAGCAGTTTCACAAAGGTGTGGGAGGGTAAGCAAGGAAGCGCAATTCTGTACTATCAATGGTACAGTCCCTGATCTTCTAGTTAAGCAACACCACATAGTGGCAAACAGGAGAAATTTCATGACAATGGGACCACAATTAAAAACACCCCCTGGTTCTGTGACACAATGAACTAGCACTGCTTATTGTAATGTGTACGACAGCAAATCGAAACCATTTGCTTGGATTTTTCTTTTTTTTTTTAACAAGGAATTAACAGCATGCAATCATTTACCCTTCCTCCTGGGTGTCAATTACCGTTTGAGTTGCATTCCATGATGCTTTTGAGCCAAAGTTTCCATTTAAAAAGCTCTGCGATGAGCTGACAGGCAAAACCGAAAGATCAGATACTGTACCACTGACAGGATGGAATTACACATGCAAGGAAAGGCTTGATGTTAAAAAACGCTAATGAACCGTCACCAGTTCATGTGCTATCCACCTATGTCTTAGTCCCAGTACCTATGTTTATGTTCGGACACTCAAGTTGTACCTTCCATTGTAACACGTATATCTGCCAACAAAAATTGCTGAAAATAACCAGAGCACCATGGCCAAAGTTACCCCGCTTTCTCTTCTGTGTCTCCGAGAGAAGGACACTGCTGATCGCTGAGAACTGCGCTTTGAATCCTGGCGAGGAATATGGCCTCCGACGCCGCCTGCTGCCACCATGCCGGGAGACTCGTAAGGCTATAAGTGCAAATGAAAAAGATATTAGCTGCACACACTTGGTACAGAGGTGCCGACACAGTTAAAATGAAACAGCAGATCACCTACGACACCTAGACGTACCCATAAAGAGAACCAACTAAGCTGTCAATTATATTTGGCAGTATGCCTAAGCATGTCAAAAAGAATTGGTTGGCTCACAGAAAAGCACACTTTTAAATTGCAAAAGGCTAATGCCTAATACCCATCCAAATATTCTCTAGTTTTCATTTTACATTTGTACTTTTTAGGTACGTGTACCACACATGCAAAAGAGATAAGCAGTCAGAGGTATATCTGACAACCCAGTATGTTAGGTTACAGTTCCTCTTTTACCCAACTGACTAAACACCTCAGTCACATTTCTGCATGTTTTTATTGCAATACTGACTAAGAAGCAGGCAGCACAATTCTGGGCATAACTTCTAGCCTTTTATGATACTATGGAGCTATTCATAATTCAACTCTAAGCAGCCTGTCTTATCAAAATTACATCCGGCAGATCTCATCTGTGCTCTACCCTGACAACTCACTCCATTATTCCATAAATCTGAACTCACAATCCTGAATGCATGGTATATTGCTGAGCGAGTTGGTTAAGAGTCATTCTCAGAAGAACAGCGCTGGCAGACAACGAACGAGGACAAGCAGGACACACAACTGCTATGTGTGTCCACATTTGCGTCCACAGTTTTGTTAGCAGCACAGTTGTGTGCCCCCTTTATCCTCGTCTGTTGTCTTCCAGCGCTAGCAGACAATGTATGAGGACAAGCAGGATGCACAACTGCGCTGCGTATCTGCAGTTATGTCCGCAGCACAGTTGTATGTCCCCTTTATCTTCATCCATTGTTTGCCAGCGCTGCTCTTCCCTGAATGCACCTCTGAAAGGACTACAGACACCTAATTTTAGTTGCATGTTTATTTCCCTTTTAATGATACATAAGGCATTAGAATATATGGATCACAACATGGTATTCACCTACAACCATTAAATAATTTGTAATTGAATTTCTTCTTTCATGTAGTTTCGATTTCATCAACCGAACAATGGCTGTGACAAACAAGGTGTGTTTAGGCCATACGAGGCATGAAAAGAAACACTGCAAAAAAAGTGCTGATACATCAATTGTTATCATTCCAGCTCTTGAAGCAGGATGGCTTAGGCGTTGTAGTGAATTAAAACGATGTATCAGCTATTATACTGCAGTTTTTTTCATGTCTCACATGACCCAAGCACACCTTACATGTCACAGCCATCATTTGGTTGTTGAAATAGAGACACAAATAACATCAAGGAGGAATTCCGTTATAAATTACTTAGTGGTCATAGGGAAATATTGTAGGTTATCCGTGCATACTAATGTCTAATATGTCATTTGAAAGAAGAAAACACGCAAGCAAAAATTTGCTGTTTATATTCCTTGAATGAAGGCGATACTGAGCACTAGTGCCGGCAATGCTGTTATTGTCTCTTGGGGCTAGCAGATGTCAAAGAAGTGAGATGGCCAACTTTCCCAATAGCGTGCAGCCTGTGGGGAAAGGACTGCTGGGAGAGCAGCACCTGTGAAGGTGCAAGCTCGAAAAATGGTGAGCAAGGAGTTGCAGGAAGAGAGACAGAGTGCACAGTTACATACTGACCACATGATGTGCCACAGCCCACTCAACTTGGCAGAAACTAGGCCCACAAAGCAGCAAAAATAGAACATGTTGATTGCTGTGACAAATGCAAGCACCATATTTACTCGCATAATTTGCACCTGAGCATAATTTGTGCACTCCCAACTTTTTAACCGCACTTTTTTTTTTAATTCTAACTCGCATATTTTGCACACTCTGCTGCACCAGGCCACCAGCGTGTACACAGATGCGCGGAAGGCAAGCTTGGGAAGATAGGCACGGCTGTGTCGCTGTGTGCGCTTGTGAAAGGCGCGAGTGGTGAGGGCACGATTTGTGCGCCATATGCTTGGCTCACTGACACTGGCGGTCGCTTTCCCGGACGAACAGTTGCGCGTGCACCTGAATCCAAAATTACCGAACAGTTTGCATTTCAGTTTGCCACTAGTCAGTCGGGCCGCACGTGAGGGCCCTGCTTTATTGCCCGCTCTCTTTTTTGTCTCCCACTGCTGGCTTTGTGATTGATCATTGCGTGTTTGTTGCTTTGAGCTGCACACGTGCCGTCATGCCATCCCGCGGGGAGCTAAATAACATGCAGCGGGATGAGAGGGGGTATGCGTCTTACACTTGAAGTAAACTTTTTTTTTTTGGCCAGCGAGGGGTGCGAGATTGGGGGGATCTACGTAGAGGCGGCAATATACAGTAAATATTGCACGTTATCACCTTTGTAGCATTTTTTAAGACTTTGACAAAAATTTGTTCAAGAATCTTTAAAGAAAGCAAGAACAAATTGTTAAATGCTTCTATTTTAACACAGAGGAAGGCACCTTAGATTACAAAATGCTAAATTAAAACTGTCAGTGAAGTCAGTTAAAAAAACGAGTGTTGCATAAAGGACCACACTACCTGTGAACGTGGCAGCCGTTTCCATAACATTAGCTCAACTTAACTATTGTTGTCTAATAAGAGCCTTCAATATCTCTGCACGTTTAGCAATGACACTTTTGCAGTCTTTGGTCAAGTCTGCCTTAGCATCATTAAACTCAAATCATCATCTCTGCATGCGAGACATTCTACCATCCATCCATCGTGCAAAGTCCTCTAATGAATAAAGCCATTTCTTCATTGCCATGACAAAGCATTCATACACACAACTGCCAATGGCTATTAAAAGTTGTGGTTTCATGTGCAGGTCAACTAAAGGGTGAAAGTACACTTCTTTTGAAAAGTCCTCAGTCCACTTCACACTGAATGGAATAGTAACCATGCCATAAAAAGGAAAAAAAAAAGAGCATCACTCTAAACAACTTGACAGCGTAAGCATGTAGAACCAGAAAAAGTAGAAATGCAAAATCAAGCCAGTGATTACTTGGGGCATCACTTACCAACGACTGCAAGAGTTGTAGTCGAGTTACGGTAGCAACCGTAAAATAAAAACAGAGCACCACGAGGGGGCTGACGTAGAGTGTCCAGTGTAGTGACCGAAACTGCAGAACCCTTATGTCAACATCTGCTGGCTGTGTCGAATTGCAGGCAGGAATACGCAAAGAAGTAAGCCCCAGGAGTCTGCAATGCAATGCAAAAAAAAGAAAAGTGCCTTCAGCCTTACACAATCTTGCCAAGCATTGCTTATGGGGGTGGGATGCAGCTTTCAACAGAACTTTATTTCTTGATGTCTATACATGAAATTTTGTGAGCATATTAGAAATAATTTTAGGACTACTATAACAAAATTCCACTGTTACATATATATCCAAAAATTGTATTCTAATAAATATTTTTCCTCTGAATCTTGTGAAAAGGCCGCAGAGTTAAGAAAATGTCGCATAAGGCTGGTTCAACATTCACTGGCATATTACTGGTCAGGACATTCTTAAATGTTTTTTTTTTTTTCACAAAGCACAAACTTCGGTTTAGAATTTTTGCAATGCAGTATCTGTTGACGTATCTAGAGTAAAGAAAATTTGGTTCGAAAAATTTAAAATTCACAGTTTTGGAAAACATTGTCTTGACCTACACTATGACCCTAGAAGTGCAACAAAACAAACCTGGTCAAAACAGAAAAAACAGTTGTGAACAAATCTGCTTCACAAGTTATCTCAGCAGAAAACCATAATGGAGGAAAATGCCCATTGTTCGAGCATTTCCTCACAGCGCATAGCCACCACAGTTCATGCAAAAAATTTGTAAGAGTACTTCCCAGTCGATTTCAGCACTAACACTTCAGGACAGCATAAAAAAAAAATGGGGCATATGAGCAGATAAAACAATTACCCAAAAAACAATTTTTGGCCATTTTTGGAGATTTCAAAGCCGTGTCCCTCCTAAAGTACAGGTGTGCCCTGTTGTTATGACCGTCATTAATATGGACGACTCAAATAATGGACAATTTTTCTGGGGACCAAACTTTCTCAATGTAGTTACAACTCATTAATATGGAAACTAGCTGCCTCTACAATGGACAAAAGAAAAATGCACAGAGCTCATTGGGGCCAGTGTGTATTAGGCCTCGTGTAGAAATCCTCACCTATCCCGACCAGATGTTTCCTTTCCTGAGTTCTGAGAGCAGGACACCAGACAAAGACAGATAGTAAGGTGGAAAGAGAGTCTCTAATCATACCACTCGTGTACCGCGAGTTCCAGCCAGTCAGTGTGAAAGTGCAAGTGACTCATTAACAGCCTTTTTTTTTTTGCTGGCTTCATGGTTTAAATTGCAAAGGTGCCTGGTCGAGCGCCCTTCTATTCGTGATATTGAATGAATGAAATTCCCTGAAGGAAGCTTTCTAAGTCGCTGTTGGGCGAATGAGTACAGATATGTAGTTGTGGTTCGTGGAATATGACCAGTCGTAGTAGGAGAGATGTCAACACGCCATGTCTCCTGCACCGATGGGGGCTTCAAACTGCACTGCATGGTTTAAGGTAATGGTGACCAGCTTTTTGCATTTGGAGCTCCTAAAATATTGTCAAATTCCCACTTCACTTGGCTATGAGCAGACCTTAATCAATAAGTGTTACTTCTGAATATTTT
Organism: Amblyomma americanum; assembly: GCF_052857255.1. Lineage (NCBI taxonomy): Eukaryota > Metazoa > Arthropoda > Arachnida > Ixodida > Ixodidae > Amblyomma > Amblyomma americanum. Next base: position 193,500,760 of record NC_135497.1, on the reverse strand, counting down.
TTCTTCATGATTCGTTATTGCAGACAGCAGACAGCCTGCACCATGAATTTTCTAAAAAAAAAAAACTGTTCTGCATAACATTTCTGAATTACAAGACCTAATCCGCATGGAAACATTCCACATTCTACTAATGGCAATAGCACCGCCTTAAAGCACTTAAAGGGCAACTGCACCACCTTTTGAGAATCCAGTGATATTCAAGAATTCAAATTTATATAGGCTGTAGGTAAAGCATGTTAAGTGTTTTTGCACTAGCATTTAAAATAGTTATGTAATTGATGATTAAATTTTAGGCTTCTCCTCAAATCACCGAAGAAGTACAGGCAAGTTCTGTGTGACGTCGCGGAAGGTAAGATTTAAATACAATAATTTAACTTTCTGTTTAAACGTATGCTACGTATATTTGATGTATTTTATATGCTTGCTAGTGTTTTTTAGTATTATTTTCTGTTCACGTTTGCTGTCTGTACAAGATGTATGGTATATGCTTTCAAGTTTTGTTTTAAATTGCACCTTGTCGGCTGTTACTGCTCGATAGGGCAGGAGCCCGTCAGGCTACGCCTTTAGCTCCTACTCTATTGCGCGTTTGTTATCTGTTAGCAATGAATGAATAAACTTCAAACTTCAAATTACCACTGCCGTCAACCAAACCCTGCCGTGCCTCTTTTGATGATGCCAAAAAACTCTCGGCGGGCTTTGTCTTTAGTGGCGTTGGTTTTTTTCCTTCAAAGCAAGCATTTATGTGTTGGAGATGTATCAGTACCTTCAATGACGTCATCATGCGCCCCCTACTTGGCGCTGTGTGCTGCAGAGAAGCTTGAATGTCATCACGATTTTAATTGGCAATTACAAAACCATTTCAAATGCTAGCCCAAAAGGACTTCACATGCTTTATGTTAAAGTTTGACACATTCAACGCCTTTAAGCTCGCTGATTTCTAAAACATATGCAGTTTCCCTTTAACCAATATGACTCAAATACACAGACAAAAAAAAAGTATGTTAAGTCGTATTTATACTGAAATACATTAAGTCATGTTTATTTTGAAATCAGCCCATTTTGAAAAAAAAGGTACCTAATTGTGCTTTCAAACCACATACAACTGAATAAACAAAACAGCAATGCTTAAGTATATGCCAGCTGTAAGACAGGTAGCCTTTCATTTACTTGAAACACCTATGAACAAAAACAACTGCCCTCAATACTTTTACCCAAACCTATTTCTTCCTATCCATGTAGCACACACAAATTTACTTCTGGAAAAGGACCAGATAAGAGGATGGTGTCCGGATCCCACTAACGTACAAGCCCCTGACTAATGTTCATTGTGGATGGAACAGTGCTAAAACAATGAATGACAAAGGAAGAACACACACAGGAGAGCGCTGACTTACAACAAATTTTTTATATAAAAAAAATTATGCACAAGAGTCATGTCAAGTGACCTTATAGAGACTAATGCACATGCACAAATCACTTTCACGGGGTGTTAAGCAACCTCATCAGCCACACAGTGAACCTCCATCAAATCACGCCCTCTCCCTTAACCTTTTTTCATTCCCTAGTCAAAATTCAAAATAAAAAATTAGCAAGAAACATCATTATCAACCAGTACTAAAGCTGGCTGGCTGATGATTTGTGGTTGTCTTTTTCGGTTGAAATATGGTTCTAATAGTTCTCTCATTGTTTGATCTCTATGACGAAACAAAATGTCTGTGTGGGTAGTCGATAGCTTGCACTTTTTCTTTTCCTCTCTCTCACGATGAAAGATAATTGCCGTAACAGTGAGAAAGAGAAAAAAAAAAGTGTAAGCTTTTGGCCACCCACACAAACATTTTGTTTTGTCATCGAGAAAAACAACAAGTAATAGAGCAGTATTTCATCCGAAAAAGACAACCACAAAGCATCAGCCAGCTGGCTTTATTCCTGGTTGATACCAAGATGTCGTTTCTTGATAATTTTTTTATTCTGACTAGGGAATGAAAAATAAAAGGGGGAGAGGGCCTGATCTGACAGAAATTCACTGAGTGGCTGATGAGATAGTTTAAGAAATACCCCTTGGAAAGGCTTTGCACATATGTGTTAGGCTCTGCAAAATCACATGACATAACCCTTGAGTACAAATGTACCTTTTTAGCTGCAAGTCAGCACTCTTCTGTGTCTTCTTCCTTTGTCATTCATCATTTTAGCACTGTTCCATCCACATGAACTGTTACAGACTAGCCCAGCTTTACAACCATCCATCCCCTGATTAATGCTTTCACATAAAGCAGCGCTTCCTATACTCCCTGAGAAATCGGACAGCTAACCTATACTTCTAAATCTACCGGCGCTGTGCTCCATGTCAGTAACAAGAACACAGCTGCCGACACATTTTCTCATGCAGAAATCAACATGACTGACCTCATACAGTTCACAGTCAACTTCACTGCAATGCATTAACACCTCTTTTTGGACCAGTTGGTGCATACTTGAATTAGAGAAAACCTAGCGCCAAAACCATGCAAACCACAAGGACGAACAACGCGAACACAATAGCGCTTGTGTCTCGTCGTTGTTCGTCCTTGTGCTTTGCATGGTTTTGGCGCTAGGTTTTCTCCAATTCACTGCAATGGCTGCTACCTAACATAACACCATGGGCTATAGTGGCTTTGCAGCAATGACAACTCAGTTGCACAAGAAAATGTCTTACTTCATGGCTGCAACATTCCTTGATATACAATGCAGTCACCCTCAATTATATGCACATAAACTATACCACTGGAGCTTCTTTGATGCTCTCCTTTGTTTAGCCTGCCCTGGAATTCATGCAACCCAGCAACTAGCAATTTCCTGTAATCTTTGGCCTGGCACCAACATCAATGTTCGCTACTGGTCACACATGTGCCTGAAATGTCAATAAGTCAAGTATACTACAACACCATGACTCCGCTTGGCATATTACATCATTGGACACTCTCCCACACCTTCAGCCACCTACATATCAACCCTTTCGATCCATTCACCACTGCTGGGGACCATCGGTACCTGTTAACCCTTTGTAGGACAGTAGTACACATGTACCACTTCCTTGCCCCATAAGGAAGCAATGGTGCACCCATGTACCACATTTTTGTGTTCCACCATCTATAGTGTTCTTAAACAATAAGACATGTTTTTATTTTTCGCTAACAGGTGTCGATGGTATACTGTGTTTTTGCAAGGTCATGTGTATACTCCATCTTAGTAGTTCCTTGCAGCACTACCAAGGCTGTGACGAGTGCACAGGTAACATTCCGACGCTGCAGAATGTAGTGCCAGTATAAAATAGGCATATGGGGATATGGGATGTGTGCTTTAAAGTGTGCATGCATGAAACGCTATTTCATATCTAGTCTTAACATATGCTCGTGTTACGTACGCAATTTCCAGAGTTTAGCGTGAGCGACTCGTGAGTACGTTCAAACATTGCTTCCAAATTGGCGTCGCCCTTCGAAGCTGGACCCCTCATCTCGGGCTGATTTCGTCGTTGTTACTGCCGTTTTCAGCACATTCACTTGCTGTAAATAGGCCACTGGGCTTTCAGTTTGTCTCATCTCATCTATAACAAAACATAAGAGCAATAAATTCCCTTTATTTTTTATTTAGAGCGACGATTCTGTCACATCTAGTCATAAGAGGAGTGTCGGTCAGTTGAAAAAAATAGTTCCTGTTCTAACAACCAGATGGCGTCACTGGTCTGAGCTTATCTTTGCATCTCCGTTTTCAAAAGCTGAACTAAAAATACAAATGTGACAAATGGACTCACAGAATTCTTGTGTTTAGCACATGTAAGGGTGCATACGTTTATGGTACGTAGAACGTCGATTTAGCCTCTTTTCTAACCATATCTGTGTAGGCCATGAGCAGACGAGTCACAGAGGAATGCATTTAACGCGCTCTCCTGATTGGCTGAGGAGGCCTCTACTTTCCAAAGCGCTGCAAGGAACTTATGAAATGGAGTATAGATTTTGAATCTGCACAATTTGGCATTAAAAAAAAAAAAATGCTGGGACATGATAATTCCCAATGCCTGGTAAATGTCCAAATTTACTCATTTCTAAAACAGTCCTTAGTGATTCAATTCCAATTATAGACAAATTTATTTGGGCTTTGAGGGTGTAATGTTTTTGATAAAACTGCTAGTGGGTTAGGTTTGGCCTCATAGTACCCTCCCTAAGTGGCTTGCTTGCGGTATCAGTCTCAGCAGTGCTGTGCTTGCAAATAGATGTGGAGGTTTTTGAGCATAATAGAGAAAATGTGTACTTTTCAAGCTGGTACCTTACACAAGAAGAGCCTGTGGACCTCTTGTATGATATACCTGACCACCCAGAGCTGAGCGAAGATGACTGCAAATGCACAAGTGATGAATTCGTTTCAGACTGGGCACTTACGGATGAAAGTGAGGCCAGCAACAGTTCGCGTTGTTGTAGCACTGCTGCTCTGAAGTGCAAGCATTCATAAGAGCTAAAAAACCCTCCGAAAAAAAAAAAAAAGAGGACACGTGTGGTAGCCTTCAGTGGTGCTCTCTATGACGATGACGGTGCATCATCGCAAAGCTAGAAAGGCAATGACAGGCTTGATAAGTCCATTCACTTGCAAATGAATTGGATGAGCATTTTGCAGGACACTATACTCCTTCTGCCCATCAGCCTGTGAATGAAAGTATGGACCTGCATCCTGACTCATCCGCAACACCAAAACTCAAAAGGTGGTGCTTGACCACGCAAAAGAAGATCCACATGAACTAACTTCTTGTGCCAAAGCTAGATGCCAAGTTTTATTGTGTGTCTAATGCTTTATTTGATTCCACCAGTGCACCAGTCACATTTTTGAACTTTTCAATTCTAATGCAATTTTTTTTTTTCATATGTCAGAAGGATAGCGGTACGAATATGTACCACTTTTGAATTCTTGCTATGAAGACAGCAGTACACATGTGCACCACATTTTTCTTCAAAACCAGTGGTTTGAATGAATTGAAATTAATGTCACTCAACTACTAAAGTTATTCTGAATAATATTTTACTATTTGTATGCATGTGAAACAATAAAATTTCATGCTTCACAAAGGGTTAACGTGCACTGACAGGATCACAAGGCGGCCTGAAGCGATTCACTGCCCAGATATGATGACAGAATCAGTCGCTTATAGGCTCCTCACTCTGAATTAGCCATTAAAGTGTGCCCCCAACTATTACGGCTGACCATGGTTGTCAATTCGAATCAATCACATTCAACATCTTACCTCAACTCCTCGAGGCCAAGCGCGTCACAGCAACCACTTATTCGATATACAAGAGTATTATTCAGCGTCTTATTCAGCAGCTAAAGACTTTGCTGACGACATAAAATTCTCCCACATCATGAATGGAACTTCTTTCTTCAGTTCTTCTTGGTGTCTGCATCTCCCTTCAAAGTGAATCATTGTTCTGCACCACAAAACTTACATCTGGCACCACCTTCATGTCCTAGGAGAATTTTTTTTAACCTCACCAACCCCACGTGCAAATGCAGCTGACTATGTCAGCTGTCTATCAGCTGCCATGAGCGCCATCATTCCCGCTCCTCAATGTCAACATTCTCGTCGTGGCTATATAAACACTGGCCTTCAGCACTGCACACATATTCTCAGTGCCCTGATGCTGCACACCCGCCCTTGCAGCCACCCTTTAATGGCCATAGTTCAGGGCACTGAAGCAATGTCTCCTCTTCATCAATGATCGTCAAGACGGTCTTCAATGACTGCCCCAAGTCCTCAAGCTTAAATGCTGATGACATCAGCAGCATTACCATCCCATTGCCTCCTGAATGGAGCACCCATATCCGCTGCATCCAGTTTGTACCAGGCACCATCTGTTTCTCCCCACTTTATAAAATTAGCTCACTTGTCTCTCTCACAGCTTCCCCACTAGAGGAAGGGCCCCGTAGCATGCTCAGAAGGGCAGGTGAAAACGAAGAGGCTGCTCTACAGTATGCTGCAAACAGATCAGTTCTCAGAGCTAGGTACTTGGCTGTTGGCAGTGCACAGCCTTTGCTCACCAACAGTGCTAATTCCTTGCAGCTAGGATACTCCTCGTCTAACAGTACATTTATTGACAAAGACACTATCTTCTATCTGGGTTTTCTCCACATACGGTATCTTTCAATTTGTCGAAGGGCTGACTAACATGAAAAAGATATCTCATTCTGCTCCAAAGGTTCAACACGCTTTATGGCACACTTACTTTTTGCCTTCATGACAGCATAATCATTATGGTCCAGTTAGCATTAGTTTGTTCCCTGCAGTGCTTTTATCTCATTCTGCTGCAAAGGTTCAACGCACTTTATGGCACACTTACTTTTTGCCTTCATGACAGCATAATCACTATGGTCCAGTTAGCATTCCTTTGTTCCCTGCAGAACTTTCAAACACCTTCACGCTAACAACACATCATGAACAAACAGTGCAAAAAAGCAAGAATAGAGAGAACATAAACTAGCAATGACTCTCAACTAGGAACTTTACTGCAGGAAACATTTGTACACAGGGACCATGAGACACAAGAAAAAAAAGTTTGCATAGGTCTTGCCACTGAATGAGGCATGTACGCATGTGTCAGAACTAATCCTGTGTTCCTTCTCTCAGTGCCTACTGCTTTTCTTGCAATTTGTTCATGACAAGTTATCAGCTTGCCCAATCATTCACTCTACTAACAACACAGCAGTGTAGCCACAAACAAAACAGTGGCTGCACCGTAGCAAGTAAGGTCCCCAAACATAACACACCAAAAAGCATCAGTTTTCTCCACATGCCGATGCAGTTTTTTACATGTAGCCACAACGAAAGCAAGCGAGGATGCACAACTAACCTAGCTTGCAGGGTGGCAGGTGGAATCACCTCCTGCATGTAGTCCAGCTGATATGAGTAGAGGGCCACAAAGTGCATGGCACTGTAGAGCAGCAGCAGTGTGCGCATGGCCCGGTAGCCTGTGGCCAGAGGCCGGTGCATGCCTAACCACGTGGCTGACCACAGGAATGCCACAAAGTAGGCCAGCGAAGAGAGAGATGCATGCAGAATGCCTGCTGCTGCCATAAGAAGCAGCGCGAAAAATTCGCCCAGGAGCATGAGGAATGTGTGTCGCCGCCGACGCACCCCGCCTCCACTACGTGGAGTTTCATCAGGCGTGGCTGGAAAGAAATAAAGTGTAATGAAAACACACTGTGATCACTGTTGAGTTGTGCAAAGCAAGAATGTACCGTCTTCGCCAAAAGTAACCAGGCAGTGTAGTGAAGCACTTGTGGCATCCCTTACGCTCTTAGCCTGTGTAAGCAGAAAAAAAAAACACTTGACCTCCACTATCGAGACTTTTTGGTCTTACGGGTGCCGTAGGGGCTCCACTATATGGCTGAAAAGCAAACTCCATTGCCTGGTCACTTTTGGCAAAGACTGTACATAAGACGAAAAGGCAAAGGCACTTCCCTCCATTTTGAAAGTTAAAGAACATAACATGGAATGCAAGGATAGCTATGGGCTATCACATCCTGCATTTTTTACAAACAAGGTCCCACAACTTCGCAGAGATAACCATACATTTAAATTATGTGCTACCTCCTTGTGACTTTAAGCCTTTTTTTTTACAGCTGCACTTTGCAGCAATGTGATAAACATGATGGCAAATGTCACATCTGAACAAATATGCAAACAATTGAATAAACCGTGCTCACCAAGCCTTTCACATATCACCAGGGTAAATATGGCTGCAAAGAGCACCACAAAATCGATGCCAAAGAGACGCAGTGCCTCTGGAGCCTTGATTCCATCTGCTCGATGAAGACCAACCAGTGCCAGAAGGCGTTCTTGAAGGCTACAACTGGACGTAAAAAAACAGCAAAATCAAATGCTGAAACAAGTCAGGCTATCACCGACACTACTCCTTTGAGAGAGCGAGAGAGAGAGTGAGTGAGTGGGTGAGTGAGTGAGTGTGTGCGTGTGTGCAGCGCCTCCTCTATTTTTACAATGCCAGCCGCATCGCCCGCTTAGCAATGGGAGCCGCCGGTATGCCTCACATCAGTTAGTTGCTGCGCTGCGGAGCTACCAGGATGGTTGGACTGCTTGCGTCATGCTTGCCAACGGTCGCGCGGTTCTGGCGTTATCTCTCCTATTCCTATACTACAGACCTACACCACGCGTCTGTCAGATTCCTGCTTCATACCCCTTCTTGCGTAGCTCTCGATTCATCCGTGGTGCAGTGCTTTTTCCAACGACGATCGGCTTGAGCAGCAACTTTGCTCGCCGTTTGCAGAGGTGGGCTCAGGCGTTCGCTCTGCCTATCACTTGAGGATGCTGTTCCTTGCCAGATGAATAGAGCGTTGTAAGTTGTTACGTTTGTTCGCTTTGTGGCACCATGATTAACGAAAATTGTTTTGAGCAGATAAATGCTGTGGTCCACGATGCTGACGAGGTGTCCTCCCAGCAGCACTAAAATGGCACCAGTTAATTATGGCAAGCACGGCTGCTGCTTTCAGTTTTGTGCGAAATGTGGGAAATTTTACGCTCCTTTGTAGAAAAGAAGGGGACGTTCACGTGCATTTATTTACATATATTTACAACTCTTTACAGCAACAGCATATACAATACTTTGCATGTGTCTGCTGCTATATACATTAAAACTCTGTGTTTATAGCCATTTACATTTCTTTCTAGAATTTGTGTATTTGCTTGCATTGACACTTATTTACAGACATAAGAAATATGCATTGTAGCGCAACCACATTTGTACGCTCGAGGAAGACAAAGCATCTCGTGTGCAAGCGGAACAACAGTGAACGAAACAAAACACACCTAATGCCCGACTGGACAACCAGTTCGTACACCCTCGTGTTTTTGATCGCCCTCTCCTGTGGCCTGAAGCAATAACGACGGTAAAATAAACGCTGATGCTGCACCGAAGAAACGCTGCCTTGTGGTTCGGCCTTTATGGTGACTGTGCCTGAAGACTTGCTCAAGCGGACTTGATTTCGATTTTATCTGTCTCCCTTTCCTTCAAGCACTTTTTTTAGTTTTGCATCGTTTTATTAGCGCCTGGTTGTAGTCAAGACCAGGCAGAATGTCCGAAATACTTTGCCATCAGCTGCTGCGCCGTGCTTTTGTGACTGGAGTTCTTTTCGCTTCTTAAAACAATCGTAGCTGCAGTCTGCCAGGCACAGAGAAAAATCTTTATCTAGTTGTCGTAACGATGACAGCTTAGCCTGAAAAAAGTAGAACTACCACTTGAAAGCTACTGCTACTTGGCAGTTTCGAAAAATGCCTTCTCGGGAAGATATATCATTCCTTCTTTATTTCATTCTTGCATTTTCCTTACTCAACATGATTGGATCACAAATCAATAGAGTAAAATATATTACTAACTACCTTTACCCTCTGATTTCATATTTCTGCCAAGCAGTTTCAGTACCTCTCCCGGAATGTTTCAGCGTAGTAGCTAAAAGACAAACATGATTCGAACAAGTCGCCACAGCCTTTCATTACAATCCCAACGCCACTGCACCGCACTCTCTGTGGCTCCTTTTACAACCAGCGCCTGCAGCGTCTCCGCGGTGAGCAACGCCACAAACGGCGCGCTCTATGACGCTTCATTACCTGGCAGGCAGCCTGATTACTATGAGGGATGCAGAGCACCGAAGAAAGAAAGAACGTTTAAAAAGTTGTCTTCATATGCTGTCCTGTCCTGTGTGTGTGTGTGTGCGCGTGTGTGCGTGCGTGCGTGTGGGGATGCAGAGCGCCGAAGAAAGAAAGGACGTTTAAGAAGTTGTCTTCGTCTGCTGTGCTGTCCTGTCCTGTCCTGACCTGCGTGCGTGTGTGTGTGCGTGTGTTTTAAAGGCATGACTGCTTGTTGCCACATCCAGTGCCCAGTTATACAGAAGCACTGAACAGTTTGCTTCAAAAGCTCAAGAATATGCCTGTTAAGTCATGAAAAGGCAGAATAAAATTTTTCTCAACCATTTCCTTCTTGCTATTGTTGTGCCCGGACAACCATCCCAGATTCCACATTTACAAGATGCACAATTTCTCCTACGAACGCCCTTGGACAAGCCCGGTGCTGCGCCGCAAGGCACAGCGCCCTAACACTCCATTGTCACGCTATGATGCTGCACCGCTAGGCAGCGGCGCCGTATGGAGAAGCATCGGCGAGCGACATGTTCAAACGTGTCGCGAAGTGCTAGAAAGCCAGGCGCCAGTTCCCCTTTCCCCCTGGGAGTCAACGCGCGCGGCAAACTTGAAGCGGGTGGCCAGCGCGGTCGCTGGTTGGACCTCTCAGACGGCTGTCAAGTGCTGGCTTTTTATTGGTCCCTTTGTGTGGCGACCGTTTCTCGGGGCTACATAAGCCCCAACGCTGCCGCCTGGAAGGACTCCGGACTCCGATCTTCCGAGCTCGTGCTGAGTGTGCCGCTCCCGAGTGGAGTGTGATGTGTGACGCGTTGGAGCCTCGCCGGATGTCACCGTGCGAGAACAGTCGCGTTTGCTGCTAGCTCTCGGCCCCTGTGCCGATCTCGTCCTGTATAATGCTCTGTACATATTGTATAAAATCCCTTTCGTTGTTCTCACCGACGCCTGACTTGGAGTCTTCACTACTGACTGAGAGCTGGCGACGCTCTGTCACAAAACGGGTGGCGAGCGTTACGGGACCACCTCAAAGTCACAACACTATACACATGCGCATCTTCAAAAATGAGTTACACAACAAACTGTTATCAAACAACTTCTGGAGAGACTTTAGTATTAACTCCAATGTAACGCGTACTTGAGGTCTATCATGACTGGGCCATTAACTGTCCCACCCGTCTGCCCCTGTGACCTTATTCTCGCTGATCAAAATTATGCTTTACAGAATTTTTTCAAATTAAGCCCTGAGCAGTACGTGAAATCCACCACTGCACAAAAGTTATGCTGCCAGGAGGACACAAAGTGAGATGAAAACTGTGGCCATCAGGCACTTAATTATTGAAAGTATATTAATGAACCCTTTTGTCACTGCAACTAGTGTGAATGTTTATATAGAAAACAGAGGCGGTCGTATTCCTCCACAAGTCCATTTGGTAGACGCCTCCGAGCATGTGTGTGTTCAGGGATATTCACTTCCAAATTTTCAGCTCGATCCGTGCAAGGCAAGGCGGTACCTATCGGCGTGAAATTCCTCCAGGCGTGGCGTGTTGTTTCCTCTGCCAATGGCATAGAGCAACCAGTGCAGCTCTTAACTGTTTCCCTTTCACTTTCAGTTATCAAAATGAAAGAAACGCCCGAAGCAACAGCTGCATCTCACTAAGAAGGAGTTTCTGAATGTTCCTGAATTTCTGAATGTTTAGGAGATTTGAATAGTTCAAATAGTGAAAGTGCAGTGTGAGTCGAATAGTAAACACGATTCACAAACTATTCAAAGTTTCGAATATTCGCACACTTCTAAAAAAGGCATAGTCACATGTGTCTGACAAAAAATGCTTGCTTCGAAATCAATAACTAACTCACCTGTCAGCAAGCGTGTGATCTTTGCTGTAACTCTGCGTTGACAGCAGCACAATTTGGTAAACCACTTGGGCAACAGAAAACAAGGTGCTTGCAGCCACAACTGCTTTGACGTAGCAGCTCGATCGTACTGAAAAGCATAAGAGCTAGTTAAACGTTCATAGTGCTGATGCATAAACAACAGAAAAAAAAAAGTTATACTGTCAGCTATTCAACTGATTCTTGATTTATCATGTAAACCTGGAAATGGTTTATGCAACAGTGCTAGCACACTTCCACCTGAAGGTGAATTTTTTTTAAGGCAGTGACCCCTTCCTAAACCACTGAACTGCAAACTGAAAAGTGCACATCTACTGCCCCATTGTTCTGGAATGCATTGCTTGGCCTGAAGCCATTCTACCACCATAGTGTCAAGCAAAAGGCAAGGACCCAAGTGCCTTATCAAGGCTATTTCCTGCCACCAACACTCTGGAATGGGGTCGTAAAAATGGGGAATGGGATTTAGGAAATTAAAGACATACCTATGCCCAAGAAAAAACTATACAGCTCGAACTATGCAACATATTCATTGCATATTCAGTACAACTTTTAACATTTTAAAATAGTTATTTCAGTGGTTTTGAGTAGTGTAGGAGCAATAAACTGGCAAAGACTAGGACAATATGTAGCTGTATATGTATATCTGCCATCAAAAGATTACAGAACATGAGTTTGGTGAAAATTTTATCTTTGCATTTGGGGACCCACTGCTTGAAACTGCTGCACTGCGTAATTTCAGGAATTCTTTTTTTTTCCCGAAAACTGGATTTATGGATTTATGGGGGTTTAACGTCCCAAATCGACTCAGTCTATGACGGACGCCGTAGTGAAGGGCCTTGGAAATTTCAACCACTTGGGGTTCTTCAATGTGCACTGACATCGCACAGTACATGGGCCTCAATAATTTCGCCTCCATTGAAATTCGACCGCCACGACTGGTATCGAACCTGCGTCTTTCGGGTCAGCAGCCGAGCGCTATAACTATTGAGCCACCGCAGCGGCTTTTTTTTTTTTTTTTAATTGTACCAAAATGGTCATTTAGTACCTGTGCAGCCATCTGTCGGCAAACCAAAAACAAATGCTTTGGAAGAGCCCGACTCGCCTTATACCAGAAAAAGAGTGCCAGAAAACACACAAGCTGGACTTGTCATGAGCCACAAATGATAGTCTGCTTATGATGAGCGTGGCTAGACCAAGTCCAGTTGGGGGTTAAGGTGCATAATGCAATGTGTTTCACTTAAGAATGTTACCATTTTTCAAAAATAGGCTTTTTGAGATAGAAGCACGCTCCCTCCAGCATAACGCTGTCAGTGGTGGTGTGCACCAGAGTACTGCTAAGATGTGCTAACTAGCAGGCTAATTAACAAATATTGAATAGTTAACTTTTTACCTATTACAGTTAGGCTGCTCATTTACTGAGAGGTTTGTAGCTTACAGTACACAACAGCCATGTCAGTTTTTAGTTTTCTGAAAACACCTTTCCCTTTGTCGCTGTAGCAAAAGGAATTCTGGGGCTCCTCATGGGTGAACCTGGAACCATGCGGCCGGAGAGGGTGCTAGCCACACCTATGAGAATACTGCATTCTTTTAACTCTTAACTCTGGGTATACACTTACAAACTAACTCACAAGTGAGAAAATGTGAAGATTATACAATATTTAAATGAGATATGATAAACAGATTAAAGAAAAAAAGAAAAACATTTTTCTACAAACATGAAATGACGACAGCAGAGAAAGAAAGGCAAGCCATAATTTTAAAAATGCAACCGATGAGTAACAATTTTGAAACCAGCACTAATCACGAAATTTAATTTTCCTCAATGGAAACAATACAATGACTGTCTACTTGAATAACGTTGAGGGTCAAAAGGTAAGCTAGCACACTAAGACCCGAGTATATTGAACTCAAAGGCAACTGTGAATTAGTTCTATATATATATATACACATCGATCATTCAATACCTAAAAATGGCAGCAGATAAGCTTTATCTGTGACATAGAAGCAAGAATATTTTGCACCTAGCTAGTGCTGACCACACCTCAGAGTTTCAATATTACTTAGAGGGAAAGTAGGCGACACTGCACTTTATCCACCATGAAGAAGCACAGGAATGCCGGTAAGATGAGGTTTCGCATTTAGTTTGGATATTTTTGAACACAAAATGTCGGTTCAGCCATAACAATACGGTTGTTCTCGCGGTAAACCTCAAAGCCATGTTGTGAAAGATTCCATACCAGCCTGACACTTGTGTTAAATTTATTAAAAAAGCTAACAGCACACTATTAGAGGAAAGCATTGTGGCACACAGCAACACACCTGCCGATTCAGAGGCAGAATCAACATTTTTGGCCCAACAATAGCCATGCCAAATAAGAAAGTCTTCCCAGCATTCCCATGATGGATGAAGCGCTCTTTAAGAAATACGCATAGACGCTGGCACCAGCTTCTCCTCTAGTTAACAATGAGAAACTATGGACAGTGCAGTGCACACTAGACCTAATCTGCTTTGCATCAAAGCCGCAGTGGATGAGGTTTTGGAATTAGTCGCCGAATCTAAGATGTCTAAGCGTGTTACCGGTACACTATAAATAGAAAAACTGCTCATTAAAATTAAGGTACAGTTCGTTTCCACAATGTATTTGGTTAGCCGCCGCTAAGCTTTAGTTAATTAGGCTGGCTTCACCTCACGACAGTGATAAGGCGTGGAAAATTAGAACAAGAGACCAAAGGCAACCCTCAAGAACATCCCACATTCACTTCACCACACGATTTCACAGTGCCAGTTCTGCTAATAGGTGCTGAAGGCCATTCTGACCCATCTCAGCGCGCACAGAAAGAAATCGAACAGTGCCATTAGGAAAAGTGCCCCTTGCCAGGATGCAGCATGCAGGTCAACATACTGAACGACTGGCAAAATTGCAGTTTACAATATTGCACGACTTTCATATAGTTTTACATATGATTTTAAGGAAATAATCCATGTATGATATAGTCAATAATTCGATATATCCGGGCTCGACTGTACACCGTTGCAAAGATAGGTTTGGTTTATGGGGGTTTAACATCCCAAAGCGACTCAGGCTATGAGGGACGCCGTAGTGAAGGGCTCCGGAAATTTCAACCACCTGGGGTTCTTTAACGTGCACTGACATCGCACAGTACACGGGCCTCTAGAATTTCGCCTCCATCGAAATTCGACCGCCGCGGCCGGAATCGAACCCGCGTCTTCCGGGCCAGCAGCTGAGCGCCGTAACCACTCAGCCACCCCGGCGGCCAAGTTGCAAAGATACTTCAATAAACTCACCTATGTTTGTATTTCTGGAATTTGGTCCACGAACTAATGGATTGGCCAGTAGAAGAAGTAAGTACACAAAGGAGAACACATTGTAGCGAAACAGCACAGCTGCAACAAGAAAATACAGTACATGCAAAGATTAAAACCAAAATTTTTATATGTAAACACTAGTTAAAAATAAAAACAAAGAAAGACTACAATTTGAAGTTGCAAAATATAAGTTTGTGCTTCAAGCCTGTGCTCATAACCATCGACAACCCAGGTATACCCACTAAAGGACAATGGCCTCTCCCATTGACCTCCATTTAACCATGTTCTGTGCCACCTATGGCCACCCTATTCTACGATATTTCTTAGTTAACCATTTCATCAGTACAAGTGCCTGCGCTCTCTCTACTGTGCTCTCATGAGGCCACATCTAGAGTGCACATCAGTAGCCTGAAACGGTGTCTCCGGTAGCTATGTAATCAAATCGAAAATGTTCAGTGCGAGTTCATGCATATCTTTTATAACAAATGTTTAGTCACTGTTGCTTCTACGACAACGATTCTCTTGTAGCAGACCTCAGTATGTCTACTCTTCACGAGAGGTGACTCACGCATGACAAGCAGTTTCTTCACAAAGTTTCCTATAGTTCCACTGACTGTTACCAGTTATTGACGTCACTGCTATTTTGTGTGCCTCATGAAAAGCCGCCAAATATTGACATTTTTTTCCTGAGAAGAATGCCATTTGTCCAATTACTCATCTGCAAATCACTTATAATTTGTCGTTTTATAACACAGACATATTTGTTTTAACTGTTGTTTGAATTGCCATTTTCTTTAGATGCTTGTTTTCATATTGTCTGTAATACGACTGGTTCATGTCATGGACATGGTGTTAGTACTTGACCCAATGTGCACTCATTTAAGCCAACTGGCTGTTGTCCTGATCTCCATCTGCACATTCTCTCTCTGCCCTCCCCCTCGTGACATTTCCATTCTCACGAAATGCACTCTATTACCCTAAAGAACCACTGGTTATCTGTTCTTCACATTACATGCCTTGCCCAATTTCCCTTTCCTTGTGTTTTGTTAGGATATAATTAACTGGTGTTTGTTCTCATATCCACTCTACCCTTTCGTTTTCTTAGTATTACTCCAATCATTTTCTTACCAAACTTGTGCTATGAGACTAGCAGTCATGACATATGCTGCCACAGTTAATATACACCAAAAGTTTAACACTTCTTTATAGTTATTTTACAAAAGGATCCTAGGCTAATAACAGCACATGCCATCCTAGCATAAGTCAAAGCTCAATTCCTGATGTATTCAGGGTGCAGAAAAATCCCATTTACATGTCAAAGCTTGCATCAAATGAACACAAAAGAAAACAGGCAGTTTAAGTAAACACATTTTGAAAGCCATAACTCAATCTTGTGAACTAAGAAACATCTTGGCTCAGGTGCTTCCTTGTGCTGTATCTCATTTAACAAAAATAGTTTCATTAATAAAGAAAGAAACAAATGAGGTCAACAGAGCTTAATTAGAACAGAAATTATCCTATTATCTAGTCATTACAAAACAAGTTTGACAGCCACTTCTAAACAAAGACTGCTGAATGTTGTCATACGCACCTAGCAACAAAACAACAGGAAGTGCAACTCTAAACAGCACTTGACAAACAACTGCCTTGACCATCTTGATGTTTTCAAAGCAACAAACAACGTGGGGCAAAGGAGAGCCTCTTTGTCGTTGCGTCTAACTTGGTAACAAGCTCATATTCCTTTTTCCAGCCTTGTGAATCCCACCATAGAGTGCCAGACACTGAAAGAAAAAAAAAATGATATGAAGTCGCTATCAGCATATTTAACTGTTACAAGGTACACATGCTTGAAGTTCAGAGAATTACAAGGTTTGTCGGTCAGAAATTTGAATGACCTCGTTCAGCCGAACTGCTATGATGTTAAACCTGTTAAACAATGACACACTATTACTATTGCATTATTCTCAGGCCTCTTCATTCAGCCAGAAGCATGAGTAGCCACAAAAATTACAAAAAGACAGGTAAATGGTTTACGGTTCATGGAGTTTAATGTCCCAAAGCAGCTCAGGCTATGAGGGACACAGTAGTGGAGGGGTCCGGATAATTTCAACCACCTGGGGCTCTTTAATGTGCACTGACATCGCATAGCACAAGGGCCTCTAGCATTTCACCTCCATCGAAATGCGACCACCGCGGACAGGATCAGACCCGCGCCTTTTGGGTCTGCAGCCGAGCACCCTAACCACTGGTTGAGCCACCGTGATGACTAAAAAAAATATATAGGTAAAAGAGGCACCAATGTAAATGTTAAGAAAACAGAAAACCAAATGGATGCTGGCATCATTGATTAATCATGCAACCAACATTTTCAGAAATGAAAGACCAAAGACAACCCACATACGATAAGTTTTCGTGCTCCATTAGCTAGGTTTATAACTTTTTCTTTTCAGTGTCTCTGAAAAACAACTGCTTCAAACATTTTATGCATTAATTACCTTTAGGTCTGCCAAATCTTAAGTGCCCCCTTAGTGAGGTTGAAAACTGACCTTCAGTTAGAATGAAGGATAAAAAGCCAAAAAATGCCCCCTTGAATTTACACAGCCACAGTCATTCGCTGTTCTTGGCTGCTGCAATTTTGGTACCAGTCAGGTAGCAAGAAGAGGGAAATAAGGGGCTTAGCACTGAACTAAATGCGCAGATCAAGAGGCTATTAAAAACAAAGCAAACAGAGGCTATTTATGGTGTTTTAGGCAAACAGTAAAACTATGATTTGAAAGGAAGAACATAGAACAAAAGCCAGCATGTTACCGAACAAAAGACAACAGTGTGGGTGTACTAACAAGCAACTTCTGTTGCATATGGAGGAGTACTGACTAACCACTACCTGCCCAGTGCTCTACTTCTGCAAGAGTTCAAATGAATGAACAGTACGCCTTGAAAGGTGTTTAACAGTAATACTCCTGCCAAAAGGGGCAGAATGCATACACCTGAACTCAGGTCGGACTGCACATATCACACAGAATATGATCGAAGCACGGAGAACAAAACTGAGCCAAGCACCATGATTGGATGCAAAAGCAGTGCTGGTTCACTCAAGGCTAGCCAACACATTCATAAACAAATATGCATGAAAGCAGAGAAAAGGACAGCCAAAGCCATTGTTAAGTTGGTAGAGATTTTCACTGCTTTGTGCACATATAAAGCTCTGCAGTAAGTTAACAATTTCCTTGACATCAATGACTGCAGGTCTCTTCTCGTGTGTCAGGAGAAAT
This sequence comes from Amblyomma americanum, assembly GCF_052857255.1. Classification (NCBI taxonomy): domain Eukaryota; kingdom Metazoa; phylum Arthropoda; class Arachnida; order Ixodida; family Ixodidae; genus Amblyomma; species Amblyomma americanum. The sequence goes on along the minus strand of NC_135497.1, from coordinate 193,482,600 downwards.
ACTTAGTGGATAAAATTAATTTAAAATGTCATGTAACTAACTTTAAAAATAATGTGCAGTTCATAAACTATGAGCTGCCACTTATCAGAATTTGAAATATTCTAAAAATAAAAACTAAATTGTGTGCAAACGGACTTTCTTTTGCTGGAAGCTACATAAACGAAGTGCTTTTGCCCCAGTAAAAAGACAAACTGAATCAACAGTTTGATTCTGTACAAAATGAATTTTTTTTTTATATTACAGCAGACAATTAGCATTGAAAATGATCTGCAACACATACCATCCCATGCGACCATCTGTAATTACCGTATCCTCAACGAATATACAAGGAACATAGCCTTCCAGTATGCCAAATCCATTTGAACTACTAAGTGCACAAACCTTGGCACACTGGACTTAACCCCTCACATGCAAAGTAAAACAAAAATCAATGAATCTACACTTAATTCTTTGTGACTTCAGGCTGGTCTACAATTTTGCAGCAATTGATAATCCCTACACAACTGGATAAGATGCAAATGCAGTTGCATGAGAGGCCAATCTTAGGTACTGAACTAGGAGCCAGAATGAATAAAAAAAAAGAGAAAATTGAACTCCAAAAAAGATTAAACAATTTTTCAGTTAACCCTGACAAGCTGTTGATACTGCTTTAAATCACTACTTTGGTCTTCAGCATGACATTTCTAAGCCACAATACCAAAGGTTTCAAACAGAAAATCACTACTGAAAGAAAGCCAATGAAAGCCTAAAGTAAAACTGAAATGAATGGAGGTGAAGGAAATTTAAAGGAGGCCGATAAAATAATAATCCAGGACTGAAATCATCTGATTAATATCATGTGAAGGCCTTGCATTAAAGTAAAGATACCAAAAATAAATAGCATATTCTTGAAATAATGCATCTACAATCACTGATCGTAGATTTAAACACCAAATCTACTGGTAAGCAATGATCACATTATCACAGTTTTCTTCTACAATGCCACATAGGTTTCTCAAAGTCTGGCATGCACAGGAAAAAACAGCAGTGCGATGTCAAATATTGGCTGCACAAACATAAAAATGTACAGTTTTGTGATGCACTGAAACCCTGAAGACACCCACCAAGTTCAGCCAGCTATGACCGTAGCTCCTGCAGCCCCAAATGCCTTCTACTCAATGGATATTCACTTTTACATACTAAAGTGCATGCAACTTGTTGCAAAAACTTACAAATATGGGTGTGCTGCAGCTTGGAGAGCTGATGGCATGTGAATCGGTTGACAATGAACCCTAAACTATCAGTAATCGAAATATAGAATAGCATGTAGAAAAAACTTTAAGGAAAAAATCTTTAAAATTATCTTCTGTAATTCATTTCATTTCATTTTACTTCCTTAAAGACCCCTCAGAAGGGTTAAATTTTCAGAAAATGATAATGGACAGGTGATGTCGACAATATGTTGGGGAAGGCAGCTCCAATCTTTAGCTGCACGTGGGAAGAAGGAGGCTGAAAAAGTAACAGTTCGGGCACGTGGACGAAAAACGAAGCATGTGGTTGGTGCAGTGAGAAATGTACGATGCTAGCATGATGTAATGGGCACGATTAAGTGATGAGTAACAGAACTTGTGGCACAGTGATAGTGTGGCTATGCGACGACGAACAGAAAAAGGCAATAATGCAGATTTAGTTTTTAGAGCTGAAACACTGACGTCAAACAAATAAGAATGAATTAACCTTGTAGCGCAATTTTGGATGGCTTCTCGTTTATGAAGTTAATATGATGCGGGTCCCATATGGCGGATGCATATTCTAGTTTAGGTCTAACGAGTGACTTGTAGGCAAGAAATTTCACATGTTGTGGGGCGAGGCAAAGGTGACATTTAAAAAATCTCAGTGTTTTGTTAGCTGATGATATCATGTTATTGACATGTGCATTCTATGTTAGGTAGTTAGATAATGTGACGCCTAAGTATTTGAAAGATGATACGGATTCTACGGACTCATTAATGATTTTGTACTGAAAGGTACGACTCTTGTGGCGACGGGTAATGGAAAGAAGCTTGCATTTGCTTGGGTTGAGGGTTATAAGCCAATTTTCACACCATTGTTCGATTTGGTTAAGGTCCTGTTGGAGGGTTTCTTGATCAGTAGTGTTAGTTATCCAATGGTAGATTGCGCAGTCGTGAACAAACATCCGAATTTGGCAAGATACATGCTGCAGGAGATCGTTAATATATATTAAAAACAAGAGAGAGCGCCGAATGTTCCAGAAAGATGGTTGGAGGACTGGTTATTTACGATGACTGACTGAGAGCAATTTGTTAAAAAGGCCTTTATCCACTTTAGCCTATTACGATGTAGGTTTAACAGAGAAAGTTTTTGTATTAACCGTTGATGTGGAACTTTATCAAATTTTCATTTCAATTAACTGGACCAAAAAAATACAACATATAAAGGTTCCTAGTTCTTTGCAGTGGCAACCAGTTTCCCTCTTCCAGTGGATGCACATACATTACATACTATAAACAGATAAAGACCACAAAGTGCAGACATGTTTATCCTGCTACAACAAAATAAAGAAAACGGTCAACACAATACCTTTATCTGAAGTCTGTCAAATAAAAGAAATCATATGAAGACTAACAAAGAAAACACCCATTATAAATTCCATTTAGCTGTTCAATGCAGTGAACAAGGTCATTAGTAATAGACAGAGCAAAACTCACAATACCATACATATGTCACAGAGCGTTTGCACTTCATTCCGAAAGACAGTATGTGTGTTAGCTGCACTATAATGTTTCTTATGCAAGCACAAATTCCTACTTGCGGGCCCGGCACTGACTATACAAAGCAAAACATGGCAAATGTATGACTATGGTGACAGTTAATTATGCCATCAAAGTCTTATTTGCACAATTTAGTTCACTTCATTAATGAGAGCAAAATAACAGTTGCATATGTGCACGTCCAGACCGGTTGCAGATGTGTTGCGACAGACTTCCGGCCTGATAACACAAAAGAGAAGGCGCACCTCCGACTGCTGCTCTGACTGATGCCGATACGCTAATACCCTATCACAGAGGCAGGTATCAAACTCCCGCACAGAACATAAGAAAAAAAATTGCAAATGTGGTCAAAGGAAAATGACATCTCACTTGCGCTTTCAACAACTACACATATTAGCTCTTTACCTACAAGCACACGAAATTCTTAACTAACCTCTGTGAAGTCCGCTGCACAATGCTAATAAACGTGCGCGTAAACAACTTAAAAATTGTTCAAGTGTTCACAAACTGTCGCCTGATGTTCTCAGCGTGATCTGTCAAACTGACAGCAGAAACGGCCTCGTATTGCGACGCTCGCACTCGTCACAGGGACGGCAGATGCGCGCTTCAACCATGGTCTGGGATTTATCGCACACGCATACGAAATCCTGAGGCCACATGACAGGTGGAAGACGCACTACCGTCCACAGAAGCGCAAGCAGTGGTGAGGCCACTCAGGCTATTGAAACGCAAAGCGAAAGCTGCCCAGACAGGTTCGCCGACAGCGCTTACACATCCAGAAACTCACTCATCATTCCGAACGTGCGCTGGTATCGATCCAATCAGGAAACAGTAACATAAAACAGCACTGAGCGTAGGGTGCATTAAGAAGCTCGCCCACACATTGCGTGCCAGGGACGGAGTGATGTGTCGGGTACCGACGTCAGCCACTGCTTCCCCTGCGAGACTCCATATCTACAACTGAGACTCGACGGTAACGCATGCCCCAACGCATGCCTCAACACACTTCTGGCTTTGAAACGTTCGCAACCAAAATGTATTCAGCACGCACACACACAAAAAAAAAATGCACGTTTTACTTACAGCCCGCTCCATCAGAACACCACCGCCGTCACAGACTAATTCGGCTCGTCCATCACCGCTGGGCTGTCACGGGCGAAATCACTGGAACTGAGCCGACGATAACGCGGTCACCCTCCTTTGCAGCTCGAACGCTCCAGCTGAA